>NW_027361752.1:10402500-10797500 GCF_039654945.1 Dendrobates tinctorius | reverse complement strand
TATTCTCCTGACGGATATCCCTGTTGAAGCGGTCCTTCATCGAGCGCCAACGGGTTCTGACTTTGTTCACTGTGATGGAAAAAAAAAAAAAAAGAAAAAAAGTAAGACTATGCACTGGAGGCTGTGATCATCCAACTGTGTGTGATGATAGAAACTCCATGGAGTTAATAGCATCACACACAGTTGGGTGATCCCGGCCAAGATCACTGCTGCATCACACTGCATTTAAATACTTACGAAAATCCTTGCGGACCCGGGGAGAGGCATTGTCCCAGCCATCCATCAGCGATGCGGCCACCTCGTTCCAGAGCCGCCGGATCACCACGTTGTCCGAGTGCAGTTGGTGACGGGTGTCCCACAACGGGACTCGCTCCTGGACTAGACGGATGAGCTCGTCGTTGTCCAGGGCGAGGTCCTCCTCCCGCTGTGGAGCCTAGAAAAGAAAGACAAACATTAATCTTTGAAAGATTTAAAAAAAAAAAAATATCGATAACTAGCTGAAGAGCCCGGCGCTGCCCGGGCATAGTAACTAACTGTGGTTAGTTATATAAATTTAAAATTATCCTCCATCCCATAGTCCCGTGCCCATATTCCATCATACATATCCTCCATCCCATAGTCCAGTGCCCATATACCCATCACACATCCTCCATCCCATAGTCCCATGCTCATATACCCATCATACATATTCGCCATCCCATAGTCCCGTGCCCATATACCATCATACATATCCTCCATCCCATGCCCATATACCCATCATATATATCCTCCATCCCATAGTCCCGTGCCCATATTCCATCATACATATCCTCCATCCCATAGTCCTGTGCCCATATACCCATCATACATATTCGCCATCTCATATGCCTGTGCCCATATACACATGATACATGTTCGCCATCCCATAGTCCCGTGCCCATATACCATCATACATATCCTCTATCCCATGCCCATATACCCATCATATATATCCTCCATCCCATAGTCCCGTGCCCATATACCCAAACAAACAAACATACACACACACACACACAAACACACACACACACATACACACTTTGAGCCCTAGATATTGATAAACAATCCATGAAAAAATTATTTGTTTTAAATGGAAATAAATGGAAAAAAAACAACAAACATCGAAAAAAACAACCATGAAAATTTAAAAAAAATAAAATTAAAAAATCCAAAAAAAAAAAAAAAAAAAAAAAAAAACCAGACTAGAAAATAAGTAAAAAAAAAAAAACAAACAGTCCGTCTGTACTTACATCACGTCTACCCGCCCGCACTTGGCCTTGCTGCTCCTGCCGTTCCTCCGGTGGTGGTGGCGTGATGGAGGATGAGCTCTGAAAATTAAACCAAAAAAATTAATCACATGTGTTTATTTTTTCAAATCCATACGGAAGCATAGTACTCACTTCTTCTGCCTCTTGCCCTGTCCCGGGGACATATTCTTCACCAGATGAAGACATGCTGCAATAAAAAAAAAAAGAGACATAAGTACATAGAAATGTATTGAAATTTCAGCCAGACATTAGGTTTTTCATACTTACATTGGTGCAGCTTGTGCTGTGTGTCCACTAGTGAGCAATCCTTAAAGTATTGTGGAATCCCAGTGCCCACACCATTTTATCACCTTGGTTCAATTTTGTTTTTTTACTGTCTAGACCAAATTTCAGTCATGTTTATGTAAAAAACGCATGCGCATAAAAACGCAAGACCATGCGCAAGTATTGCGCTCCCATAGGCTCCAATGTGGTGTTTTTGCGCATTCCGTGCGCATTCCGTGCGCATGCGTTGTTTTAACGAGACAGGGCGGAACCAAAAATGCAACATGTTGCGTCTGACGCGCCTGGCGCAAAAGACAAAAAAACGCATGCGCACGAAAGCGCAAATATGCGCAAGACCATGCGCACATCATGTAAAATATAGGTGCGCAGTGCGCATGCGCACTGGTGCGCCCGATGCGCTGCGCACAAAAGCGCTAATGTGAAACCAGCCTTACAAAGATATTCTCGTTGGCCATAATTTTGGGCTCTTGGCTCCAGTGATGAGTCCTATCCCGGCTGCCCCATTCACACAAAAAGTTTAGGTACTTCATGTATCCTCCTTGCTGCCCAAGGAGAAAAGAGAGAACTTTCAGATCACCACATATTGGCCATCCTTGATCCTCATTGTTGGAACTAAAGGCCATATTCTGATAGTTTTCCTTCAAATGTACGGTATGCCCTACAGGCACTGAAGCATACTTGCACTTGCCTCGTTAAGACTAGTATGATAACCTCAAGACACTAAAATGTCCTTACAACTAATTTTGGCACTTCAGACACAATAATACACATAGGGATAAGAAGAATTCACTAATTATCCCAAAAAGAAACGAACCAGCTAACCATATTTATAGAAATATTATTTTATTAAATATCAAATATACCAATTTTCATAAAAAATTGCAGACCACATAATACTTTGCCAATAACATACCCCAACGGGGAAAATGCACAGTCCATAAATACAGACAAATATTCTTCTATGAATAATCATAATATCCCTGCATAATAAATGACAAAAATCCAATGTTAAAGCTCTCCTAAACAGAAAAACAATCTAGCCTTGTTGTTATAGGGCATCTCCGACGTTTATGATATATAATCATATGTCTCACTCTATGTATTAGAATTTAAGGTACAAACACCTTATATAATTGCAGACGTGAGACACAGTGTCAGTATCATATAAAGCCATCGGGAAGGGAAAAAATCCCCTTCTTCTTCCGGAAGAAGCTAGAGGGCGAAACGCGCGTCGGGGCGCGGGGATTCTTACACAGGACCATCTATCTCTGCATAATCGGTCTAAGGTAATTATTAGCCTGGTGATTTCTCTACTATGTTCCGGAAGAAGCTAGATGGCGAAACGCGCGTCGGGGCACGGGGATTCTTGCACAGGACCATCTATCTCTGCATAATCTGTCTAAGGTAATTATTAGCCTGGTGATTTCTCTACTATGTTATTCTAATTGGTGACAAGCTCTCTCCTGCCTATGCCATATTGGCGCTTTATCACTGTGGGGATTTATCCCTTCCCGATGGCTTTATATGATACTGACACTGTGTCTCACGTCTGCAATTATATAAGGTGTTTGTACCTTAAATTCTAATACATAGAGTGAGACATATGATTATATATCATAAACGTCGGAGATGCCCTATAACGACAAGGCTAGATTGTTTTTCTGTTTAGGAGAGCTTTAACATTGGATTTTTGTCATTTATTATGCAGGGATATTATGATTATTCATAGAAGAATATTTGTCTGTATTTATGGACTGTGCATTTTCCCCGTTGGGGTATGTTATTGGCAAAGTATTATGTGGTCTGCAATTTTTTATGAAAATTGGTATATTTGATATTTAGTAAAATAATATTTCTATAAATATGGTTAGCTGGTTCTCTTCTTTTTGGGATAATTAGTGAATTCTTCTTATCCCTATGTGTATTAGTATGATAACCTCGTCAGAATCTTGCTCTTCAAATTCTAAATCTTGTAGGAATAAATGGGCACAAAAATGCAAGAGGGTGGTCGTTGCTCGAACCGAGATGTTCTTAATATTCACATGCTCGTTTCGAATAATGATTATAATGGGAGTAAATGGCAAAGCCGAGCTTTTTTCCAGCAGTCTCAACAAAGACGTCTGAAGGCAGTGAAAATGTTCAAATGGATTGGAAAAGTGCTGAATGGAAGGTGAACAGCATGGGGAAGACCCCTGGAAGCCTCTCTGACTCTCAGATCGCTGCTGAGAACAATGGTGTCATACTTACTCCACTTTAAGGACTGACAAGAAAACATTATAAACTGACTAGAAATTGTATTTTACAGGAAAAAAAGTTAAGAAACGTTTTTCCTGTATAGTGACTTGTATATAAAGCAAAATTTAAAAAGATGCAAAAAAAATATAAGTAAACCAAAATTGATTTATGAAAAAAAGAGTAAATTTTAGTGTCATTTATGAAGGAAAGAAGAACTGCCAAACATAAGGGACTGAAATACACGCTGTATTAGACATAAAGGAGGACCTCATACACATTCTGTTCATATTGTCATGTATTGTTACTCCTAGACACATTAAGGATATGCACTGTTGTGGGTTATATAATGTACTCCAGACCATGGAATAGCCTATGGGTGAGCAATATAATACCGATAAGGGTATGTGCACATGTTGAGTAAAATTTCTGCATGATTTCTGCATCTCTTGGCAGGAAAAACTCTAAAAAATGCTTTTTTGTCACGCTTTGAGTGAGTTTTTTCCCATGTTTTTGATTAATTTGAAAGAAGTGAATAGTGAAAAATGCAGGGCACGCATGCTCACCATAGGGCATTACATCATCTTGAGTATATTCGTTGCAAGAGGTGCTTCTAACAAAATTAGAATATCATCAAAAAGTTAATTTATTTCAGTTCTTCAATGCAAAAAGTGAAACTCATATATTATATAGAGTCATTACAGAGTAATCTATTTCAAATGTTTATTTCTGTTAATGTTGATGATTATGGCTTACAGACAATGAAATAAAAAAAATCATTGTCTCTGCAAATTAGAATAATTAACACAAAACCTTCAAAAACCACAATTTTTCTGGGAAAATGTTCTGTGGACAGATGAAACAAACATAGAGCTTTTTGGCAATGCAAAGCCACAGTTTGTTTACAGGTAGTGCAATGAAGCTTATAAGGATAGGAAAACCTTACCAACTGTTAAACATGGTGGAGGTCCATAATGCTGTGGGGTTGTTTTGCTGCATCTGGTAGGGTGAGGCCTTGACCGTATCACAGGAATCATGAAATCAGAGAATTATCAAGATATTTTAGAGCAAAATGCCCTACCCATTGTAAGAAAACTTGGTTTGAGTCAGAGATCATGGGTCCTCCAGCAAGACAGTGACCTAAAGTACACAGGGATGGTTGAAAAAGAAATAATGCACTGTTTTAAAATGACCAGAAATGAGTCCTGACCTCAATTCCATTGAAAATCTTTGGTGTGAGCTGAAATCTGCCATTGGGAAATAATCCCTACAAACATTCAAAAGCTTGAACAAACTGCAAAGGCAGAGTGGGAGAAAATACCATTTGAGATGTGCAAGAAGCTTATAGCTGGCTACAAGATACATTTAGAGGCTGTCATCAATGCCAAAAGATGTACAACCAAGTATTAATTAAGGGGGTCTTTACTGCTGCACATGCTATTTATTCTGCTTCTTTTTTGAAATTGCAACAAGTAAGTTGAAAATATTTTATTGTTGTTTTACTTTGGACCACTAATTGAAAAATACTGAGGCTATAAGTTTGGTACATTTCCATTTGTTTCTTAAGATATTGTACAGTCTATGAAAAAAAATAAATGGGTGCCAATAACAGTGAGCAGCACTGTAGGCTGGTGAGACTGGTCCATGTAGAAGCCTGTGTGGTGCTGCCAAGCCTGCTGGAAGTATTATCTGATTTCCAATCACACACTTGATCGCACTGCTCTGGATTCAGCAGTGGTGTACCATGTCTCCCTGCAAAGTGGGACAGGAACCTATGTGTCATAGATGAGCATGTTTCTTGAGCTTCAGCAGCAGAAGTAGTCACACCTGCCCTATGTCCTCAGAACTTCCACTTCCCTGTCCCTTAACGCACGCGTTAGGCATTTTTTAATTGGTAGATCTCTTGAAACCAAGATTATTTTTAATACAAGAAAAAAATTGGTCAACTGCAGCAATCAAAGCGGTTTTTGTGAGTTTACTCCACTGTAAAGTAGCAGAAAATGCAAAAGTATATGGATGACAATCAAATTCAATCCAGAAAAATGTTTCAATGCTTTTTCTCAGATTTTGAGATCACAGAAATGTTCACAGACCACACAAAACTGTATGGTTGAGAAATGGAAGCCTAAACATTTTTTGAAAGCTTTTTAGCAGTTTTTGAGATCCCAGAAATGTCTACAGACCACATAACACTGTATATCTGAGAAATGGAGGCCTACAATATTTTTAAAAGCTTTTGTCCACTTTTAAAGATCACAGAAATGTTCACAGACCACATAACACTGTATATCTGAGAAAGGGAAGCTTACAAATTTTTTTAAAAGTTTTTTTTGCAGTTTTAGAGGTCACAGAAATGTACTCCATGCTACTGAATAGTGTATGGTTGAGAAATGTAGCTGACAAAAATGTTTCATTGATTTTTTGGGTGTGTTCTGTAACACATGAAAGGACCTCAAAGCACATAATACTTGATGGATGACAATATGTTCAATTTTTTCTGCCTCTGAAAAAAAAACTACAGCTATGTACAGTGGGGCAAAAAAGTATTTAGTCAGTCAGCAATAGTGCAAGTTCCACCACTTAAAAAGATGAGAGGAGTCTGTAATTTACATCATAGGTAGACCTCAACTATGGGAGACAAACTGAGAAAAAAAAATCCAGAAAATCACATTGTCTGTTTTTTTTTCCTTTTATTTGCATATTATGGTGGAAAATAAGTATTTGGTCAGAAACAAGCAATCAAGATTTCTGGCTCTCACAGACCTGTAACTTCTTCTTTAAGAGTCTCCTCTTTCCTCCACTCATTACCTGTAGTAATGGCACCTGTTTAAACTTGTTATCAGTATAAAAAGACACCTGTGCACACCCTCAAACAGTCTGACTCCAAACTCCACTATGGTGAAGACCAAAGAGCTGTCAAAGGACACCAGAAACAAAATTGTAGCCCTGCACCAGGCTGGGAAGACTGAATCTGCAATAGCCAACCAGCTTGGAGTGAAGAAATCAACTGTGGGAGCAATAATTAGAAAATGGAAGACATACAAGACCACTGATAATCTCCCTCGATCTGGTGCTCCACGCAAAATCCCACCCCGTGGGGTCAGAATGATCACAAGAACGGTGAGCAAAAATCCCAGAACCACGCGGGGGACCTAGTGAATGAACTGCAGAGAGCTGGGACCAATGTAACAAGGCCTACCATAAGTAACACACTACGCCACCATGGACTCAGATCCTGCAGTGCCAGACGTGTCCCACTGCTTAAGCCTGTACATGTCCGGGCCCGTCTGAAGTTTGCTAGAGAGCATTTGGATGATCCAGTGGAGTTTTGGGAGAATGTCCTATGGTCTGATGAAACCAAACTGGAACTGTTTGGTAGAAACACAACTTGTCGTGTTTGGAGGAAAAAGAATACTGAGTTGCATCCATCAAACACCATACCTACTGTAAAGCATGGTGGTGGAAACATCATGCTTTGGGGCTGTTTCTCTGCAAAGGGGCCAGGACGACTGATCCGGGTACATGAAAGAATGAATGGGGCCATGTATCGTGAGATTTTGAGTGCAAACCTCCTTCCATCAGCAAGGGCATTGATGATGAAACGTGGCTGGGTCTTTCAACATGACAATGATCCAAAGCACACCGCCAGGGCAACGAAGGAGTGGCTTCGTAAGAAGCATTTCAAGGTCCTGGAGTGGCCTAGCCAGTCTCCAGATCTCAACCCTATAGAAAACCTTTGGAGGGAGTTGAAAGTCCGTGTTGCCAAGCGAAAAGCCAAAAACATCACTGCTCTAGAGGAGATCTGCATGGAGGAATGGGCCAACATACCAACAACAGTGTGTGGCAACCTTGTGAAGACTTATAGAAAACGTTTGACCTCTGTCATTGCCAACAAAGGATATATCACAAAGTATTGAGATGAAATTTTGTTTCTGACCAAATACTTATTTTCCACCATAATATGCAAATAAAAGGAAAAAAAAACAGACAATGTGATTTTCTGGATTTTTTTTTCTCAGTTTGTCTCCCATAGTTGAGGTCTACCTATGATGTAAATTACAGACGCCTCTCATCTTTTTAAGTGGTGGAACTTGCACTATTGCTGACTGACTAAATACTTTTTTGCCCCACTGTATTTCCAACCGATTGCACAGGCCTAATTCCTGTCTACATACTGGATTCTGTCACTCTCTGTACTCTTGCGACTCTCTCCTCCCCCATCTTGGAGGAGGAAATTATTTTTTCTTCTCCAGCAAGATGGTGCTGCCAGCACATGCGCAGTATCAGCTATCGGAGATAGCTGAGAGCCTCTACTTCGTTGATATGGGCGGCGCCATCTTGGAGGAGTAATTGTTTTCCTTCTCCAGCGAGATGGTGCCGTCGGTGCATGCTATTTTAAAATCTATTTTTTTTCTATCTGAATAACATCAACCACATTTATTTTTGGGACATTAAACATGCAATTATGCTGCGGCTCAGGTGCCACTGCTGGCACCTGACTGAAGAAGGGTTTTTTTCTCAGCATGTACAGATAATCATTATGCAGACTAGGGGGCAGGTCAGTGAGGGATCAGTGATCTGTCAGCAGTCTGCAGTATGAATATTTAAGCAGAGCACACATGAAGACTCCCCCTCAAGGCCACCCCAAAGCACGAGCATATCATTAACACAAAACTGAAAATAACGATTAAACAACAACAACCACAAGACTGATTTCATCAACCAT
Organism: Dendrobates tinctorius; assembly: GCF_039654945.1. Classification (NCBI taxonomy): domain Eukaryota; kingdom Metazoa; phylum Chordata; class Amphibia; order Anura; family Dendrobatidae; genus Dendrobates; species Dendrobates tinctorius. The sequence continues at coordinate 10,788,971 of NW_027361752.1, read as the reverse complement.
GGTATCATTTTAATAAGTATAAGCTCACCTGACACTCTGTGTATGTTACTGTACACAATCCTTCTGACAGGTTCCCTTTAATGAGGGGTACTATGATTTAACCCACAATAAAAAAGAAGAATTATTCATTGGAGGTTGACGTCAACATATGAAAGGACAAGCTGCTGAAAAGACCAGACTGTCTATCAAAACACTACCAGGAGCTGTTAATTGGGTACCTGTCAAAAAAGACTAGCACAGAATTAAATACTATATAAGATAGTCACAAGGACCGTGTACACTATGGGGTCTCAGATCTGTACCATATATAACTACACAAAGCTCTATACAGTTAGCAATACAGATAATTGTGCCTAGAAGTATAAGCTATAGAGAGAATGATTGGGCGCCCCATGGAGCACAAAAGAATGCAGAGAAAATGTAGTAAGTCAATAAATAGTATTAGACATGAGGAATAGACAAGAAGCAGTGTATGGCCAGGGTTAAGAAACTCATGCGAGTCTCTCGCATCAATCCCTGGCACTGCCACCAGCACTCGGAACCGGAATGTGCGGCTGCATAGAAATACATGCAGCCACACACTCTGGTCCCGAGTTCCGGCAGCAGTGATGGGTATTGACTTGAGAGACTCATGCGAGTTTCTCGCATTGCACATGCAAGTGTGACCCCGGCCTATGGGAAATTATCTGTGTGGTTGGCGGATCAAGTGCAGCACACACCCTGATGCGCATTTCAAAACAGGACAGGCATCAGTAAGTGCCAGTGTCTTTGTCACAATATATTTAGTTACAGTGCCTTGCGAAAGTATTTGGCCCCCTGAAACTTTTCAACCTTTTCCCACATATCATGCTTCAAACATAAAGTGGAACACAACTGTGAAGTTGATCGCAATTTATTGGTTATTTTAAATTTTTGTGGAAAGTCAAAAATAGAAAAGTGGGGCATTCAATATTATTCGGCCCCTTTACTTTCAGTGCAGCAAACACACTCCAGAAGTTCATTGTGGATCTCTGAATGATCTAATGTTGTCCTAAATGACTAATGATGATAAATATAATCCACCTGTGTGTAATCAAGTCTCCGTATAAATGCACCTGTGCTGTGATAGTCTCAGGGTTCTGTTTGAAGCACAGTGAGCATCATGAAGACCAAGGAACACAACAGGCAGGTCCGTGATGCTGTTGTGGAGACGTTTAAAGCTGTATTTGGATACAAAATGATTTCCAAAACTTTAAACATCCCAAGGAGCACTGTGCAAGCGATCATATTGAAATGGAAGGAGTATCATACCACTGCAAATCTACCAAGACCCGACTGTCCCTCTAAACTTTCATCTCAAACAAGGAGAAGACAGAACAGAGATGCAGCCAAGAGTCTCATGATCACTCTGGATGAACTGCAGAGATCTACAGCTGAGGTGGGACAGTCTGTCAATAGGACAACAATCAGTCGTACACTGCACAAATCTGGCTTTTATGGAAGAGTGGCAAGAAGAAAGCCATTTCTCAAAGATATCCATAAAAAGTGTTGTTTAAAGTTTGCAACAAGCCACCTGGGAGACACACAAACATGTGGAAGCAGGTGCTCTGGTCAGATGAAACCAAAATCGAACTTTTTGGCAACAATGCCAAATGATATGTTTGGTGTTAAGGCAACACAGCTCATCACCCTGAACACACTATCCCCACTGTCAAACATGGTGGTGGCAGCATCATGGTTTCAGTCTGCTTTTCTTCAGCAGGGACAGGGAAGATGGTTTTAAAATAGATAGGAAGATGGACGAAGCCAAATACAGGACCATTCTTGAAGAAAACCTGTTGGAGTCTGCAAAAGACCTGAGACTGGGACGGAGATTTGTCTTCCAACAAGACAATGATCCCAAACATAAAGCAAAATTTACAATGGAATGGTTCACAAATAAACATATCCAGGTGTTAGAATGGCCAAGTCTAAGTCCAGACCTGAATCCAATCGAGAACCTGTGGAAAGAGCTGAAAATTGTTCTCTACAAACTTTCTCCATCAAACCTCACTGAGCTCAAGCTGTTTGCCAAGGAAGAATGGGCAAGAATTTCAGTCTCTCGATGTACAAAACTGATAGAGACATACCCCAAGTGACTTGCAGCTGTAATCGTAGCAAAAGGTGGCGCAACAAAGTATTAAGTTAAAGGGGCCGAATAATATTGCACGCCCCACTTTTCAGTTTTTGAATTTCCACAAAAATTCAAAATAACCAATAAATTTCGTCCAACTTCACAATTGTGTCCCACTTGTTGATTCTTCACCAAAAATTTACATTTGGTATCTTTATGTATGAAGCATGATATGTGGGAAAAGGTTGAAAAGTTCCAGGGGGCCGAATACTTTCGAAAGGCAATGTATATGAAAATACACAAGTTTATAAATGTCCTAGACCACTTCAGTGACTTATCATAAGTCAAAAACTTAAAATGAAAACAATAAATTATTATTCTATGTACAACATAGAATAATAATAAGCACAGACAATAAATTAAACACCTGCGAATCATAAGAAAACTTCATTAAGCAGCTCAGTGCTGTAGCTAAACTGGGACATGTCATAAATATCATATAAAAAATAAGATTTGCACAATGGCATGAAAACTCAAAAAATGTTATTTTAACCTTACAATTCCTATTTTACTTCAATGAAAAAAATAGTTTAATTGTAAAATCATTATTTTTTGTCAAAATTTCTTAACTTAGCAACTGCTATAAACAGGAAAATGAATAACGATTTGTCATGAAAGAAAGATGCAGTTATCACTTTAATAGCCAGATATATAGAAAAAGAAAAGTCAGAGGCTTTTGACCATTAAATGAAAAAAAAAAAAAAAAATTGTAGAGGTAAATACTGTATACCCCAGAATGCTAAAAGGGGCTAAATGCTGTATATACTCAAGTATAAACCAACCCGAGTATGAGCGGAGGCACCTAATTCTGCCACAGAAAACTGGGTAATCTTATTGACTCGAGTATAAGCCGGGCATGCATTGTCCCCTTATCCCTGTCCTGGTATGCATGGCTCCCCTCGTCGCTGTCCTGTTATGTGTGGCTCTCCCCATCCTGTCCTGGTATGTGTGTCTCTCCCTGTTGCTGTCCTGGTATGCGTGGCTCTGGCTCCCCCGTAGCTATCTTGGTATGCGTGGCTCCCCCCGTAGCTGTCCTGGTATGTGTGGCTCCCCCCCCCATAGCTGTCCTGGTATGTGTGTCTCCCCCTCCCGTCCTTGTATGCATGCTTCCTATTACAAAAAAAAACATCCTACTCACCCTCCAGCATGCCCTCGCAGCACCTCGTTCCAGCATCTCTTCCTGTGCTGAGAGATCACGTGGCACCGCTCATTAAGGTAATGAATATTCACTCCACGCCTATGGGAGTGGAGACACGTGCATATTCATTACCTTAATGAGAGGTACCATGTGATCGCTCAGCACAGGAAGAGCTGCAGGAAGCCGGAACCGAGATGCTGCAAGGGCGCCGGGACCAATGAGATGATGGGCACGCTGGAGGGTGAGTAGAATGTCTCCTGGAAGCCAGTGGCTGCAGCTTTCACTGTGCATGCTATAAGAGAAATTAATATTAATTTCTCTTTAGCAGTGGCACAGGCTTTAGCCACACCTGCCTCTGAGACGCACGGCTCCCCCTCCCCCGCCGGCTTTCTGGGACAATTGACTCATGTATAAGCCAAGGGGGGTGTTTTCAGCACAAAAAAATGTGCTGAAAAACTAGGCTTATACACTAGTATATACGGTACATTAATATCTTGTAGCAAGTGAACATGGAAGAGATTAGTACTTTTATAATTATCATTATTTCTACAAAAAATCCTTTAAATAAAATGCATTGTTAGAAAGTTCAAGGAGTTTATGATGCATAAGACTAAGTTCACACTAGGTAGTTTTGCTGCATTTTTTTAATGCGTTTCTTATGCTAATTTTTAGCTGCTTTTTACAGTACCAGCAAAGTCTATAAGATTTCAGAAATCTCATGCGCACACATTGTTTTTTTTGTCATCAGTATTTTGTGCTTTGCATGTTTTTTTGGACATAGAGCATGTCACTTCTTTTAGCATTTTTCAGCGTTTTTCACCCATTGGCTTAAATGGGTGATGGGAAAAGGCTGAAAAACGCAGATATCATCTTTTGCTGCGTTTTTGTACCCAAACCTGATTCTATGGAATAGGACTTTTTTTCAATGCTAAACTTTATTAGCCTGCACAAGAGACAAATCTAGCATGCCAAAACAGCCCCAAAAATGCATCAAAAATGCCTAAAAAAATGCAAGGAAAATCAAGAAAACATGCTTTTTTTCTGCAGCTTCTTTCCTGCCAAGAGATCAGGTTTTGCTGTAGATAAAAATGCTGAAAAAATGCCTAGTATGTACTTACCCTTATAGGCAAAAATACTGTAACGAAACATAGCAAATTATTTTCTCCAACCATTAATTTCGTTTTAGACAATACCCCCCTTGTGGCCACTAGGTGGCTCTCTAGGATTTACAGATTTACTCTTCTGTTCTAATAAACTGCTGATGATCTGTAGAGATTTTTGCAATGCGACGTGATACCGAAAACAGATTTCTCAATAAATACAGATTAGTATTTAAAAAAAAAAGTAGTCAATGTGAATTGAGAAATATTACAATATGCAGGCTACATAACATTGTAGAATTTACTCCAACATGACCTACTCCATATCAGATTACAATGTGGCTAGTGTAGACCGAGATTAGGTGAGGGATTGGAAATATCGAGCAAGACGAGTTCCTGTGGATATTCACATATTCACAACTCTTTGTCAGTTTGCCGTTCCATAGCATGTATGCAAATTCAGAAAAGAGCAACCAGAATGGTGACCGGTCTGCAAACCCTGTCTTATGAGGAAAGGTTGCAGGATTTGGGAATGTTTAGTTTGCAAAAGAGAAGACTGAGAGGAGACTTAATAGCTGTCTACAAATATCTAAAGGGCTGTCACATTGTAGAAGGATCAACTTTATTCTCAATTGCACAAGGAAAGACTAGAAGCAATGGGATGAAACTGAAAGGGAGGAGACACAGATTAGATATTAGAAAAAACTTTTTGACAGTTAGAGTGATCAATGAGTGGAACAGGCTGCCACGAGAAGTGGTGAGTTCTCCTTCAATGGAAGTCTTCAAACAGAGGCTGGACAGACATCTGACTGGGATGATTTAGCGAATCCTGCTTTGAGCAGGGGGTTGGACCAGATGACCCAGGAGGTCCCTTCCAACTCTACGATTCTATGATTCTATGGATGGACTGCAGCAGAAAGGATGACCATTTCTACTGCAATATACTGTACAGTGTGTCAGTGGTGGAACTAGAGACCTATGGACCTAGGAGCAAAATATGTACCTGCCCCCCACTCCCATAACCCACACATTAGTATGCTGTGCAGATGAGTGGGCCCCAGTGCTGTGGATAGTCTGTATTAGTCCCTCATAACAAATGCAGAATAATTTCCATTTCTGTAGCTCCAGCATGTGTTACAGCATTTTACATTTCAGAGTGGACAAGTACAGACAATATCAGACATTACAGAATGACACATAACTCAGACACCGCTAGGAGTGAGGGCCCTGATGCTCGCAAGCTTACAAAAGGGGAGACACCAAAAGGTAAATGGTAAAAAGGGTTTGTATTGCACAATGCAGCCATTATATACTAAATACCGGTCACCGGCCAGGATATGAATGCAGTAAGTACCCATCACACAGTGCTATTAAGTATAGGGGGACAGGGCGCGTGTGTGAACAGTTGCTATGAGGACCAGATTCGGAAGAACATTTGGAAGGGCGAAACTGGAATAGTGAGATAAGTAAGGTGAGGCAATAGGCCAGTCTAAAGAAGTGTGTTTTTAGGCCATTCTTAAAACTGTGAGAATTGGGAATTCAATTGTCCTGCTAGCTGCTTTGCACAACTAGCGAGAGGCCTTCAAGATGGGAGTGGGAGGTACGGATTATTGAGGTTGTTAGGCTAGGGCTAAGTACACACTTACGTACCAGGGCTCTGCGGACGGCTGCATACTTCGTCACCTGAAACCCCACCCACTTCTGCACTTCAGTTTAAGTCCGCCTACTTCTGCGTATCTATCTTTAACATTGGGTACACAGGACATGCAGATGTATGCAGATACTTCATTTTCACACGCCCACCAACCACACGGGAACGCAACAAGTGCAGAAGTGGGTGGAGCTTCAGGGAGGAAGTACGCAGCCATCCGCAGAGCTCCGGTATGCAAGTGTGAACTTAGACTAAGTTCAAACTTGCATATGGTTGGTCTGCGGATGGCTGCATATGTCCTCCCTTAACCCCTTAATCCCATATGACGTACTATCCCATCCATGTGCCCTGGGACTTAATTCCCAGGGACGGGATAGTACGTCATAGCGATCAGCGGTGCCCACGTGGTGAGTGCCGCTGATCACGGCCGGGTGTCAGCTGATTATCACAGCTGACACCCAGCACAATGTGTCAGGGGTGGTCACGGACCGCCCCGACACGTTAACCCCTTGCACACCACGATCAAACACGATCGCGGTGTACCAGGGGTTAAAGGGAAGCATCGGCAGGGAGGGGGCTCCCTCCGTGCTTCCCTGACCCCCCCACGGCAGCGCAATGTGCAGCGCTGCTGCGGGGGGCTCCTTCCCTGCAGGCCCCTGAATCCAAGATGGCGACGGGGACCTTCGGGGGTCTGCAGGGAGCCGGCTTCCTCAGTGCCTGCAAAGCGCAGGCAAGGAGGAAGCCTGTGTAGTGCCTGTGACAGATCGCTGATCTGTCACAGTGATCTGTGTTGTGACAGATCAGCAATCTGTCACAGGACAGTGATGTCCCACCTGGGACAATGTAATAAAGTTAAAAAAAAATAAAGTGTTAAAATAATTTTAAAAAAATCGCCAAATAAATTAGAAAAAAAAAATATTCCCCCAATAAATTCATTTTTTGGAAATAAAAAAAAAAACAATAAAAGTACACATATTTGGTATCGCCGTGTCCGTAACGACCCGCCCTATAAAATTGTTCCATTAGTTAATCCCTTTAGCGAACCCATTAAAAAATAAAAATAAAAAACGAAGCAAAAAATAATGATTTATTATCATACCGCCGAACAAAAAGTGCAATAACGCGCGATCAAAGACGCATATAAATATCCATGGTACCGCTGAAAACGACATCTTGTCCAGCAAAAAACGAGCCACCATACAGCACCATCAGCAAAAAAATAAAAAAGTTATAGCTCACAGAAAAAAGCGATGCAAAAATAATTATTTCTTATATAAAATAGATTTCATTGCAAAAAACCGACAAACCATAAAAAACGACATAAATGAGGTATCACTGTAACCAAACTGACCCGAAGAATAAAGCCACTTTATCAATTTTATTGCACGCGGAACGGTGTAAACGCACCCCCAAAAGAAATTCATGAAACGCTGGTTTTTGTTCATTCTGCATCCCAAAAATCGGAATAAAAGCGATCAAAAAATGTCACGTGCCTGAGAATGGTACCAATAAAAACGTCAACTCGTCCCGCAAAAAATAAGACCTCACATGACTCGGTGGGTCAAAATACAGAAAAATAATAGCTCTCAATATGTGGTGATGCAAAAACTATTTTTACAATAAAAAGCGTCTTTTAGCGTGCGACAGCCGCCAAAAATAAAAACCGCCATAAATAGTAAATCAAACCCCCCGTTATCCCCCCCTTAGTTAGGGAAAAATAATAAAATTAAAAGAAAATGTAATTATTTCCATTTTCCCATTAGGGCTAGGGTTAGGGTTAGGGCTGAGATTAGGGTTAGGGGTGTGTTGGGGTTAGGGTTGGAGTTATAATTGGGGGGTTTCCACTGTTTGGGCACATCAGGGGCTCTCCAAATGCAACATGGTGTCTGATCTCAATTCCAGCCAATTCTGAGTTGAAAAAAGTCAAATGGTGCTCCTTCCCTTCCAAGCTCTGCCATGCACCCAAACAGTATTTTACCTCCACATATGGGGTATCAGCCTACTCAAGACAAATTGCAAAACAACTTTCGGGGTCCAATTTCTCCTGTTACCCTTAGGAAAATAAAAAATTAGGGGCAAAAATATCATTTTTGTGGAAAAAAATGATTTTTTTATTTTCACGCCAGGACGTTATAAACTTCTGTGAAGCACTTGTGGGTTCAAAGTGCTCACCACACCTCTTGATAAGTTCCGTGGGGGGTCTAGTTTCCAAAATGGGGTCACTTGTGGGGAGTTTCAATAGTTTAGGTACATCAGGGGCTCTCTAAACGCACGTGACACCAGACCATTCCATCAAAGTCTGCATTCCAAAACTTCACTACCTCCCTTCCGAGACCCGACGTGTGGCCATACAGTAGTTTTCTCCCACATTGGGGGTATCAGCGTACTCAGGACAAATTGGACAACAACTTTTGGGGTCCAATTTCTCCTGTTACCCTTGGGAAAATAAAAAATTGGGGAGTAATTGATCATGTTTGTGGAAAAAATACGATTTTTTTATTTTCACGGCCGGGCATTATAAATTTCTGTGAAGCACTGGAGGGGTCAAAGTGCTCACCACACATCTAAATAAGTTCCTTGGGGGGTCTAATTTCCAAAATGGGGTCACCTGTGGGGGGATTCTACTGTTTAGGTACATCAGGGGCTTTCCAAACGCGACATGGTGTTCGATCTCAATTCCAGTCAAAAACGTCAAATGGCGCTGCTTCCCTTCCGAGCTCTGCCATGCGCCCAAATAGTAGTCTACCCCCACATATCGGGTATCAGCGTACTCAGGACAAATTGCACAATAACTTTTAGGGTCCTGTTACCTTTGGAAAAATAGGAATTGAGGGTGAAAAGATCATTTTTGTGGAAAAAATATGATTTTTTAATTGTACGGCTGTTTGTTATAAACTTCCGTGAAGCCCTTGGGGGTTCAAAGTTCTCACCACACATCTAGATAAGTTCCTTGGGGGGGGTCTATTTTCCAAAATGGTGTCATTTGTGAGGGGTTTCCACTGTTTTGGTACATCAGGGGTTTTCCAATCGCGACATGGTGTCCGATCTCAACTCCAGCCAAAAACGTCAAATGCCACTGCTTCCCTTCCGAGCTCTGCCATGCGCCCAAATAGTGGTTTACCCCCACATGTGGGGTATCAGCGTACACAGGACAAATTGCAAAATAACTTTTAGGGTCCTGTTACCTTTGGGAAAATAAAAATTGGGGGTGAAAAGATCATTTTTGTGGAAAAAATATGATTTTTTAATTGTACCGCTGTACGTTATAAACTTCTGTGAAGCCCTTGTGGGTTCAAAGTTATCATCACATATCTAGACAAGTTCCTTGGGGGGTCTAGTTTCCAAAATGGGGTCACTTGTGGGGGGTTTCCACTGTTTAGGTACATCAGGGGCTCTCCAAACGTGACATGGCATCCGATCTGAATTCCAGCCAAATTTGCATTGAAAAAGTCAAACGGCGCTCCTTCCCTTCTGAGCTCAGCCATGCGCCGAAACAGTGGTTCCCCCCACATATCAGGTATCAGCATACTCAGGACAAATTGCACAATAAATTTTGCCATCGAATTTCTCCTGTTACCCTTGGTAAAATAAAAAAAATTGAACCTGAATTATTTTTTTTGTGAAAAAAAGTTAAATGTTCATTTTTTTAAAATATTCAAAAAATTCCTGTGACGCACCTAATGGGTTAATAAACTTCTTGAATGTGGTTTTGAGCACCTTAAGGGGTGCAGTTTTTAGAATGGTGTCACTTTTGGGTATTTTCTATCATATAGACCCTTCAAAGTGGCTTCAAATGTGATGTGGTCCGTAAAATTAAAATGGTGTTGCAGAAATGAGAAATTGCTGGTCAATTTTTAACCCTTATAACTTCCTAACAAAAAAAAATGTTGGTTCCAAAATTGTGCTGATCTAAAGTAAACATGTGGGAAATGTTACTTATTAAGTTTTTTTGTGTGCCGTATCTCTGGTATTTAAGGGTATAAAAATTCAAAGTTGGAAAATTGCGAAATTTTCAAAATTTTTGCCAAATTTCCATTTTTTTCACAAATAAATGCAAGTTATTTGAACACAATTTTACCACTATCACGAAGTACAATATGTCACGAGAAAACAATGTCAGAATCACAGGGATCCATGGAAGCGTTTCAGAGTTATTATCTCATAAAGGGACAGTGGTCAGAATTGTAAAAATTGGCCCGGTCATGAACGTGCAAACCACCCTTGGGGCTTAAGGGGTTAAACTCCGCCTACTTCTCCATGCATCTTGCATTGTCCTGCATACCTATCTTTAACATTGGGCACACAGGGACATGCGTTGTATGCGCATGCGTCCACATGCGGCATTTTGATGTGCCCGTCGACCGCACATGTTGCATTTCTGTAGACGGAGCATAGGCGGAGCTTAAGGGAGGACATATGCAGCCATCCGCAGACCAGCCATACACAGGGCTGCCACTAGGAATTTCGGGGCCCAAAACTGGTAACATTTTCGGGGCCCCCTTGAGACTCCACCCAGGCTCCACCCCAGCCCCACCTCCACCCCTCGAACTGTCCAAAGTCCCACCGCTCTCTCTTGGAAAAACTCCACTTCTCACCAATCACACATTAACAGTTCCCATCACCAGATCACACATATAGCCGGCAGCTTTTGTTTTGGCCAAAAGATTTTTTAAGCCGCCACCATAACAAGGTAGACTTTGGCCATGCCCTAATCTACTGTAACCTATTAAATATTTGTTAAAATATGTGATACAATTTAGGTATATTTGTATTTTTCAATTTTTAAAATGACCAATAATATCACATACAAGGAATAAATACCGCTACACCATGTCCAGACCACATATTGCCATCACATACTGACCTATAATACCACATACAAGGAACAAATGCCGCCACACCATGACCTGACCACATCTTATTACCATAGTGACCAAATACATACAAGGAACAAATACCGCCTCACCATGACCAGACCACATATTACAACCACAGTGACTGAATAATATCACATACATCGAACAAATACCGCAACACCATGACCAGACCATATATTCCCACCACAGTGACAGAATAATATCACATACAAGGAACAAATACCGCAACACCATGTCCAGATCACATATTACCACCACATAGTGACTGAATACTACAATACTGATCATTGCCATTATACAGAGGAGATCTGTACTTAGTATGCAGTGTCTGTGTACAGGTAATACAGTGATCAATGACATTAAACACAGGGCCTCTATACAGTGTATAGTGTCAGTGTATAGGCAACACACTAACTCACCAGTGACGTCTCATCTTTGTTTTTCATCTTTCATCCAGCACAGATCGCCATCACTTCTTCCAGCCAAGGCTCATCTCTGCAAGAAATAACACAGTTATCTAGAGCTCCGCTTGCAGAACACATTACCTATTTTTGCCAGCTTCTACATTATATCACATGAAGAAAAAAAGGCGACATAGTGTCACTCTGCACAGTAACAGGACCGCCCCCCCATTTAAAGCAGTGTACTCAAAAAATAAAATAAATACATCACTGCAGTAATAATATCCCTTAATTAGACCCTGTGGTAATAATATCTCCCATCCTGGCCCCCGTGTGTCTAATTCCTGGCTTCAGCCATACGTTCTCCCATCCCACCCTCATGAGTATCCATTCTGCCCCATATGATCTCCCCATCCTGCCCCATCTGTCTCCATCGTATCCATCCTGCCCCATGATCCTGCACGATCTGTCTCCAACCCTGCCCCATCTGTGTCTCCAATCATGGCACATATCTCATTCTGCCCCCTCTTGTGTCTCACTGTCACATTCTGCCCCCATCATGTCCAGCATTCTGCCCCCATCGTGTCCAGCATTCTGCCCCATCGTATCCAGCATTCTGCCCCATCGTGTCCAGCATTCTGCCCCATTGTGCCCAGCATTCTGCCCCCATCGTGTCCAGCATTCTGCCCCATTGTGCCCAGCATGCTGCCCCCATCGTGTTCAGCATTCTGCCCCAACGTGTCCAGCATTTTGCCCCATCGTGTCCAGCATTCTGCTGCATCGTGCTCAGTATTCTGCCCCATCGTGTCCAGCATTCTGCCCCATTGTGTCCAGCATTCTGCCCCATCGTGTCCAGCATTCTGCCCCATCGTGTCCAGCATTCTGCCCCATCATGTCCAGCATTCTGCCCTATCGTGTCCAGCATTCTGCCCCATCACCACCAGTATTTTGCCCCATAGTGTCCAGAATTCTGCCATCTGCCCCGGACCCCCCGGATCGCCGCTTTCAATAATTTAAAAGGAAAAAAAAACAGGTTCTTCAGGTTCTCCAATTGGCTGGCGGCTGTTAACTATTGACGTGCGGGCCTGCATGTCAATAGCGATCGACTGCTGCATCGCCGAGGGCCCGGTTTAGCTTGCTGGTAGGGCCCGGTGAGCAGAGAAGACTGGGCCCGATGCGGGGCCCCCTCTGCCCACCGCGCCCCATATGCCAGTCAGGGTAGTAATGCCCTGATGGCGGCCCTGGCCATACGCAAGTGTGAACTTAGCCTTAGTTCTTAGGTCATTAGCAGAATGGAGGGCACATGTAGGGTGACAGACAGAGATGAGGGAGGAAAGGATGGGTGGTGCAGAACTATGGAGAGCTTTATGCGTGAGAGTGTTTATATTGGACTCTGTAGCGGATGGCAAACAGTGTAATGACTGGCATAAGGTTGAGGTATCAGTGTAGCGGTTGGACAGGAATACAGATGTAAGGGGGTGAAGAGGAAGAAGAGCAAGAAGCGGGTTACCTCTCCTGCCCCGTGTCCGGAACTACATGGCCAATCAGCAAGGTTGCCGGGGGGAAAGACTTAGTGACTTGGACCGACTGCACCATGTGACTGTAAGGGACAGTGGAGGAAGAGAAGGGTTGTCACATTAGCACCGATCCTCATTGTAAACTATTTGACCCCTTGTGAAGGATTACAGCATGGGACATGACTGAACGGCGGAGAGGTAAGGATATTGTTGATTTTTTGTTTTATTTTTTGCATGGTTTAATTTAGGAACAGCAGAGTAATAAAAATTTGTCAAAACCTAGGTGTCTTTATTTCGTTAAAAGACTTTTTAATTAATATCTGTGTATTTTTTAACCCTTTCATAGTCTAGGGTTAATAATGGATCGGTGTCTTATTGACACCACTCCATTATTAATCGGCTTAATGTCACCTTCCAATAGAATGGTGACATTAACCCTTTGTTATTAACCCAGAAGCCAGCAAATGTTCCAGCGGCTATTCGGCTATGTAGAACTCTATGAAATATAAACATATATATATATATATATATATATATATATATATAGAATCATAGAATCATAGAATCGTAGAGTTGGAAGGGACCTCCTGGGCCATCTGGTCCAACCCCCTGCTCAAAGCAGGATTCGCTAAATCATCCCAGTCAGATGTCTGTCCAGCCTCTGTTTGAAGACTTCCATTGAAGGAGAACTCACCACTTCTCGTGGCAGCCTGTTCCACTCATTGATCACTCTAACTGTCAAAAAGTTTTTTCTAATATCTAATCTGTGTCTCCTCCCATTCAGTTTCATCCCATTGCTTCTAGTCTTTCCTTGTGCAAATGAGAATAAAGTTGATCCTTCTACAATGTGACAGCCCTTTAGATATTTGTAGACAGCTATTAAGTCTCCTCTCAGTCTTCTCTTTTGCAAACTAAACATTCCCAAATCCTGCAACCTTTCCTCATAAGACAGGGTTTGCAGACCGGTCACAATTCTGGTCGCTCTTTTCTGAACTTGCTCCAGTTTGTTGATGTCTTTTTTAAAATGTGGTGCCCAAAACTGGACACAATATTCCAGATGAGGTCTGACCAAAGAGGAGTAGAGGGAAATAATGACTTCACGTGATCTAGACTGTATGCTTCTGTTAATACATCCTAGAATTGCATTTGCCTTTTTTGCTGCTGCATTACACTGTTGACTCATATTCAGTCTGTGATCTATTAGTATACCCAAGTCTTTTTCACATGTGCTGTCACTTAGCCCTATTCCTCCCATTCTATATATGCTTTTTTCATTTTTATTGCCCAGATGTAGTACTTTGCATTTCTCCCTGTTAAAAACCATTCTGTTAGTTGCTGCCCACTTCTCCAGTTTATTTAAATCTTTTTGAATCCTTTCTCTCTCTTCTCTAGTATTAGCTATCCCTCCTAGCTTTGTGTCATCAGCAAATTTAATCAGTTTACCCTCAATTCCTTCATCTAAATCGTTGATAAAGATGTTGAACAATACAGGGCCCAGGACAGAACCCTGTGGTACCCCACTTGAGACATTCTTCCAACTGGATGTGCAGCCATTTACGACCACTCTTTGGGTCCGATCACTAAGCCAGTTATGAATCCACCTAACAGTTGCCTTGTCCATTCCATACTTAGTCATTTTTTCAATAAGGATTGTATGAGAGACTTTGTCAAATGCTTTGCTGAAGTCAAGATATACTATATCTACAGCATTTCCTTGATCCACCCAATCAGTAATACCGTCATAGAAGGAAATTAAGTTAGTCTGACATGACTTATTAGTTACAAACCCATGCTGACTCTGTTTAATCACTTCATTCTTATCCAGGTATTGACATACATGTTGTTTAATAATTTGTTCAAAGATCTTTCCTGGTATAGAAGTCAGACTCACCGGCCTATAGTTGCCTGGGTCCACCTTCTTCCCCTTTTTGAAGATAGGAACAACATTTGCTCTTCTCCAGTCTTCTGGCACTTCTCCTGTTCTCCAAGAATTTTCAAAGATTATGGAGAGGGGTTCAAAAATTTCTTCTGCTATCTCTTTCAGTACTCTGGGGTGTAATTCATCTGAACCTGGAGACTTGAATTCATTTAGGTTAGCTAAGTGTTTCCTCACTATCTTTCTGTTTATAGATATCCTGGATTCTTCTATTCCCTTAATAGGACAGTGAATAACAGTTGATGTTACATTTCCTTTCTGAGAGAAAACAGATGCAAAATAGGAATTTAAAAGTTCAGCCTTCTCAACATCCTGTCTTACCATTTCATCATTTTCATCCTGTAAAAATCCTATAGCATCTTTGACTTTTCTTTTACTTTTGACATATCCCCAAAATCCTTTATTATTGCTTTTGACATCTCTTGCAAGCTTCAATTCATTTTCAGCTTTAGCTAATCTGATTTGTGCCCTGCAGGTTCTGCAGACAGCATTATATTCTTCTTTAGATATGCCTCCCTCTTTCCATTTTATAAACATTTTTTCTTCCTTTTTAGCATGTGCTTAAGTTCTGTGTTCATCCATCCTGGTTTCCTTAAATGTTTCCTATTCTTCCCTCTTTTCGGAATTGTTAACAACTGTGCTTTGAGAATTTCATTTTTCAAGATTTCCCATCCTTCCTGGACATTTTTGTCTTTGTGTATATATACACACATTCTATGTGTCTATATTCTTTTGTTTGTGTTTGAAAACCTGTCATAGGGATCCATTTTATGTCCATTTTGCAAGCCTGCGAGAAAATCTCGGCATACGGATGCCAAACGGATTACATATGGATGCTTACATGTGCAAAATACGCGACCACACATTGCTTACGGATGACATGCGGAGCACTATTTAGGGGTCATTCACTCGCCGTATTACGCATGTAAAATACGGACTGTATTTTGCGTCGGTTAGTGTGACCCCGTCCTAAGAAACAGACTCGTAATAGAGGAGGGCATGGTACAGCCCTTGGAACACAATTTTCAGCCCTTCAGCCATCACAGTCTGCGGGATGGACATTGCAATTAATGTATAATATATACAAGACATGGGCAGAGATCAGATATACTATACACACACATCAGATATACTATGATCTGTATACAATAGTGGCCAAAAGTATTGACACCCCTGCAATTCTGTCAGATAATACTCAGTTTCTTCCTGAAAATGATTGCAAACACAAATTCTTTGGTATTATTATCTTCATTTAATTTGTCTTAAATGAAAAAACACAAAAGAGAATGAAGCAAAAAACAAAACATTGATCATTTCACACAAAAATCCCAAAAATGGGCCAGACAAAAGTATTGGTACCCTCAGCCTAATACTTGGTTGCACAACCTTTAGCCAAAATAACTGCGACCAACCGCTTCCGGTAACCATCAATGAGTTTCTTACAATGCTCTTCTGGAATTTTAAACCATTCTTCTTTGGCAAACTGCTGTTAGGAGTGGCCGAAGGCACTAAAAAAAATAAATAATTAAAGTGCCTTCGCCACTCGGGGTCCACCGTCGCAACTGCGCACGCCTGGAAAGGCTGCAACCGCAAATATCGCAAGCGCGATGCAGGACGCTAAGCTGCTGGAAGATGGAGCTTGTGCGCGTCGGCGTTAGCGCAGGTGCTGACAGAATACCACTCACTCACACAGATGTAATAACCGAGGGAAGGGGTTTCATAATGAGTCAGTCACCAGTCCAAGCATCTGTCACCATACACACAGCAGCAGTATAAAAATACTAGCGCATGGCATAGCGGCCATGCGCACTGTTTATAGCGTACGGGACCTGCCAGAAATCTCCAGAACCCTGAATCAGGAGCCGGACCTGAGCACCTGACTCCTGAACTCCAATGGGAGCTCATCCCGTGGGCATGCTCAGAAGTTGGAAAAAAGGACATAGCCTCTGGAGACAAATGTGAGAACCTGGATTCCCGCATAGGCAGCATAGAACCCTGATTCCTAACATTACCCCCCCTCCTAGGGCCCCCTCCTCCCTGAACCTTTCGATCAGGGGAGACGAGATCGAAAGGTGTCAGGAGGGACATCCGGGAGACAATAGGAGTGGGAGTTTTAGGAGGAGGCCACTGTGTAACGGTGGGCGTAGCCAAACTCCGTTCGGGAAGGCTATCCCGAGCACACAGGGTGCATGCCGAATAAACTTTTTTACGTCCCGAGCCCTCTGCGGCCACCAATACGAACCGACCAGAGACTTTGTGGTCTGCATATAGCCACGATGGCCATCCGCATTAGGCGTGTGTGCCCACGCGAGGACTTTAGACCGCTGGCAAGGAGGGACAAAAGCCTCGCCTACCGACTCATCGTCAGACCACTGCGGGGCGCTGTCTTCCGGAGAAGCAGCGGGTGGATGAAAACAACCACATATGGACTCATGAGCCGGACATGTCTCAGAAATGGCGCGAGACACTTCCATGGGCTCGGGTGGCGGAACCTCTGGTTCGGGCGGATCCAGAAATTCAAAAATTTTGGGTACCTCTCTGTTTGGAGTGAACTCGCTCCAAACCACGCTCTGAAAATCGGAGGTCAATCCGCGAGGAGATTAATATTAACTCCTCGAGACTGGTAGGAATTTCTCTCGTGGAGAGAGCATCCTTTACATGCTCCGCTAATCCCTTCCAGAAGACAGGAATCAGAGCCTTGTCGGACCACTCCAACTCGGATGCCAGTGTCCGAAAACGGAAGGCGTATTGACTGACCGAGAGTGATCCTTGAGACAAAGAGAGCAGTTGGAGAGAGGTATCGTGTGTAACCCGCGGACCAAGAAACACCTGCTTGATAGCAGTTAGCAGATTAGCTGCGGTCCGGATATCCGGGTCACCACGCTCCCATAGTGGCGTTGCCCATTCCAGCGCCTTACACGACAGTAGGGATATAATAAAGGCCACCTTGGCCCGCTCTGTAGGGAATTGCGCAGCCAGCAGCTCCAGGTGGATCGAGCACTGGCTGATAAAACCTCTACAGGAGGCGCCATCCCCAGAATATTTTTCGGGTAACGGGAGACGGGTAACTGTCGGCGTAAAGGCGGACATGGACATACGCCCTACCGCGTCCGTGAGTGTTTGGACAGCAGCATCTGTGGCCTGCGAAGGTGCAAGAGCTCGCTGAAGGGTAGGCAAGCGAGTCTCAAACTGTCGCACGCACTGCAACAGTTGCTGCTGATCTGCCATCTCCAGCCAGACCCTGGTGCTAGTATTATGTTAGGAGTGGCTGAAGGCACTAAAAAAAATAAATAATTAAAGTGCCTTCGCCACTCGGGGTCCACCGTGCGGTGGATGACAAAACCGCTGCTGGGAGAGGCAGAGCACTAATATGCACAGGGTTCTAACTCACCCAGATGCAATAAGGCAAGCCCTGTTAAAGCACACAGAGCTGCAGGGAAAAAATAACACAAAATTGTGTCGCTGAGCCTGTTAACCGCATAGGATCTCAGCGGCACACGTGCGGTAGCCGGAAACCGGAGTAGTTAAGGATAGTCACTACAACCGAGCGGACTTACAGTCATATGTTAAAGTTTGGGCACCCCTATTAATGTTAACCTTTTTTCTTTATAACAATTTTGGTTTTTGCAACAGCTATTTCAGTTTCATATATCTAATAACTGATGGATTCAGTTATATTTCTGGATTCAAATGAGGTTTATTGTACTAACAGAAAATGTGCAATCTGCATTTTAACAAAATTTGACCGGTGCAAAAGTATGGGCACCCTTTTCATTTTCTTGATTTGAACACTCCTAACTACTTTTTACTGACTTCCTGAAGCACTAAATTGGTTTTGTAACCTCATTGAGGTTTGAACTTCATAGCCAGGTGTATCAAAACATGAGAAAAGGTATTTAAGGTGGCCACTTGCAAGTAGTTCTCCTATTTGATTCTCCTATGAAGAGTGGCATCATGGGCTCCTCAAAACAACTCTCAAATGATCTGAAAACAAAGATTATTCAACATAGCTTTTCAGGGGAAGGATACAAAAAGTTGTCTCAGAGATTTAACCTGTCAGTTTCCACTGTGAGGAACATAGTAAGGAAATGGAAGAACACAGGTACAGTTCTTGTTAAGCCCAGAAGTGGCAGGCCAAGAAAAATATCAGAAAGGCAGAGAAGAAGAATAGTGAGAACAGTCAAGGACAATCCACAGACCACCTACAAAGACCTACAGCATCATCTTGCTGCAGATGGTGTCACTGTGCATCGGTCAACAATACAGCGCACTTTGCACAAGGAGAAGCTGTATGGGAGAGTGATGCGAAAGAAGCCATTTCTGCAAGCACGCCACAAACAGAGTTGCCTGAGGTATGCAAAAGCACATTTGGACAAGCCAGTTACATTTTGGAAGAAGGTCCTGTGGACTGATGAAACAAAGATTGAGTTGTTTGGTCATACAAAAAGGTGTTATGCATGGAGGCTAAAAAACACAGCATTCCAAGAAAAACACTTGCTACCCAAAGTAAAATTTGGTGGAGGTTCCATCATGCTTTGGGGCTGTGTGGCCAACGCTGGCACCGGGAATCTTGTTAAAGTTGAGAGTCACATGGATTCCACTCAGTATCAGCAGATTCTTGACAATGATGTGCAAGAATCAGTGATGAAGTTGAAGTTACGCAGGGGATGGATATTTCAGCAAGACAATGATCCAAAACACTGCTCCAAATCTACTCAGGCATTCATACAGAGGAACAATTACAATGTTCTGGAATGGCCATCCCAGTCCCCAGACCTGAATATCATTGATCATCTGTGGGATGATTTGAAGCGGGCTGTCCATGCTCGGCGACCATCAATCTTAACTGAACTGGAATTGTTTTGTAAACAGGAATGGTCACAAATACCTTCATCCAGGATCCAGGAACTCTTTAATAGCTACAGGAAGCAACTAGAGGCTGTTAGTTTTACAAAAGGAGGATCTACGAAATATTAATGTCACTTTTATGTTGAGGTGCCCATACTTTTGCACCAGTCAAATTTTGTTTAAATGCAGATTGCACATTTTCTGTTAGTACAATAAACCTCATTTGAATTCAGAAATGTAACTGAGTCCATCAGTTATTAGATATATGAAACTGAAATAGCTGTTGCAAAAACCAAAATTGTTATAAAGAAAAAAGGTTAACATTAATAGGGGTGCCCAAACTTTAACACATGACTGTACCGTGTACACGTGTGCTCGGCGTCACAACTGTGCATGCCTGGAAAGGCTGCAACCGCAAATATCGCAAGCGCGATGCAGGACGCTAAGCTGCTGGAAGATGGAGCTTGTGCGTGTTGGCGTTAGCGCAGGTGCTGACAGATTACCTATCACACAGACGTAATAACCGAGGGAAGGGGTTTCATAATGAGTCAGTCACCAGTCCAAGCATCCATCACCATATACACTGCAGCAGTATAAAAATACTAGCGCATGGCATAGCGGCCATGCGCATTGTTTATAGCGTACGGAACCTGCCAGAAATATCCAGAGCCCTGAGCTAAGCCAATGGAATCAGGAGCAGGACCTGAGCACCTGACTCCTGAACTCCAATGGGAGCTCGTCCCGTGGGCATGCTCAGAAGTTGGAAAAAAGGACAGCCTCTGGAGACAAATGTGAGAACCTGGATTCCCGCATAGGCAGCATAGAACCCAGATTCCTAACAACTGCTCTAGGTCCCTGATATTTGAAGGGTGCCTTCTCCAAACTGTCATTTTTTAGATCTCTCCACAGGTGTTCTATGGGATTCAGGTCTGGACTCATTGCTGGCCACCTTAGAAGTCTCCAGTGCTTTCTCTCAAACCATTTTCTAGTGCTTTTTGAAGTGTGTTTTGGGTCATTGTCCTGCTGGAAGACCCATGACCTCTGAGGGAGACCCAGCTTTCTCACACTGGGCCCTACATTATGCTGCAAAATTTGTTGGTAGTCTTCAGACTTCATAATGCCATGCACAAGGTCAAGCAGTCCAGTGGCAGCAAAGCAACCCCAAAACATCAGGGAACCTCTGCCATGTTTGACTGCAGGGACCGTGTTCTTTTCTTTGAATGCCTTTTTTCTCCTGTAAACTCTATGTTGATGCCTTTGCCCAGAAAGCTCTACTTTTGTCTCATCTGACCAGAGAACATTCTTCCAAAATGTTTTAGGCTTTTTCAGGTAAGTTTTGGCAAACTCCAGCCTGGCTTTTTTATGTCTCGGGGTAAGCAGTGGGGTCTTACTGGGTCTCCTACCATACAGTCCCTTTTCATTCAGACGCCGACGGATAGTACGAGTTGACACTGTTGTACCCTCGGACTTCAGGGCAGCTTGAACTTGTTTGGATGTTAGTCGAGGTTCTTTATCCAACATCCGCACAATCATGCGTTGAAATCTCTTGTCAATTTTTCTTTTCCGTCCACATCTAGGGAGGTTAGCCACAGTGCCATGGGCTTTAAACTTCTTGATGACACTGCGCACGGTAGACACAGGAACATTCAGGTCTTTGAAGATGGACTTGTAGCCTTGAGATTGCTCATGCTTCCTCACAATTTGGTTTCTCAAGTCCTCAGACAGTTCTTTGATCTTCTTTCTTTTCTCCATGCTCAATGTGGTACACACAAGGACACAGGACAGAGGTTGAGACAACTTTAATCCATGTCCACTGGCTGCAAGTGTGATTTAGTTATTGCCAACACCTGTTAGGTGTCACAGGTAAGTTACAGGTGCAATTAATTGCACAAATTAGAGAAGCATCACATGATTTTTCGAACAGTGCCAATACTTTTGTCCACCCTCTTTTTTATGTTTGGTGTGGAATTATATCCAATTTGGCTTTAGGACAATTCTTTTTGTGTTTTTTCATTTAAGACGAATTAAATGAAGATAATAATAACAAAGAATTTGTGTTTGCAATCATTTTCAGGAAGAAACAGAGTATTATCTGACAGAATTGCAGGGGTGTCAATAGTTTTGGCCACAACTGTATATCATCTTATGTCTGTTCACACAGGGTATATAGGGGAATACAATACATGACTGCTATAAAATATACTGTCACAGACAGGGGCGGACACAGACTGCAGAGGGCCCTTGTGCGAAAAATACCTATGGGCCCCCTCCATAACACAATGTTATCACAAACACATACAAGGACAAATTTACTGTATAGAACACAAGTATCAAACCTAAACAATAAACTGAAGTTCTATATTTGACAGAATATAACACACATAACTCATGTAACCGGTATATAATATGGGCAGAGTTAGGTTATGTTCACACATTGCATTTTCGCTGTTTTTTTTTGCAAATTGTAAGCTGCCTTTTACAGTACCAGCAAAAGCTCTGAAATTTCAGAAATGTCCTGCACACATATTGTTCTTTTTTCCAGACTGAATTGGAAAACTGCTGCGTTTTTAACACATCAGCATGTCACTTCCTTCAGTGTTTTTTCAGCGTTTTCACCCATAGAAAGAATGAGGCAACAGTGCAGCAAAAAATCCAGGCATCAGGGTTTGCTGCGTTTTTCGTGCAAAAACCTAAGGAAGTTGCATCATGTTTTCTTAGGGGGGAAAACTTTATCAGCATGCATAAGAGACAATAAAAGTGCAGCAAAAATGCCGAAAAACCTACTTTTTGTAAGCAGAGTCTTTACTGCCAAGAAAGCAGGTTTTACCTGCACAAGAAAATACAGCAAAAATGCAACCTGTGAACATAGCCTTAGGTATAAAATGGAGCTGGGAGCTGAGGCAGTGGAAGTGCTGTATCCCACCCAGAGCACTTGCAAACTCATTTGCATACCACTTATAAAGTGGATTCCTCTGCAGATCAGCATTTTGTTTAATACGGTTAAGGATTCATGTTGACAACCATCATCAGTTTGGCCGAGGGGGTAGAATTATCTAAAAGATTCCCTTTAAAGGGGTTGTGCCTTTAAAAAAATATTGTATGATAAGGTTGCAGAGCTGCTAGGCTCCAAGCTGCCATTAAAGCTACCAACAGTCTGCTGCCCTGTCATGACAAAGGTGGTTCCCGTTCTCTTTTTAGCCAAGTAGGCTGGTTTCACATTTGCATCTGTGTGTGCAGCGCTTGATCCGCATAGATCCACATGCATCATGCGTACATATATTTAACATGGCGTTCACATACTTTTGCATACGCATGCGTTGTTTCGCGGTGCGTGGCGAACGAAACTTTTTTGGGGCATCAAAAATAAGTCAAATATGCGCAGGCATGCGTATGCAGATAAGTGTGTAAAAAACGCATTACTGTCTATGGGAACACATGCGTACGCATGCGTTATTCAAAATACATATAGAAATCCCATTAGACATGCCCATTTTTGTCTGGTGTCATATCGAACACATGCGTAAGATGATGCGCATAAAAAACGCTGCGTAAACATGCGTTTTGCATGCCTTTTTGCATGTGTTTGCGCATGCGGATGATACTCTGCGGACTCATATGCTAATGTGAACCTAGCCTTAGATGCAGCAGCAACTGATACTATTACCTAAGTGGTTAAAAGGCTGAGAACAGCATGTTATAGCGGGCCCCACTGTTGGGGGCACAGGTTCAGATCCTCATCCTGCCCCGTCATTGTACAGAAAAGTACAATCATGTACAGCATTTATACTTGTGAAATTCCATCTGTGACATTAAACTAGGGCTGCACAGTGACTTTGGCTGAGAGACACAACCAATGATCATTATATGCCATTGCTACATTGTAGCATAGTGCAAATAATCTTGGTACCATTGCAACCCACAAGGTGCCAGGATTATGACAAGCAAGTTGCAAATAGAATAATTTAGATTTTTTGCATCTTCCTTGTGACATCATCTCGCTTGTGTGACGCCAATCCTGGGCTGCGATATAGCAGAGGCATACAGTGACTTGGTATAGCATTCACTGAAATAGCATGTGCGCACATCTTTTTCAGGCGAATACATACCTCCCAACTTTTGAAGAAGGAAAAGAGGGACAAAGGTTGCAGCACGCAGCTCTCCATGGCAAATTTCAGGCCACACCCCTGACCACACCCATTTCAGAACTAGTCACACCCATATCCACGCCCCAACCACACCCATTTAGCACTGCTAATCACACTGTTTCTTGAACAATAATTATAAACAAAAAAAAATATTTACAAATAATGAATTAAAGTACATGCTATGCCCCCACTACTCTGTTTTTATTCTGTTCCCGCTCACTTTTCTCCCACCATACTGTCTCCTCACACTATTCCCCTCCCTCCTCATTCTGTCTCCTCTCACATCCCCCTTGTTCACCATACTGTCTCCTCATATATTTACCCCCTCACTTTCTATACTGTCTGCTCACACATACTCATGACTCCCCATACTGTATCTGCACACATCCCATCACCCTCACTCCCCATACTCTGTCCACATACATTTTTCACATCACTACTCATACTGTGTCCACATACATTCCTCATTCAATCTCCATACAGTCTGCACCCCTCTCCAATCACCAATGTCTCTGCACCCATCCCCCCATAATGTTTCCTCATACATTCCCCCATTCCCTCATACTGATTTCTTGTACATGCCACCCATTTCCCAGTACTCTTTTCTTGTACATGCCCCCCATTCCCCCTTATTGTTTTCTCGTACATGCCCCCATTCCCCCTTACTGTTTTCTCATATATGCCCCCCATTCCCCCATACTGTTTACTCATACATACCCCATTCCCCTGTACTATTTCCACATACATGCCCCATCTCTCCTTTGTACCTCATTTTGTGTCCTCAAATTTCCCCATATGTTAAATCTGTCAGCTTGACAGCCGACACAGAGAATGGCTGACTCCCAATATGGGGGGCAGAAGAATGCAGCCACTGGGGGAGACCCTGCGGACTGCCGCATTAGGCGGCCCAACTGCGCCCCCCTGATGGCTGCCCCCCACTGGGAAAAGTAAGATCCTGGCCGGGGCAGAGTCTCAAAATCGGGACTGTCCCGCTGGATCCGGGACGGTTGGGAGGTATGCATATACACTGTACATATACCCTGTACACTATATATAAAACTAGTACTCCCAGCATGCTATGTCAGTAATCTGTGGTAAAGCTACGTCTCCCAGCATGCTATGTCAGTAATCTGTGGTAAAGCTACTACTCCCAGCATGTTAGGTCAGTAGTCTGTGGTAAAACTGCTACTCCCAGCATGCTATGTCAGTAATCTGTGGTAAAGCTACTACTCCCAGCATGCTATGTCAGTAATCTGTGGAAAAGCTACTACTCCCAGCATGCTATGTCAGTAATCTGTGGTAAAGCTACTACTCCCAGCATGCTAGGTCTGTAGTCTGTGGTAAAACTACTACTCCCAGCATGCTGTGCTTGTAATCCATGATACATCTACTAATCCTAGCATGCTGTGTCCATGATACATGATGAAACTACTACTCCTAGCATTATAAAAACTACTGAGTACTAGTTTTCCCATTCTGGAAGTAGTAGTTTTATCATGGATTACAAGCACAGCATGCTGGGAGTATTAGTTTTACCACAGATTACTGACACTGCATGTTGGGAGTAGTAGTTTTACCACAGATTACTGACACTGCATGCTAGGAGTAGTAGATTTATCACAACTTACTGACACTGAATGCTGGGAGTAGTAGTTTTACCACAAATTACTGACAATGCATGCTAGGAGTAGTAGATTTATCACAGAAAACTGACTCTGCATGCTGTGCTAGTAATCTGTGGTAAAACAACACTGATGTTTACACCACGTGGCCCCGTATATGCCCACATATCTCACATGTGTCTCTGCGCTACTTCTGTAGTTTCTCCTGAGGCTGGTACAACCTTAGTGCAGTGCAGGAAAAGTAAGCTCCCGGCCGGGACAGCAGGACAGAGTCTCAAAATCGGAACTGTCCCGCTGGATCCGGGATGGTTGGGAGGTATGCGAATATGCTCCATAACCTTAAAAAGTGCTAAATAAATGCTAAAATGAATGAACATATGCGCTGCAATTTTAAACAATTTGCTGTGCACAGCTTCTTTTAGCTTCAGGTTTTCAAAGATGCCGAGCGTTTAAAAGAAGTGACCTGACCATTCTTAAGGTGGATTCTGTTTGGATGCCACTCACTAGTTTATTCAATACAATTTGATTAAAAAAAAACAGCAGCAACAAAGAAAAATCTAAAATTTGTTTTTAAAAAAATGACCTGTAGCATCTCCATTTTTCGTGATTTGATATTGATAAATTGGGCAATTATGTGTTAGGAGTCAGATTTCTACCTCTCCTATGTTGAAATCTAGACCCTTACATTCTGCAGTTTCCTGCGCTTCATCTGCTGCAGAGGAGATTGCAGAGGAGAGTGCCTTGCGGCAACTCTCTCCAGAGGCTAAGTCCTTTGTTCCCTTAACTGAGCATGCTCATGGGACGAACTTCCATTGGAGTTTGGGAGTCAGGTGCTCAGGTCCTGTGTCAAATCCTATTGGCTCCTCTTGGAGCCTTGGAGATTTCCGGAAGGACCCCTTCCCTCTGATAATACGTTTGTGTGAGTGTTTGGTTCCAGCCAGTATTAGCGCCAGCTCGCCTAGCTCCATCTTGCTCAGCAGCTTAGCGTCTGCATTGCGCCAGCGTTATTGCAGTGCCTTACCAGCGGCTCAGTTCGTGCCGTGCTGCAGTTGCAGCTTATCTCTGCGTCCGCTGTTGCGACGCCGCGCACCTTATTTAGCGGTAGGTCTAGTCGGAGTAGTCCTGTTGTCTAAGGCTACTCCTGTGACCCTGAATACCGTGTCTGCATCGCTGAGACTCTGTGACCCTGAACGGACTCAGCGTTTTGTGTATGCTTTTTGCCTGCAGCTCTGTGAGTGTAAGAGAGCTTGCTTCAGTGCACATTGGGTGCAGTTAAACCCTGTGCACATTACCGCCATAGTGCTCTGCATCTACCAGCTGCAGATTTCCATCCTCCGCACGGTGGACCCCGAGCGGCGAAGGCACTTTATTCATATTTTTTATTTTGTGCCTTCCGCCACTCCTAACATAATACTAGTGCCAGGGTCTGGCTAGAGATGGCAGACCAGCAGCAACTTTTGTAGTGTGTGCAACAGCTCGAGGCTCGCTTGGCTACCCTTGAGAGAGCTCTCGCAGCTGCGCAGGCCATGGATGCTGCTGTTCAGGCACTCACAGATGCGGTAGGGCGTATGTCCATGTCCGCCCTTGCACCGACAGTTACGTGCCTCCCGTTGCCCGAAAAATACTGTGGGGATGGCGCCTCCTGCAGGGGTTTCATCAGCCACTGCTCAATACACCTGGAGCTGCTGGCTGCGCAATTTCCTACAGAGCGGGCTAAGGTGGCCTTTATTATCTCCTTACTGTCGGGCAAGGCCTTGGAATGGGCTACACCTTTATGGGAACGTGGTGACCTCGAGATTCGGACCGCGGTCAACTTGCTAACAGCCATCAAGCAAGTATTTCTCGGTCCACGGGTCACGCACGTTACGTCTCTGCAACTTCTCACCCTTACTCAGGGGTCACTTTCGGTTAGCCAGTATGCCGTCTGTTTTCGGACACTGGCATCTGAGTTGGAGTGGTCCGACAAAGCCCTTATCCCCCGTTTTTTGGTGAGGTCTAGCAGAGCACGTGACGGATGCTCTCTCCACTAGAGAGATCCCCACCAGCTTGGAGGAGTTAATTGCCATCTCCTCACGTATCGACCTCCGTTTTTTGGAGCGCGGTATGGAGCGGGCTCACTCCAAGCGAAGGGCTGTTTCTGCTCCTAAATTTTTTGAACCTCTTGAGCTGTCTGAGCCGGAGGTTCTACCCCCTGAGCCCATGGAGGTGTCTCGTACCAATCTTAATACGGATTCGGACCAAGAATCCATTTGCGGTTGTCACCATGTATGTGCGGTTTCTCCGGAAGCCAGCTCTCCGCAATGGTTGGAGTCTGAACCGGTTATCGAGACCTTTGTCCCTCCTCATCTTAGGGCTCAGGTTCTGGCCAGGGCACATGCGTCCAATGCGCCCCACCATCGGGGTTACATGCAAATCTCGAAGCTATTGGCCGGAGCGTATTGGTGGCCCCATAGGGCTCGGTACATCAAAAAAGATATCCAGGCTTGCACTTTATGTGCTCAGGACAGCCTTCCTAGGCGGAGAGTGGTAACGGACGCTGACTCACGGCGGCGTTCGGTTGCCTCGCCCGCTCCTGTTGTCTCCCAGGTGTCCTTTCTGAAACCTGGTGATCTTGCCTCCCCTGATGCCTTCCAAGTTTCCCAGTTTACGGTAACACCTACTAGGACACCAAGCTTGCCTTCGGACGAGTTTGAGCCTTATGCAACCGTAGGGCACAGGTTGATGGTCAGGAAGGCTCAGGGAGGAGGGGGCCCTAGGAGGGGGGGTAATGTTAGGAGTCAGATTTCTACCTCACCTATGTTGAAATCTAGACCCTTACATTCTGCAGTCTCCTGCACTTCATCTGCTGCATAGGATTTTTACAGGATGAAAATGATGAAATGGTAAGACAGGATGTTGAGAAGGCTGAACTTTTAAATTCCTATTTTGCATCTGTTTTCTCTCAGAAAGGAAATGTAACATCAACTGTTATTCACTGTCCTATTAAGGGAATAGAAGAATCCAGGATATCTATAAACAGAAAGATAGTGAGGAAACACTTAGCTAACCTAAATGAATTCAAGTCTCCAGGTCCAGATGAATTACACCCCAGAGTACTGAAGGAGATAGCAGAAGAAATTTTTGAACCCCTCTCCATAATCTTTGAAAATTCTTGGAGAACAGGAGAAGTGCCAGAAGACTGGAGAAGAGCAAATGTTGTTCCTATCTTCAAAAAGGGGAAGAAGGTGGACCCAGGCAACTATAGGCCGGTGAGTCTGACTTCTATACCAGGAAAGATCTTTGAACAAATTATTAAACAACATGTATGTCAATACCTGGATAAGAATGAAGTGATTAAACAGAGTCAGCATGGGTTTGTAACTAATAATTCATGTCAGACTAATTTAATTTCCTTCTATGACGGTATTACTGATTGGGTGGATCAAGGAAATGCTGTAGATATAGTATATCTTGACTTCAGCAAAGCATTTGACAAAGTCTCTCAAACAATCCTTATTGAAAAAATGACTAAGTGTGGAATGGACAAGGCAACTGTTAGGTGGATTCATAACTGGCTTAGTGATCGGACCCAAAGAGTGGTCGTAAATGGCTGCACATCCAGTTGGAAGAATGTCTCAAGTGGGGTACCACAGGGCTCTGTCCTGGGCCCTGTATTGTTCAACATCTTTATCAACGATTTAGATGAAGGAATTGAGGGTAAACTGATTAAATTTGCTGATGACACAAAGCTAGGAGGGATAGATAATACTAGAGAAGAGAGAGAGGATTCAAAAAGATTTAAATAAACTGGAGAAGTGGGCAGCAACTAACAGAATGGTTTTTAACAGGGAGAAATGCAAAGTACTACATCTGGGCAATAAAAATGAAAAAAGCATATACAGAATGGGAGGAATAGGGCTAAGTGACAGCACATGTGAAAAAGACTTGGGTATACTAATAGATCAAAGACTGAATATGAGTCAACAGTGTGATGCAGCAGAAAAAAAGGCAAATGCAATTCTAGGATGTATTAACAGAAGCATACAGTCTAGATCACGTGAAGTAATTATTTCCCTCTACTCCTCTTTGGTCAGACCTCATCTGGAATATTGTGTCCAATTTTGGGCACCGCATTTTAAAAAAGACATCAACAAACTGGAGCAAGTTCAGAAAAGAGCGACAAGAATGGTGACCGGTCTGCAAACCCTGTCTTATGAGGAAAGGTTGCAGGATTTGGGAATGTTTAGTTTGCAAAAGAGAAGACTGAGAGGAGACTTAATAGCTGTCTACAAATATCTAAAGGGCTGTCACATTGTAGAAGGATCAACTTTATTCTCATTTGAACAAGGAAAGACTAGAAGCAATGGGATGAAGCTGAATGGGAGGAGACACAGATTAGATATTAGAAAAAACTTTTTGACAGTTAGAGTGATCAATGAGTGGAACAGGCTGCCACGAGAAGTGGTGAATTCTCCTTCAATGGAAGTCTTCAAACAGAGGCTGGACAGACATCTAACTGGGATGATTTAGCGAATCCTGCTTTGAGCAGGGGGTTGGACCAGATGGCCCAGGAGGTCCCTTCCAACTCTACGATTCTATGATTCTATGATTCTATGATTCTATGAGATGGCAACTCTCTCCAGAGGCTATGTCCTTTGTTCCCTTAACTGAGCATGCTCATGGGACGAACTTCCATTGGAGTTCGGGAGTCAGGTGCTCAGGTCCTGTGTCGAATCCTATTGGCTCCTCTTAGAGCCTTGGAGATTTCCGGAAGGTCCCGTTTGGTATAAAAAGCGTGCATGGCTGTTCCGCCATGCTCTAGTATTTTTCATACTTGCTGCTGTATGTTTGATGATGGATGCTTGGACTAGTGAATGACTTATTAAGAAACCCCTTCCCTATGATAATGCGTTTGTGTGAGTGTTTGGTTCCAGCCAATAGTAGCGCCAGCGCGCCTAGCTCCATCTTGCTCAGCAGCTTAGCGTCTGCATTGCGCCAGCGTTATTGCAGCGCCTTACCAGCGGCTCAGTTCGTGCCGCGCTGCAGTTGCAGCTTATCTCTGCGTCCGCTGTTGAGACGCCATGCACCTTATTTAACGGTAGGTCTAGTCGGAGTAGTCCTGTTGTCTAAGGCTACTCCTGTGACCCTGAATACCGTGTCTGCATCGCTG
Organism: Dendrobates tinctorius; assembly: GCF_039654945.1. Lineage (NCBI taxonomy): Eukaryota > Metazoa > Chordata > Amphibia > Anura > Dendrobatidae > Dendrobates > Dendrobates tinctorius. The sequence goes on along the minus strand of NW_027361752.1, from coordinate 10,758,435 downwards.
AGACTCTGTGACCCTGAACAGACTCAGCGTTTTGTATATGCTTTTTGCTTGCAGCTCTGTGAGTGTAACAGAGCTTGCTTCAGTGCACATTGGGTGCAGTTAAACCCTGTGCACATTACCGCCATTGTGCTCTGCATCTACTAGCTGCGGTTTTCCATCTTCCGCATGGTGGACCCCGAGCGGCGAAGGCACTTTATTCATATTTTTTATTTAGTGTCTTCCGCCACTCCTAACATTATGAATGCGGTGATAACAAATATGTGTATACTTATATTTTTTTATTGTTTTATTTTGATTGAGGCGAAATGGGGTGGTGATTTGAACTTTTTTTTATATTTTTAAAAACTTTTTTTACTTTCTGTATGCTTCAATAGTCTCCATGGGAGACTAGAAGATGCATTACTTTGATTACCTCAGCTACACACAGGTGATTATCAGATCACCTGTGTGTAGCAGAAATGCTCACTTGCTATGAGCTCAGACCACGAGGCTGCACTCATTGCAATCTGGCACTGACAACCACAGAGGTCTGCTTCAGACCTCAGGTTGTCATGCCAACCCAACTGTGACTCGCGATCATGTGACGGGGGTATTGATGGGCGTAATTAGTAACGCACTTCCTGTAAGCACAAGTTAAATGCCACTGTCAGAGATTGACAGAGACATTTAACTAGTTAACAGACGCGGGTGGATCGCAATTCCACCCGCAGCTATTGCTGGCACAAGTCCGCTGTATAGATCATTTGTCATGTGCCCGGAAAGGGGGAATGCAACATGTCCGTACTATTACGGAACATGTTAGAAAGGGGTTAAAGACATGCTGTGGACTGTTCACACTGCCTCTTGGATCACTTCTCAGAGAAATCCTTTAAATACTTCTGGATCTACCAGTAAAATAATAGTCATCTTGGAGTTTGAAAAAGGTATCAAAATGATGACGCATCGCTTGACACGGGTGACTATTAGAAGACTGGAGGGTGAAAAACAGGCTGTAGTGCTGGATACCACGTAATACCACATTTATCCTATAGCGCTCCTGCAGAAATGATGTGCAACAATCCCGCGGATGGATCACTTAGCTTGGAAAAGGTTTGTGCAGCTGGAGTGACACTTTTAAGAAATATCAACAACTTCTCTTCTAACTAAAGCTCATAACAAGGAAGTTAATTGTGCAGATTAGCTCAATAAAGAGGCCGTGTAAATTGCTGCTGAACTGCATGAGTGTTTGGGATCTGTCACAAGGATTTTGACCATCTTCGAGTAGCATAATGTGAAGGCAGAGATCCTGATTCCAGTGATATGTCATTTACTGGCCTGCGTGACAAAGTTTATATAAAATCCCTATTTTATCTGCTGCAGATATCTCAGTTCTATGAATGTTTAGCTGTGTATAACACCCACCAACAACACGTATTTGCATCTTGCTGTGTGCACTGTGCATAGGCAGGAAGCTACCAATGAGTAGTGTGGATGTGGTTGGACTTCATAGCAACTGGTTTACCAGCTCTTGAATGATAATCTCCTGCTGATAAAGCAGTGCTTTTACAAAAACCACAGCAAGCACCCCAGAAATTGAGAAATTGCTGGAATCAGGGTCTATGCCCCACGTTATGCTGTTTTCAGATTAGGTGGCAAAAACCTGGTGATCGTTTCCCTTTAATGACCGTACAGAACTTGCTCACGGAAATATCACATGTACATGCATCTGTATTGAAGGTTTTATCATTCATGGCCCCAATTTTGACGACGATATTTATACTCTAATGTAAGACAGTCAGTAGTGGTCTTTGCTAAAGCCCTCAATGATAACGGTAATATTTCTTCCCGTTTATGAGACTATGATATTGTGGAAAATCTAAAGTCATAAACGCAATCTACTGAAGGAATACATACTGCAGTGAATGATTTTAGCCACTAGGCGGTGGTAGACGATTATTCCTGCATGGCTTTCCGCTACTTTTATGTCTTTTGTTGTCACTGCCGCGAAGCTTCTGTACTAATTATTGTGTTAATATTTTATGTTGTTGCTTTCTTTATTAGCTTTGGATTGATTTGCTGCTCACTAGGAACAGCATTGGGGAGAAGAAATAAAAATGAAAAATAGCCACTTATGAAAAGACTAGCAATGAAAATGATACATGAAAACTCTCGTTATTTGACCTTATACTTTGGTGACATTGACCTTCTGGCTATTTGAAGAAATTTGTGTCCAATTTGCTATTCAAGAACAGATGTAGCAGAGCTAAATATGTCTTTTAGACTTTTCCATGGCATGGCTGAAGTTAAACCTGCTGCCTCTTCAGTTCTAGTACTTGGGTAGGTTTTTAATGGGTTAACTTTCAGCGCTTTCTGGCCATTTATTCCAAGAGCGAGATTTCTAAGTATCTATAGTTCTCCAAACAGAGCACCGACAGTAACATCGGCTTTTATCATTTACCCCGTATAAAATGTGCAGCCATTCTGGCTTAACCCTTTATGTAATGTTATTACAAGAAGATTACGTGTCTTTATGTTGAGTTTTCGGAGCAAAAAGTGGCTATGTGCACATGAAATTTTTCAAGGATATTTTGGGAGGAAAAACAGCGGAAATTGAGAAGAAACTCTTCAAATCCTTTAAAAAAGATCCAAAACTCCTCAATAACTTAGAGTTTGATTGGTTTCTTAAAAAAAAACTCAGCAAAAAAAAAAAACCTGTGTGCACATAGCCCCTGAGCGGAAACAACTTTTTTGAGGAGTTTTGATAATTTGAGGATTTGTTGAGCTTCCGCTCCGTTTCTACACCAAAACCTTGCAGAAAAGCTTCATGTGCCCATAACCTAATTTTCCATCGATTTATGGAAAGCTAAGCGACAACAATTTCCTGGCTAAGTGCATATGGAGTATTTTCGCTGAGAGTGATCAGTTTCTGCTTCAAAAACGCTCCAAAAAACTCTGTATGTACATGTCCTACTCTCCAAATGCTCATCAACACAAGCAAAATTCCTCAAAACTTGAAGGGTCTACTCAGTTTCAACTCTAAAATCTTTGCAAAAAGTGTGCACGTAGCCAGACGGAACCTTTTGTGGAGATTTTTTTTTTCCGATCTGCTCTTAAAGCTCCTTAAAACTACTTCAAAAACACTTGGGAAACTGTTCTTGTTCAATTCTATGGTAAATCTACTTTGCTGTTCATATGAGGAGTTTAAGGCTATGTGCCCATGTAACGTTTAAATCCAGACACTGAAAACCGGACTCCTTCCCAAAAATCGCGATTTCACCGCGATTTTACTGTGATTATGTTCGCGATTTTGCCGCGATTTTCGCCTTGCCTTGCAAGACCTGTGATGCCTAAGGCTGTGTGCCCACGATGCGATTTTTAAGCATTTTTGCCGCGATTTTTGGCGCAAAAACGCTGCAAAAATGTTTAAAAATCGTGTACAGAACGCCCCCCATGCATTCCTATGGCATTCCGCACATGCTGTGCTAATGCTGCGCTTTTTTCCGAGGCGGAATCGCATCACGGAAAAAAATCGCAGCATGCTCATTCTTTTGTGCGGAATCACAAAGAATTGCCGCAATTCCACACCCATAGGAATGCATGAGAATCGCTTACTTCCCGCATGTGGCTATGCCCACCATGCGGGAAGTTAAGCGTCTCATGTGCAGTTGGTACCCACGGTGTGGAGGAGAGGAGACTGTCCTCCAGGCCCTGGGTACCATACCCCTGTAAAAAAAAGAATAAAAAATAAAAAAATCGGGGTATATTTACCTTCCGACGTCCCGCGCTGCATTCCCGGGCCTCAGCGTTCCCAGTAATGCCTTGCGGCAAGGCCCTGTGATGACGGAGTCTCGCGTGACTCTAGTGGTCTCGTGAGATCGCTATTGCAACGCGAGACTACGTCATCACAGGTCTCGCAAGGCATCGCTGAGAACGGGAGCGTCGCTGAGACTGCGCGGGACGCCGGAAGGTAAATATACCCCGATTTTTTTTATTTTTTTTAGCATTTTAACATTCTATCTTTTACTATTGAGGCCGCATAGGCAGCCTCAATAGTAAAAACCTGGTCACACTTGTCAAACACTGTGTTTGACGAGTGTGACCAACCTGTCAATCACTTTCCAAGCGACGCTTCAAATCGCTTGGAAAGTGCTTGAATATCGCACACAAATATCGCAGCAAAATCGCGAACATAATCGCGGTAAAATCGCGCTGAAAAAAACGCACGATTTCTGGGAAGGAGTCCGGTTTTCAGTGTCCGGATTTAAACGCTACGTGGGCACATAGCCTTAAGCAGTTTTTTTATCCTGCAAATCCTCTTAAAAAAAAATTGGAGTGCAAATTTTTTTCCACTAGGCACTTTCCAAAACCTTAACAGGATTAAAAAAAAGTGCTTAAAACTCCACATATGAACAGCAAAGTAGATTTCCCATAGAATTGAATAAGAACAGCTGCCGCTCTCAGTGCTGTGACTGATGACTGTAATTGCTCCGGGAACACTTGAATGACTGAAAGCCGGCAGCTCCATAGAGAAATACAGTTTATTTTCTCTCAGGTGCCGCACTTTCAGAACCTTCATAACACAATTAACCTGCAGATTAACCCCATATCTGCAGAAAAATAGTTTAATCGTCCTGGACAGGTCCCCTTTAATGCATATACCAGGAAAAAGATGCACAAGTATACATTATCCCCTTTCTGATATCAGACGTAATATTCTGTCCATGTGACCTGGGCCTCTTTGACCATGGATGTTAGATTACATCTGAGTGATCGCCCGGATACCCGGGGGGTGTGCGGGAGATTGCTGCCTGGTGTCAGCTGATTCTGACAGCTGACACATGACACTATGTGCTAGGAGCGATCACAGACCGCTCCCGGCACTTTAAATCCCGAAATGCTGCAGTCAAACTAGATCACAGCATTAAGGGAACAGGCAGAGGGCTGACAGCCCCACTGCTTTTGGATCGTAGACCCCATGGCGTGACACGGGGTCCCGATCATTGCCATGGTGACCCGATGTCATCATGATGACATCCGAGTCACCAGAGCTAGGAAAATTGCTGATCATGCACAGTGCATGATCAGTAAGTCTCCCTGTCAATGCAGAGCTGACAGTTTCTAGAAAATGGTGATGCTGCTTCATCTCCATGCTGTAGAAGCGCTCAGCCTGCAAAAAAAGGATTGTCAAATAGTGGGACAAAGTAAAAAATTTTAGAAAAAAATTGAAATAATCGCAAAAATATTTTAAAAAAATAAAAAATAGTAATAAAAAATCAAAAGATATTGTATTTCAAAACAAATATTTGAATGAAAAAAAACAAAAGCAATAAAAGTACACATATTTGGATATCACCGCATCCGCAACGACCCGACCTATAAAACTGTCCCGCTGGTTAACCCCTTTAGTGAACACGATAAAAAAATAAAAATAACAAGGCAAAGAGCATTATAATTATTTTTTCTATAAAATAGTTTTTATTGTATAAAAGCGGCAAAACTTACAAAGACAATATAAATGAGACCTCACTGCAATCGCACTGACCCGAAGAATAAGACTGCCTTATCAATTTTACCACATACAGAATGGCATAACCGCCCCAAAAGAAATAGAAAAAAATCCTTAATTGATGGTTTTTGTTTGATCTGCCTCACAAAAATCAGAATAGAAAGCAACTGAAAAATGTCATGTGCCCGAAAATGGTACCAATAAAAATGTCAACTCATCCCGCAAAAAACAAGACCTCTGTGGGCCACCGCTTATAGGATCATAATTGCTATGACAAATCCGATGTCATAAGTGAGGAAATAAATAACTCTTTCCTTGCTGATGGCTCAGGTATTTCTGTGTAGTGATGTGAACCGAAAGAAGAAAGTGACTTGTGTGCTCTCTTGCTCTCTCCTGCATGGAAATGATACTAGAGGCGAGGAGCAATGTCAGAAATGAGGAGACAGTGATTTCTCGTGCACATGGACAGTGATCGCATAACAGAGGGTTACCTTCAGTCGATCGCAGGTTCAAGTCCCCTAATGGGACTAACAAATATTTAAAAAATGTGAAAAAAAAGGTTTGAAGAAATTTTTAAAAAAAAATATAAAAGTAATAATCACCCCCTTTTATCCCATTAAAATTAATGAAAAAAAAAAAAAAAAACATCTATGTGGTATTTTTAAAAGTCTGAGCTGTTAAAATGTGACATTAACCTGAACTGTAATCGCTATAATGAAAAAAAAAAATCAAAACCCCAGAATTGCACAATAATATGACAAAAATAAACTGCAATAATGGGTGATCCAAACTTTGTATGTACCAGAAAATGTTATCAATTAAAACATCAGCTCAGGGTGCAAAAAGCAGCTCTCACACAGCTCCATAGACCGAAAATTAAAAATGTTTGTATTGCTTTTATCCCCCATGATCTTACTGACTTGGAAAATCATACTGCCAAGTAATGCTTGCCATATAAGTAACACTGTAAATAACAAAAACAAACTAATGCATAATTCCATTTTTTTCACAATTTCACCACACTTGGAAGACGATTTCCAGTACATCTGATCATAAAATGATTGGAGTGATTTAAAAGTACAGTTTGTCGCACACAAAAAAAAACAAGTTCTCGTTTGGTTACGTCAACAGAAGAATAAAACAGTTATGGCTCTTGGAAGAAGGAGAGGAAAAAATGAAAAACGGAAAATGGCCATGACGTGAAGGTGTTAGAGGGAAGCCTTACGGTAGCATTAATCACCTGCAGACTATAATAGTATCTGTCCAGGGCCATGATCGCTCAATTTCCGTGTTAAAATCAGATCAATGTAATTCCTTGGGGCTCTTTTTTTTGGACACAGATTGAAAAAACTCACAGCATGAACTATTTGCTTCCATTTTTTGGATGTGTCCATTCTAGCCTACTGGAGCGCAAGAAGACACAAATCATCCACATTGCATCGGGATTGCATTTACAGATACATTGCATCTGCTATGCTACTTACATGGGAAATTGTATTTGGTCGTGTAAATTTTGTTAACTGTTGATGTATAAAACAGATGCCTCACAGATGTCAAAATCAGACATGATGTATACCAGCCCGACAAAGAATAAATGGACACTCTTTTGGCCAATATAACCCTATGGGCATGTTTGACGCTAATGATAGGGGCTTTCCTCGTCCTTATAATAGAAGGCGAAAAATGCAAACAATATGATCCCCGTCTTAAAGAATACAAATCATCTTTTCAGAAAAAAAGGATGGCTCTAGAAACCGAAACTCTTTTTTTGTTTTTTTAATTGCATTATTTCTCTGCGTTGCCCTCCTCAGTTTGTGAAAATTGTCCCTAATTAACAATTTTTATGCAATGACCTCATCCACTCCATGAACCAAGACCATCAGTAGAAGTGGGACGATTGATCAAGTAACCCCCTTACATGCAGACACATCAAGGTTAAGGCATTTTAAGACCAAATAATACAATTTACTTCTTAATAATGTTATTTTTTGTATAAATCACACATACACATGTTAAGGGAAATGTGATGTAAGACCACCGTCAGATATGAGGGACAGCACAGTCCATACTTGGGTTTAGAGCAGAAGGAAGAAATACATTGCAATCATCTATTCTAAGATTGTATGACTTAAAGCGGTTTTCTAGAGCTGAGATAGTGAAGACTTATCATTAGGATGGGCCAGTGGCCCCGCTATTGCCAAAGATGACCAATAAGCACGTTAGCGCCAACATGATGACTATGCAGGCTCTCTGCTCTACCACTCCATGTCTTGTGGACAGTGATATAAAGACCGTTGGCACAACTTCTCAGGATGGTGGTGCACAAGTAGGATCCCAAACCATATACATGTGCAAACTGACTTGGCACACACACGTGGAGATGCAAGTGACAATGAAGTTTAATAAGTACAGTACATACAGTAAACGTTTCGGTCAACAGTGACCTTCGTCAATGTACTATATAATGTACTGAATGTACTTGTTTATTAGGGCCACCTGTCCATAGGTGCAAACTGACTAGGTATAACGGGCTATGCGTCGATAATGGATCCGTGAGGTAGATAGTCATGTAGACGCGGTTTCCACCACTTGTCGTCCGTGCTGACGTCGATAATGGAGCCGTGAGGTAGATAGTCATGTAGATGCGGTTTCCACCGCTTGTCGTCCGTGCTGACGTCGATAATGGAGCCGTGAGGTAGATAGTCATGTAGACGCGGTTTCCACCGCTTGTCGTCCGTGCTGACGACAAGCGATGGAAACTGTACTTATTAAACTTCATTGTCACTTGCATCTCCACGTGTGTGTGCCAAGTCAGTTTGCACTTGTGGACAGTGATGTCACAGCACTACAGCTCTTGCATACCAGGCAGAAGAGGACTTAATGGCTGGGGCATTACTTGCAGGGGGCATTTTTGGGGACATCATTATTTGAAAGTGCCATTATTATTTTCAAGTGTTGAGATAAAAACTGGAATGATAAGAGTAATAGGGTCTGATCTGAATTACAAAGGAAAAGGTAAAATGGGACTTGCTCACCTGGGGGGGGTTGTGAAAGTCACAACCCCTTAATTAGCATTTAAGCAAAAGATGGCTGCTGCAGATCCAGCACACAGATAGTTCAGCAAACTTGGAGACGAAAGTGAATATAAAACCCGCGCTGCTGATCTGCTGAGGACCCAATATACGATAGGGAAACATATGCGGTATGGATGCTGTTTTGTCAACGCGTTTCAAGGTGATCACACCTCTTCATCTGGACAAACCGCAATAATCGTACGGCATCTGTTTCCCCTGTCGTATATTGGATGCTCGGCAGTGCGGGTTTTACAGTGATGAGCAAAAGGGTATCAATGTTTTGAACTTTTGACTTTCAGGCTCACCATCCACTACAGCTTCGTACGTGAGACTACCATCATTTTATAGACAATCCTCTTGGCTATCTCATACAAAAATTTGACTTGCAATTAATTAGCATATGATTAGTTATGCAGATTTCTGTCATGTCAAAGCAGTAGTGGACGGTGAGATATGGAGCTTGAAAGTCAAAAGTTCAAAGCATTGTTTGCTCTTTTGCTCTTCACTGTATATCCACTTTTATCTCCAAGTTTGCTCAAATATTATTTTCAAGGGCGCAATATTACTTGAATTGGGCACTCAGGGGTATTTAATACTTTAGGGGCACTCAAAATATTATCACATAATGAAGGCACTCAACAGCCAGAATTACTTAATGGGGCATCCCCGGAATAGGTCACAAATATGAGATTGTTGGGGGTCCAACACCCGCACTCCGAGAAATCAGCTGTGTTTGCAATTCCAGCAATGGCAAAGTGTGCATGGCATACAAAACCCAAAACACTGTGTAATCGGCATTCACAGGTGCTGCAGAAAAAAGGAGAGCCCCTTTTAATTGGAAGTACTTACATCAATGACCATACTATACCATGATCTCGTGCACTATGGGATCTCGGGTAACCAGTCAGAGATGTGCCAGACAAAAATCTTGCTAATGTTTCAAGTAATGACAAGCAGAATTATGAATGTGGCTCGGTAACCCGTGTTCAAAATACAAGGGATATATTAATAATGGGGTACTCAACTTGTAAATGTTCCTGTAGTGTCCCCATGAGGAGTCCCATTAATATTAGGACATCAGTAAGATGTTATCCTATATCTATGGCTGCAGATTGCAGATCTAAATGTTAGTTTAAATGCCTTTTTCTTAAAGTTGAGAGAGGTATTAGTTTCTTATAAGATATAATGTATTTATAACTTCATTCACTTCAAAGGGGATGTGAAGGAATATTTTATTAACAGGCAGGTACTTGCTAATAAAGGCAACTTCCTGCCTGTTCTATCCGGCGTCGGCTCAGATCAGTCACCGACCGCTCCACATCAATATAGCAGCTCTTTCTTTACCGGGCTGCTCTGTCGACAGGATGTGACTGCCAACATCATGCTGATTGACAGCCGCCTCCCTGCAGTTAGGCATCAATCAGCATGATGTCAGCAGTCACTCCCTGTCAACAGAGCAGAGCGGAAGAGAAGCCGCTGCTCTGTTGACGCGACATAATTGGAAGCTGTCTGTGACCGCTCTGTGCCAGCCGAAATCGACGTAGGGCAAAAGAGGCAGGTGGTTTTCAAAAAATTAAATAGTCCTTAATGACCACTTTAGTTGTGAAGTAAACCAACTGCACTATGATAACTGACTGAAGTTGCTGTCGTGCCCCGAGACCTAGGAAGGCCACTCAAGAGTGAGAACAACATTCCTTTTTGTGTGGTAGCTTTCTGTTGTCTTGCTCCACTATGTGAGATGTTCTGCAGATCTGTCCTATGGCAGTCACTCGCTTCCATATCGAGAGTTGAGCAGGATCGGTGTAACCACATCTACATCGTTCTGCCGGCACAAGCACATGAGTGGCAGGTATCGCACACCGGCAGATATCTGAAGATGTGACGTCTCCAGTTCCCTCATAACCCAAAGCAGAAGTTAATGGACCCAGATTACTCTTTTTATAGCTCAAGTAAACCTCTCTTTTTTACATTATTGCAAAGAATGCGGGGCTAAGACAAAAAGTAAAATCCAAAGGGCAATTTTATGTAAGATCCCCCATGTTTCTTTATTTGGCTGAGTTCAGACAGTGTGAAATCTGGGCCAGACACAGCTGCATTCATCCACATATTGGAAGAGCGCAGAAGCGGCCTGCAATTTATTTGCACTAGTTATGTGGGTCGCCCTCCCAGGGCTGTGGGGTACTCGGTACCGGGCCGGTGTCTTGGGGATGTGTCACAGCAGCGGTGACCCGGTCCGTGGCCCTCGGCGCCCAATATCAATGGTGGTATACGATGTAGTTTATATGGATTGTTCGTGACACCACCTGTGGTGTTCGGCAAATATGATGTTAGGCCGATGCTGCATGCAGATCCTCTGGGACTGATGGTGTGTGCAGCATAGATGGTAAAGCTCCCCACAGGTGGAGCTGTAGTCCCAGGGCAATGTAGGTGAAGCAATGGCGGGGAGGCGCAGATGGTGTAGGTATAGGTACCCAGATGTAGCGGTGCGGGAATAAATGGAGGACACCAGAGTGTGCGGTTCCAAAGCTTTACTCACTGTTTGCAGTTCACACAAACGCCTGCCTCCACGCCGTGTTCTCTAGGTCAGGGCTCCAGCCAACCTCCAGGCAAGATGGGATTCTCTCTGTCAACACTCCTCCAATGCGCCTTTAGGTGCGAAGCACTCCAGTACTTAGTTACCCTGGAATGCCTCTCTCTAGGTGTTCCTAGTCTCTACTTGTATGACAGACAGCTGTAGCCTGATCAGGGAACTCTGTATCCAGAGTCCCAGCTCACTATCCAAGTGCTGTTGTTTCCCAAGTCTATGATGGGAGTAAGGCGTTAGCGGCTCACTACTCCAACGGTGTCTGCTGCAGAACCATAAGTGTCCATACAACCTCGGGGACCGGGCCCCGGCCTTGCGCTGAGAACCTATAGGCAGGGTACTCTCTCAACCCACTCCTCCTCTCTGTTCTCTTCTCCTTTGTTCCGTACTTAAATTCTCTCTTATGGAAACTTAGGTTACAGTTCTACGTCTCTCCTTTTCTCTCCTTCTCCTTTCCCATGCCAGCTGGCTCAGGTCACTGAGGCAGCTGCAGCACTTCTTCCTCCATCCCTTCTTCCAGGGACCCTCACTCTTCACCGAGTGACTTCCTTTCCTCTCACCCTCCTGTGAGACTAACTTCTCTGGGACTCACCCCAGACTGACCACTCTGGGACTCACCCCAGACTGACCACTCTGGGACTCACCCCAGACTGACCACTCTGGGACTCACCCCAGACTGAACACTCTGGGACTCACCCCAGACTGAATTAACTGTAGTTCCTATCTTCCCCTCTCTTTCATACTAACTCCACCCACCTCCCAGCACCTCTCGTGTTACGAAGCAGGGTTCCACGAAGGGTGCTCTGCTACCCCCAGCCTGAAGCTGCTATATGGCCCTACTGAACATCCTGTGTGTGGGATGCAGGTGTGGAGCGTGGCTGGAGTTCCCACCTTACCTGGATAGTGGGGCACTACACCTTAGGAGAAGGTGCAGTACCTCTGTGGCGACTGAAGCCTCAGGGGCGCCACAAAACCAGGGGAAGAGTCTTGAGGAGATCACTTGCATATTCCCAGTGCCTTCTGGGATAAGTGAAGAGTCTCCGCGAGCTCAACGATCACTGGGTTTTGGCCGTTGCAGCTGAAAAGAGGAAATCGGAAAACCAGGGGAAGAGTCTTGAGGAGATCATTTGCATATTCCCAGTGCCTTCTGGGATAAGTGAAGAGTCTCCGAGAGCTCAACGATCACTGGGTTTTGGCCGTTGCAGTTGAAAAGAGGAAATCGGAAAACCAGGGGAAGAGTCTTGAGGAGATCATTTGCATATTCCCAGTGCCTTCTGGGATAAGTGAAGAGTCTCCGCGAGCTCAACGATCACTGGGTTTTGGCCGTTGCAGCTGAAAAGAGGAAATCGGAAAAACCGAATTTTGGCTCATCTTTCATCGTTTTTAAGAAATCTCAAGATGGAAGAGGCCAGGAGCCATTTGGTGAGCTGCATTTCTTGCTACATGTTCACAGATTTACCAGTGGAAAAGCCAAACTTCACATGCCACAAATGCAAGCTTGTGTCATTGTTGGAGGAAAAGTTGCAAAATCTCGAAGAGAGGTTAGCTACGTTGAAGATCATTAAGGAAGGTGAAGAGTTCTTGGACAGAGCAGAATTATCTCTTCATGTTACAGAAAGAGAAGAAATTCGAAGTGCACCTGAAGAAACAGAGGAATGGAGACATGTGACCCAGAGAAGCAGGAGGATCAGGAGGCAGTCAGCACCCATACTGCTCAGAAACCAGTACCAGGCTCTCTCGCAGGAAAACGAAGAAATACATCAGGATAAGACTTTGCCCACAAACAGCAACCTTGTACGCCTTCAGAGTCCTCCTGGATGGAGAAAGAAAAATGTTGTGAAGAAGAAACGGAGAGTGGTGGTCATGGGGGATTCCCTGTTGAGAGGAACAGAGGCCGCTATCTGCAGACCGGATATAACTTCAAGAGAAATGTGCTGTCTTCCAGGTGCAAAAATTAAAGATGTGTCTGACAGGATATCAGGACTCTTCAGACCTACAGATGACTACCCATTCCTGCTACTACATGTGGGGACAAATGACACCGCAAGAAACGACCTGGAAACCATCTGCAGAGACTTTGAAGACTTAGGCAAGAAAGTGAAAGAACTGGGAGCGCAGGTGGTCTTCTCTTCCATCCTCCCAGTGGATGGCCATGGAACAAGGAGGTGGAATAAGATTCTGCAGGAGAACAACTGGCTACGTCGATGGTGCCGTCAGCAACGATTTGGATTTCTGGATCATGGAGTGAACTACTTATACGATGGACTACTTGCTAGAGATGGGGTGCACCTTACGAAGACTGGAAAGCATGTATTTGGAAGTCGCCTTTCGACACTTGTAAGGAGAGCTTTAAACTAGAACAACATGGGAAGGGAAGCAAAAGACCAGAAAAAGCCATACACCTGACAAATGCTATTGAGAACTCTGCTATTAGAAGTTGAAAGGAAGAACAAAGACGAAAGAATCTAATTAATAAAAATATTGGAGAAAGAGAAAACAATCACAAACTAAAATGCTTCTATACTAATGCACAAAGCATGGGCAACAAACAAGGAGAATTGGAACTACTAACACAGGAAAATAAATATGATGTCATTGGAATCACTGAAACTTGGTGGGACAATACACATGATTGGAATACAAGACTAGAAGGATACAACTTATTTGCAAGAAACAGACTTGATAAACGAGGAGGGGGTGTCGCATTGTATGTTAGAAACACGTATATCTGCACAGAGATTGAAGCTTCAGAGACGGGGAGTTCTGTGGAAACTGTTTGCGTAAGAATACAAGGACAGAACAATGGAAAGGACACCATTGTAGGCATTTACTACAGGCCGCCTGTGCAAGCTGAAGATATGGATGAACTCTTTATGCATCAAATGGCCAAGTTCTCCAAAAAATATGACATAGTTGTCATGGGAGATTTCAACTATCCAGACATTTGTTGGGAATCTGTCTCAGGCAAAACTAACAGGTCAAGGAAATTCTTATCCTCTCTTGCTGACAACTTTATCTTCCAAAAGGTAAGGGAGAAAACAAGGGGAACTGCTACCTTGGATCTAATCCTTATAAACAGGGAGGAAATGGTTGAGGAGGTAAAAGTGGCTGGGACCCTAGGAGGTAGTGACCATGCTATTTTAGAATTTTGGATAACTAGAGGCGGAAGACCTGTGAAGACTCAGACTTCAAGGTTAGATTTCAGAAAGGCAGATTTTAAGGGATTCAGAAAGAGAATTGGAGGGATCCAATGGCTGGATATCCTAAAAGACAAAAATGTCCAGGAGGGATGGGAAATCTTGAAAAATGAAATTCTCAAAGCACAGTTGTTAACAATTCCGAAAAGAGGGAAGAATAGGAAGCATTTAAGGAAACCAGGATAAATGAACACAGAACTTAAGCACATGCTAAAAAGGAAGAAAAAAATGTTTATAAAATGGAAAGAGGGAGGCATATCTAAAGAAGAATATAATGCTGTCTGCAGAACCTGCAGGGCACAAATCAGATTATCTAAAGCTGAAAATGAATTGAGGCTTGCAAGAGATGTCAAAAACAATAATAAAGGATTTTGGGGATATGTCAAAAGTAAAAGAAAAGTCAAAGATGCTATAGGATTTTTACAGGATGAAAATGATGAAATGGTAAGACAGGATGTTGAGAAGGCTGAACTTTTAAATTCCTATTTTGCATCTGTTTTCTCTCAGAAAGGAAATGTAACATCAACTGTTATTCACTGTCCTATTAAGGGAATAGAAGAATCCAGGATATCTATAAACAGAAAGATAGTGAGGAAACACTTAGCTAACCTAAATGAATTCAAGTCTCCAGGTCCAGATGAATTACACCCCAGAGTACTGAAGGAGATAGCAGAAGAAATTTTTGAACCCCTCTCCATAATCTTTGAAAATTCTTGGAGAACAGGAGAAGTGCCAGAAGACTGGAGAAGAGCAAATGTTGTTCCTATCTTCAAAAAGGGGAAGAAGGTGTACCCAGGGAACTATAGGCCGGTGAGTCTGACTTCTATACCAGGAAAGATCTTTGAACAAATTATTAAACAACATGTATGTCAATACCTGGATAAGAATTAAGTGATTAAACAGAGTCAGCATGGGTTTGTAACTAATAAGTCATGTCAGACTAACTTAATTTCCTTCTATGATGGTATCACTGATTGGTTGGATCAAGGAAATGCTGTAGATATAGTATATCTTGACTTCAGCAAAGCATTTGACAAAGTCTCTCATACAATCCTTATTGAAAAAATGATTAAGTATGGAATGGACAAGGCAACTGTTAGGTGGATTCATAACTGGCTTAGTGACCGGACCCAAAGAGTGGTCGTAAATGGCTGCACATCCAGTTGGAAGAATGTCTCAAGTGGGGTACCACAGGGCTCTGTCCTGGGCCCTGTATTGTTCAACATCTTTATCAACGATTTAGATGAAGGAATTGAGGGTAAACTGATTAAATTTGCTGATGACACAAAGCTAGGAGGGATAGCTAATACTAGAGAAGAGAGAGAGAGGATTCAAAAAGATTTAAATAAACTGGAGAAGTGGGCAGCAACTAACAGAATGGTTTTTAACAGGGAGAAATGCAAAGTACTACATCTGGGCAATAAAAATGAAAAAAGCATATATAGAATGGGAGGAATAGGGCTAAGTGACAGCACATGTGAAAAAGATTTGGGTATACTAATAGATCACAGACTGAATATGAGTCAACAGTGTGATGCAGCAGCAAAAAAGGCAAATGCAATTCTAGGATGTATTAACAGAAGCATACAGTCTAGATCACGTGAAGTAATTATTTCCCTCTACTCCTCTTTGGTCAGACCTCATCTGGAATATTGTGTCCAGTTTTGGGCACCACATTTTAAAAAAGACATCAACAAACTGGAGCAAGTTCAGAAAAGAGCGACCAGAATGGTGACCGGTCTGCAAACCCTGTCTTATGAGGAAAGGTTGCAGGATTTGGGAATGTTTAGTTTGCAAAAGAGAAGACTGAGAGGAGACTTAATAGCTGTCTACAAATATCTAAAGGGCTGTCACATTGTAGAAGGATCAACTTTATTCTCATTTGCACAAGGAAAGACTAGAAGCAATGGGATGAAACTGAATGGGAGGAGACACAGATTAGATATTAGAAAAAACTTTTTGACAGTTAGAGTGATCAATGAGTGGAACAGGCTGCCACGAGAAGTGGTGAGTTCTCCTTCAATGGAAGTCTTCAAACAGAGGCTTGACAGACATCTGACTGGGATGATTTAGCGAATCCTGCTTTGAGCAGGGGGTTGGACCAGATGGCCCAGGAGGTCCCTTCCAACTCTACGATTCTATGATTCTATGATTCTATATGTCAATGCATTTGACCAGATTAGCACACGTTTCAATTATTCTCAAATGGATCCCAGGTCCGTGTGAAAATCAGCCCATGTGCACCAGCTGATACATCGACATTTCCCCCCCCGGACAGCACATGTAGCGAAAATACACTTGTCTGATTGTAAGGTCTTAATCACATCAGAAAATCTTTGGCCTGACAAGATGCCGCCACGGTGGATACACGTGTGTGACTGCTGAGCAGCGGAGCCAGATACTCGGCTCACTGCTAAAAATATGGGAATCTGTTCATGCATTTTGTTATGTCTGTGCTTTTTTAGAGCATCTCACAGTGCAAACTGTGGCTATTTATATTGTTATAATTCCTTTGCTGTTATGTCACTGCAAGCAATAAGATCGGCCTCGTGGTGTGAGACCATATTTGGGAATGTCGTGTCAGATGCCCCAAGTAAAAGTAAAAGAATGAAATATATGGAGAGAGCCATAGATAATGCATTCAGTAATTACTACTTCTCACTGTCATAATTTACAGTGACTATCAGAGTAACTTACCTATTTGTGTTTCTATTCATTAACTTCTAGCTATCTCATTTACTTATCTATATATGTTGTATCTATTTATCCGTCTGTTTATCTAAATTTGTCCAATTCTATCTATCTATCTTTTATATATATCTATCAAACTATTATCTATCTATCATCTATCTATTATCAACAGTGGGGGGAAAAGTACCTTAAATTTTGGACCATAAGAGGCACTTTTTTCCACCAAAATATTTGGGGAAAATGGGGGTGCGTCTTATGGTCAGAATATACTTACAAATACGGTGGTGGTGGCGATCCCTGTGGCGGTGGTTCCGATGCAGCCTCCCTTCCCAGGCTGGTGCGGCTGTGTGGTGCTGCGGCGGCGGTGCACTGTGGTGCTGCAGTGGCGGGACTCTGTGGTGCGGCGGGCCTCCGCCGATATTTCGTGAAAGCCCCGCAGCTCCATTGCTGTGCGGTGGCCTTCGGGAATATTGCCGTCGGGGGCGGCGCATGCTCAGATTCAGATCTCGTCCTGAAATCTCGTCTCCCAAAATCTCGGGACGAAATCTCATTGCCAAGATCTGAATATGAGCATGCGTCGCCCCCGGTGGCCATATTCCCGGAGCCACCGCATCGCAGCAACGGAGCCGCGGGGCTTTGACAAAATGCCGGTGGAGGCCCGCCATGCAGCACAGTGTGGCGCTGCCCCAGCACAGAGCGGTGCTGACACTGCCCCTGCCCCAGCACAGAGCTGCGCTGCCACTGCCTCAGCACAGAGCAGTGCTGCCCCTGCACCGGCACAGAGTGGTGCTGCCCCTGCTCTGGCACAGAGTGGCGCTGCCCCAGCAAAGAACGGTGCTGCCCCTGCCCCAGCACAGAGCGGTACTGCCTCTGCCCCAGCACAGAGCGGTGCAGCCCCTGCCCCAGCACAGAGCAGTGCTGCCCCTGCCCCAGCACAGAGCGGTGCTGCCCCTGCCCCAGGACAAAGCGATGCTGCCCCTGCCCCACCACAGAGCGGTGCTGCCACTGCCCCAGCACAGAGCGGTGCTGTCACTGCCCCAGCACAGAGCGGTGCTGCCACTGCCCCAGCACAGAGCGGCGCTGCCCCAGCACAGAGCCCAGCCACCCCAGCACAGAGCCAAGGTGCCCCAGCACAAAGCAGAGTCACCCACAGAGCACTGCCGCAACACAGAACACCACCACCACTCCAGCCTGGGAAGGGATTTCCCAGAGGCCACCGCACCAGCCTGGACCACCGAAGACCCCTGTGACCACTCCTCCACCTGTGCCGATCCTTTCCCTGGTATGCTGAATTTGGACTGTAAGACGGACCCCCTTTTGTCACATTTTTTTTTTGCCTATTTTCCTTCTGAAAATTTGGTTTGTGCCTTATGTCTTATGGTCTGGTGCGTCTTATAGTCTGAAAAATACAGTATTTAGTCTGCCACCAATTGTGCACGTTCTCCTACTTAAAAAGATGAGAGAGGCCTGTAATTGACATCATAGGTAGACCACAACTATGAGAGACAAAATGAGAAAAAAAATCCAGAAAATCACCTTGTCTGATTTGGCAAGATTTATTTTTCAAACTATGGTGGAAAATAAGTATTTTGTCATTAGCAAAAGTTCATCTCAATATTTTGCTATATATCCTTTGTTGGCAATGCCAAAGGTCACGTGTTTTCTGTAAGTCTTCACAAGGTTGGCACACACTGTTGGTGGTATGTTGGCCCTTTCCTCCATGGAGATCTCCTCTAGAGAAGTAATGTTTTGGGCCTGTCACTGGGCAACATGGACTTTCAAATCCCTCCAAAGGTTTTCTGTGGGGTTGAGGTCTGGAGACTGGCTAAGCCACTCCATATGACATTCATATGCTTCTTACGAAGTCACTCCTTCGTTGCCCTGGCAGTGTGCTTGGGATCATTATCATGCTGAAAGACCCATCCACGTTTCATCTTCAATGCCCTTGCTGATGGAAGGAGGTTTGCACTCAAACTCTCAGGATACATGGCCCCATTCATTCTTTCATGTACACAGATCAGTCGTACTGGTCCCTTTGGAGCGAAACAGCCTCAAAGCATGATGTTGCCACCCCCATGCTTCACAGTAGGTATGGTGTTCTTTGGATGCAACTCAGCATTCTGTCTCCTCCAAACATGATGAGTTTTGTTTCTACCAAACAGTTCTACTTTGGTTTCATCAGACAATATGACATTCTCCCAATATATCTTCTGGATAATCCAAATGCTCTCTAGCAAACTTCATAAGGGCCCGGACATGTACTGCCAGGGGGACACGTTTGGCACTGCAGGATTTTAGTCCCTGGTGACGTAGTGTGTTACTGATGGTAGTCTTTGTAATGGTGGTCCCAGTTCTATGCAAGTCACTTATAGGCCCCCCGTGTAGTTCTGGGATTTTTGCTAACCGTTTTTGTAATCATTTTGACCCCACGGGGTGAGATCTTGCGTGGAGCCCCAGATCGAGGGAGATTATCAGTGGTCTTGTATGTCTTCTATTTTCTTATTATTGCTCCACAGTAGATTTCATCACACCAAGCTGCTTGCCTATTGCAGATTCAGTCTTCCCAGCCTGGTCCAGAGCTAATACTTTGTTTCTGGTGTCCTTTGACAGCTCTTTGGTCTTCACCATAGTGGAGTTTGGAGTGTGACTGTTTGAGGTTATGCACAGGTGTTTTTTATACTGATAACAAGTTCAAACAGGTGACATTACAACAGGTAATAAGTGGAGGACAAAGGAGCCTTTTAAAGAAGAAGTTACTGGTCTGTGAGAGCCAGAAATCTTGCATGTTTTTAGGTTACTGAATACTTATTTTCCACCATAATTTGCAAAATAAATCTTGCCAAATCAGACAAGGTGATTTTTTGGATTTGTGTTCTCATTTTGACTCTCATAGTTGTGGTCTACCTATGATGTCAATTACAGGCCTCTCATCTTATTAAGTGTGAGAACTTGCACAGTTGGTGGCTGACTAAATACTTTTTTCCTCACTATATCTATCTATCTATCTATCTATCTATCTATCTATCTATCTATCTATCTAAAAGAAATAAGAAAAATAAAGCAGCACAAAAAAGAAAAACGGGTGCAAGGCCCCCAAGGCAAATAACAAACCTTAATAATAGGAGTACAAAAGAATCAGAGGCAGCACACCATTCATGATGAAAAATGGAGCTATTTAATCTGCCCAAGGTGGCGACGTTTTGGTCCTAACAATACGGACCTTTCTCAAGCTGTGAACATAGAAAAGTGCAAGGCATATATAGGGTGTATACAATTACAATCATTCATAATAATTAGCATAATAAAAGCATGTTTACAAATCTAAATGAGCATGCACAATATCTATCTATCTAATATCTATCTATACAGGTGTGTCTCTAATTAAGGCCTCATTCACACAACCGTATTTTTGATCAGTATTTCATCAGCATTTGTATGCCAAAATCAGGAGTGTCTCCAAACCTAAGAACAGGAGTCAGTCTTTCAATTACGGTATATTTTTTCTTGGTAAGTTCCATTCCTGACTTGGGCATACAAACAGTGATGCAAAATATTGACCAAATACTGACGTGTGAATGAGCCTTAACGCAGATGTTGCCAAAATATGAAACTTCCAAACACATGACATCATTGTATGGGCAGTCCAGAATTGTTTAAACGAATAGTAATCTTAGTGTATTATTCTGGCATTTGGCAGATATTAATAATTATGGTAATCCTAATTGACCTAAACAGTTAAAAAAGTGCAGTTGTGGTAGCTTGCACCTATTCACACTAAGGAGGTGCTTGTCAGGTTTTTTTTAGTATGGTCTGACGCTGCACTCCTCCCATTAACCTACAAGTGATTTTAGCCAAATCTATTTGCCCATTCAAATTGTAGGCTTGCAGCCCAGGAGAGACATGTTTGTCCATTATTGTAGGCTTTTTAGCCCGAAAGTGACATGTAAAGTAGGATAGGGAAGGGTCCTGATAGGAACCATCAGAGAAGCGTCACCTTGCCATGGTTGATGGGCACATATGAATTGGCCAATTTATGCACTTAGAACCTTTGCTTTTTTTGTAAGTACATTTTGCTGAGGGACAATGAGGTTAGAAATTGATATTTCCATTGTCATTGTATGTCTTGGCATTCACATCTATCTATCTATCTATCTATCTATCTATCTTTCCATCTATTTACCCATCTATCTATCCATCTATCTCATCTATCTATCTATTATCTATCTATAGATAGGAGCGTCTAACTGGTCTGTAGGAGCCAGAACTCTTAATGGTTCGTAGGGGATCAAATACTTATTTCTCACTGCAAAATGCAAAAATTTGTAATAAATAAATAATAAATTTATATAATTTATACAATGTGATTTTCTGGATTTTAGTTTTGATATTCTATCTCTCAATGTTAAAATTAACCTACCCTTAAAATTATAGACTGTACATGTCTTTGTCAGTGGGAAAACTTACAAAATCAGCAAGGGATAAAATACTTATTTCCTTCACTGTATCTACGTTTACAGATAGATAGTGAGAGGCAGCGAGGGGAATCATATATGAGGGCCATTATGTGTCACCCAGGATGCACATAGAAGCATTCTAAACCCGCTGGAGTACATTGTAATTACAGCCATATCTGTGGTTTCAGTGCAAAATAAAAGAGAGTGTGGACTTTGTCAAGGTATTTGACCAAGTAAGATTGAGGAAAACCTGACATGGGCTTTCATTTTTGGAGAGATTTGTAGGATGGTAGTAGAGTGAATCTCTCCCTCACTCCGCATCTTGGGAGTGGCCCACGTCCACCATTCCCATTTAAACTTTCAGTTAAGGTTTAAATGTGTCTTTGGTTTTGCAAACATCAGAGCAGGAGGCTTTGTGCAGGACAGGTCTGTGTGAGACTGAACACTGGCCACAGAAGGTAGAGCCATTGAAGCGCTCACGATTGATACGGCGCTACAGTGTCCCACTGCAACGGATTTGATGCAGACTCATATGGACAATCAGACAGCAAATTGGAGGATAAAGTTTAAGTTATCTTTGTATGTTGCCAAAATAAAGATGTTTAACCCGTTAGTGACAGAGCCATTTTACAGCTAAGGCTACTTTCACACATCAGGTTTTCGGCGTCAGGCGCGATCCGGCGTCGTGCCGAAATGCCGGATCCGGCAAATGTTTTGTAAAACCTGATGTGCCGGATCCGGTTTTCTGCCGGATCCGTCTTGTTCTTGACAGACAAAACCGGATCCGTCTCATCCGGTTCATCCGTTTTTCTATCCGTTTTTCAACGGATTACGCCGGATCCGGTTTTTAAAATTGACCCTCAAGGCAGAGTACACTGGCAGGATGACAGAGTGTGAAAGATTTGTGCCCTAACCAAACTTGTGTACCTTCTGGACCAACAGTATATACCTTTGCCAACCAAAGTTGGCTATCTTGTCATGGTCTACTATTTTTAGCTTTAGGCCACAGGTGTGTACCTGGTTGTGTTTTATGCAAAGTATTTCACCTTTTAACAAAAGTTGTGTACATTGTTAGGAAATCACCAACAATAAACACAACTTTTTATGTGAAATACTTTGCTTCAAACACAACCAGGAACACAACTGTGGCAAAAAGCTAAAATTTACCCACAGTTATATACCTGGTTTTGAATACCTTTTTACCTTTGAAATACCCTGTATTTAACCTTTTTTTTAAACATAGTTCGCCGCAGAAAGAAAAGACAGACAACCATTGTGAAACGATAATTTAACTTTTATTTAAAATTTTTTTTTTTTGTAAAATGTTTTTAAAGTGCAAAAAACTTTTTTAATAAAGGTTTTAAACCCAATGGGCATTTTTATTAAAAAAAAAAAAATTACAAATCTGTGTAGTGTGGGGTGGAAATACTGCTGGAGGGGCTGCGGGACACTTCGACACTGGGTGTGTGGAGAGAGGACTGGGATCGTGGTGGGGAAGGAACAGTTAGAGGTGAAGGTGTGGAAAAAGCTACAGAATGGGTGGACATGTTGGAGGCAGAAGAGGTGGTGGGCGGTGGAGTGGAGGGTTGGGCAGGGACTGTAGGAGCAGATGATGTTGATGGAAAGTTGTATGGGGAAGGAGTTTGGTACGGGGAAGGAGTTTGGTACGGGGCAGGTTGCTGGAAGTGGGGAGATGTCTGGTACTGGGGAGGTTGCTGGTACTGGTGAGGTTGCTGGTATGTAATAGGAGGGGGAGGATGGAAAGTGGCTGGAGGGGGTGCAGATGTAATAGGAGGGGGAGGATGGAAAGTGGCTGGAGGGGGTGCAGGTGGAGGAACTACAGTGGTGGGAGGTGGAGGTTGGGAGGTAACCTGCTGTAGAGCACCGTGGCACGAATGCATTACATGCATCTGCTGGGTAGGAGATAGTGTTGCCATGCGCTCCACAACAGACCTGAAAAAGGTGTGGTTTGGCGAAGATCTTGCTTCTGAATGCATGGTTTGCAGAAGTGTCTTCACCTCCAGAATGCTGGAGTTGATCTGCTGAAAGCCTGCGGAGATTTGCTCTGACAAGACTTTTAGACAGTTCTGGAAAGATGCATTCAGATGCAAGAACTCTTGCGCATAACTCTTTTCCTGACCCCTCTGCCGCTGCCGCCCAGTACCCGCAGGTGTACTAGAGGTGGCAGGGGCAGAAGGGTGGGGTAAAGGGAAAGCGATCTCCTCACCAGCAGCTTCATGTAATGTAGGCGGCCACGATGCTCCTGTGCTGGTGGATGGGACAGATGGGTCGAATGTGTGGGAAGGCTGGGAAGGTGCAGATGTACCGGGGCGGTCGGAGTGTCCCTCGGTGCCGGTCTCCTCAGGGATCGCCTCAGAAGGGTCCAATCGTGCAGGCTCCCGAGTGCTGCTCACCGTGCTGTGGAATAAAGAGAAAAAAAAACAATTAAAATACTGACATGGTATGGCCCTGGCTGAAAAAAAAAAGTTACATCTAACATTTTTTTTTCACATGTGGTGTGTAATATTTACCTTCTGGTGAGCATTGTTTCCCGGAGGAACGACAGGGCTTGTGCGTACTTGTACTTGCTCCTGCGTCCTCCAGATCCACTCGGGGCCCGCATCTCTTTATTGAACTCCTTCTTGAAACGATCCCTCACAGACCGCCACCGATTCACAATTCTGTTCCCTGAAACGAGAAAGGAGTGGTTAGTATACAACATCAGTGTTTCACAAACTCCAGTCCTCATGGTCCCCAGGGGTCATGTTTTCAGGATTTCCATAGTAAATAGAAATCCTGAACACATGATCCGTGGGGACCACGAGGACTGGAGTTCGGGAAACACTGGTTTACATCAAGCAACCAGTACTGTATATACTTACTCTCTTTAATCTGGGCCCGAACATCGAGGTCCTCCCAGCGGCCCACAAGGAGCGAACAGATTTCCTCCCAGAGTCGTCGGGTAACGATCAGGTCAGCGTGGCGGCGGTCAGCCATATTCCAGAGCGGCTCCCTTTCTCTGACGAGATCGATGAGGCAGTCCACATCAATCCCTCCATCCTCACCGTCAGAGTCGGGAGCACGCTGTGAAGGCTGTTAAAGAAAAAGACAAAAATAACATAATTAGCCTCCACAAAAGAAATGAAATAAAAAGTGCAAAAAAAACAAAGCAAAAATATTTATACTTACACGCTGGTGACCGCCGCGTTGCTGTCGCCGACGACCCTGGGAGGCACTGCGAGGACCTCTTGGCCGAGCACCAGATTGGGAAGACTAGAGAAAAAAACAAAAAATGTTATGTCTGTGGATGTAGGCATTTGTTTGCTGTGTGTGGTCTGCAGAACGTTGTTTTCTATGTGTTGTGTGTAGTGTGATGTTGTGTTTCTGCGTTTGATGCAAAAAACTTACCAATTGTGAGCCCACTCCAGGTGTCTGTCCACCCCTTCCTTCTTCTTCTGGGAGCTCCTCTTCATCTTGTGATTCCTGTTTTGAAATAAAAGGCAATGAATAGACATATATTACAGAGATGATGGATTTTGGAAATAAAAACTTACCGTCAAACGCTGACGATGCGAGGGAGGGCTCCCAGAAGAAGATGTGCTGTCCTGTTGATGGCCAGACTCCATGGCTGTGGGTATTGCTGCTGCTGTTGCTGCTGCCAGTGATGCCATTTCTGCTGCTGCTGCTGCTGCATCTCTTTGGCGGCTGTTGAATAAAGAGAAACAAAGGGCCAATGAATACTTTGATATTCCATGGCCCTAGTTTGGAGGAATGGGGGATTTGATAATTACCGTCTCTCATCTGCTGCTGGACTCCCCTCCTCAGCATGTTCCATTTGCTGCTCCATTTGTGGTGGTGCTGATGGTGCTGCTGCTGCAGATGTCTGCTGCCTTCTCCTGCTCCTGGTTCTTGGCTTGGGTGGCATGTTGGGTGTGGCTGAGGGTCCCATTGTCTTGCTTTTATATATCTCCTGTGGGCAGAGCTACTGAGCATGCTCAGACCAAAAAACCGGATCATAGGCTTTCATTGTGTGAAAAAGCCGGACGCGCCGGATCCGGCGTGTCCGGCTTTTTTGCCGGAGACAAAAAACGTTACAGTAGCCGTTTTTTCCAGACGCCGGATTGCGACACATTGCCGGATCCGGCGAAAACCGGATGAAACGCATGGCCATCCGGCGCGATCCGGCGCAAATGCAAGTCAATTGGGGGGAAACCGGATCCGGCATTGCATTTCGCCGGATCCAGTTTCTGTCAAAAGCGCCGGATCGCACCTGACGGCGAAAACCTGATGTGTGAAAGAGGCCTTAATGACTGGGCCAATTTTTACAATTCTGACCACTGTCACTTTATGAGGTTATAACTCTGGAACGCTTTAACAGATCCCGCTGATTCTGAGATTGTTTTTTTGTGACATATTGTTCACAGAAGTTTATAACGTAGAGCCGTGAAAATAAAAAATATTTTTTTTCCACAAAATGATCTTTTCGCCCTCAAATTTTTATTTTTACAAGGGTAACAGGTGAAATCATACCCTCACAGTTGTTGTGCGATTTGTCCTGAGTACGCTGATACCCCATATGTGGGGGTAAACCACTGTTTGGGTGCACGGCAGAGCTCAGAAGGGAAGGAGTACCGTTTGACTTTTTCAATGCAGAATTGCCTGGAATTGAGATTGGACGCCATGTCGCTTTTGGAGAGCCCCTGATGTGCCTAAACAGTGAAAAAAACCCACAAGTGACGACATTTTGGAAACTAGACCCCTGAAGGAACTTATCTAGATGTGTGGTGAGCACTTTGAACCCCCAAGGGCTTCACAGAAGTTTATAACGCAGAGCAGTGAAAATAAAAAATTACTTTTTTTTCCTCAAAAATGATTTTTTAGCCAGCTATGTTTTATTTTATTAAGGGTAACAGGAGAAATTGGACCACAAATGTTGTTGTGCGATTTGTCCTGAGTACACTGATATCCCATATGTGGGGGGAATCACTGTTTGGGCACATGGGAGAGCTCGGATGGGAAGGAGCACCATTTTGGAATGCAGACTTTGATGGAATTTTCTGTGGGCGTCATGTTGCGTTTGCAGAGCCCCTGATTTGCCTAAACAGTATAAACCCCCCACAAGTGACCCCATTTTGGAAACTAGACTCCCGAAGGAGCTTCTCTAGATATGTGGTGAGCACTTTGAACCCGCAAGTGCTTCACAGAAGTTAAAAAACGCAGAGCCGTGAAAATAAATAATCATTTTTTTTCCTCAAAAATGATTTCTTAGCCCGCAATTTTTTTTTTCCTAAGGGTAACAGGAGAAATTGGACCACAAGAGTTGTTGTGCAATTTGTCCTGAGTATGCTGATACCCCATATGTGGGGGGGGAACCACTGTTTGGGCGCATGGAAGAGCTTGGAAGGGAAGGAGCACCATTTTGGAATGCAGACTTTGATGGAATGTTCTGTGGGCGTTATGTTGCGTTTACAGAGCCCCTGATGTACCTAAACAGTATAAACCCCCACAAGTGACATTTTGGAAACTAGACCCCCCAAGGAGCTGATCTAGATGTGTGGTGAGCACTTTGAACCCCCAAGTGCTTCACAGAAGTTTATAACGCAGAGCTGTGAAAATAAAAAGTCTTTTTTTTTCCACAAAAGTGATTTTTTTTTTAGCCCCCAATTTTTTTATTTTCCCAAGGGTAACAGGAGAAATTAGACCTGCAAAGTTGGTAAATAGTGGAAACCCCTCAATTCTTGCTCCAACCCTAACCCCAACACACCCCTAACCCTAATCCCAATGCTAACCCTAATCCCATCCCTAATCCTAATTCTAACCCTAATCCTAATTCGCCCTAACCCTAATTCTAACCCTAACCCTAATTCTAGCCCCAACCCTAATTCTAGCCCCAACCCTAATTCCAACCCTAACCCTAATTCTAACCCTAAACCTAACCCTAGCCCTAGCCATAACCCTAGCCCTAGTCATAACCCTAGCCCTAGTCATAACCCTAGCCCTAACCCTAGCCCTAACCCTAACCCTAGCCCTAGCCCAAACCCTAGCCCTAATGGAAAAATGAAAAAAAAAAAAATATTTTCTTTATTTCATTATGTTTGCCTATCTAAGGGGGTGATAAACGGGGGGCTATTTACTATTTTTTTATTTTGATCACTATGATAGTTTATCATAGTGATCAAAATGAATGAATGGAATCTGCCAGCCGAAGCCTTCAGATTCCCGGCGAGCGCACTGCGCATGCGCCTGCCATTTTCTCCGGATCCAAGATGGCGGCACCCACCGGAGGAAGCCGCAGGGACCCAGGACCATTGGGAGGGGACAGAGGACCACCAGGGACCCTATTTCTCTCTCCTCTGATGTGCGATCACATCAGAGGAAAGAGAAATTAAATGCAAAATCATGGCTTTTTTTGCGGTCGCCATCATAGGGTTAATAACGGCGATCGCAAAAGCGGGGTCGGTAAAAACCAACCCGATTCATGTTCTCTGGGGTCTCGGCTACCCCCTGCAGCCGAGACCCCGGAGAAAATCCAACACTGGGGGGCACTATTTACTTACTCCACAGCGCCGTGAATTAGCAGCACTGTGGTTTAAGTACCCTTAATTACCGCCATTAAAAGGTGTATCGGTGGTCGTTAAGGGGTTAAGTTGGATTAACATGGGTCACTGCCTTTTTACCGTACTGTTGTGAAAGCCACTACATTACAATTGATATCTTCATAATTAGTTATGCTTCATTTTATTGATGATTTGCTGTAAGGCTATATGCACACGGTGCGGATCCTCCCGAGGACTTTTCCACGTGAATTTTACTAAATCCGCAGGTCAAATTACCTGCATTTTTCCTGCGGATTTAGTGCAATTTTTGTGTGGTTTTACTGCTGTTTTTATGCGGTTTTCCACCTGCGGATTTGTAGAATGGACCAGGTGGAAAACTGCAGCAAAACCGCACAAAAGAAGTGACATGCTGCTTTTTTTATTCCGCACGAAATCCGCGCTGAAAAATCTGCAGCATGTGCACAGCGGTTCTTTTTTACATAGCCTATAAAGGTAGGGTACATCACCTGCAGTTCTGCTGCGGATCCGCAGGGCCAAAACCGCTGCGGATCCGCAGCAGAATCCGCACCGTGTGCACAGAGCCTTATGGAATTGAGCCTTCTGTACACTGTATTCCTGTATACCTCTTAACCCTGTCAAAAGGTTTTTACTTACACACAGAAGCTGCAGGGAAACTGAAGAGAATTGCAGACTGGATGAATGAAGAGACAGGGTGTGTGTCTCGGACTACCAAAGACTTCCTATGGACACTGTAGCTCTCCGCTAATTATGCTGGGCTAAAAATCCAAGCAACAAGCAGAATACATAGCGGGCAACATATCCTTTAGTTTAAGGGCCAAAATAGATTTGTCCAAGAAAAGTTAAATGGGATGAAAAATATAACAGCATGTACTAAGGAGCACCATATTAATTCTTGGTTTTGGACCCCCTATCCTTTATGTGCAATGCTTTATTATGCATGAGCTATATTACCCAAAAATACATAGGAGCTTATGGATAGAAGCCTGTTATTTGTTATCTGTGAAAGTGCATGTTGAGAGTCAGAAACGAGTCCAAAATAACACTGTAAACCAGAATACTTTCATGCCGGCCATATTGTAATCCAGAGATAAACTCCATCTGTTGGCACTTGTTGAAATTAAACAGGGTCCGAGCATGTTTTGTTTCCCGACTGCACTCACGCTTGACAAGTCTTTCCTTCCAAATTCACTGTAGGATATTTGAGAGAGGGAGCTAATTGTCTCACAGTATGTTCTGCAGATACTACACACTCTGACTTAATATAATAAATGTTACAGCTCTGATTTTACATGTTTGACATGCAAGAAAAAAAGATTCAAAAATAGGAAAACTGAGAATAAAGTCAGGCAAATATCAAATAAAACCTACAGTTATATAAAACCACAGGCAGAGTGCATATTTTCATTATGACAAAGCGGAGTTTGATAGAAGTCTTTCAATATAAGTGCAACGTAGTTAATATCATGACCAGCTAGAGATTTGAAGGCCGATTGCTTAGTCAAGGCCTTCCACCTAAAACTTCCCGGGAAGCCTTGGGGTCCGGTGCCCCCCCCTAGAAGAGGGGGTACTGTCACAGTACCACCCCTCAGTGTATCTAGGATGCAGTTACTGACAGCTCAGCTGTCCAGTCTGGTACAGGAGCATGCTGAAGCTATCAGTACTGTCAGCTCAACCATCCAGTCTGGTGTAGGGACATGCTGAGCTGTCAATGTTTTGATTGACAGCTCAGCCATCCAATCTGGGACTGGGAGTCGCTGGCTGTCTCCAGGTGTTCATTATCCCAGGTGATTGCAAGGCTATTTTACTGGGCTGTTACTCCCAGACCTCTGCCAGATGTACAGGGTGGGCCATTTACATGGCTACACCTAAATGAAATGGGAGTGGTTGGTGATATCAACTTCCTGTTTGTGGCACATTAGTATATTGGAGGGGGAAACTTTTCAAGATGGGTGGTGACCATGGTGGCCATTTTGAAGTCGGCCATTTTGGATCCAACTTTATTTTTTTCAATAGGAAGAGGGTCATGTGACACATAAAACTTACTGAGAATTTCGCAAGAAAAACAATGGTTTGCTTGGTTTTAACGTAACTTTATTCTTTCATGAGTTATTTACAAGTTGATGACCACTTATAAAATGTGTTCAAAGTGCTGCCCATTGTGTTCGATTGTCAATGCAACCCTCTTCTCCCACTCTCGACACACTGATAGCAACACTGCAGAAGAATTGCTATCACATGCTTCCAGTAGCCATTGCTTCAGATGCTACACATCTCGTATCTTCAAATCATAGACAATTGCCTTCAGATGACCCCAAAGATAAAAGTCTAAGGGGATCAGATCAGGAGACCTTGGTGGCCATTCAGCTGACCCACAATGACCAATCCACTTTCCAGGAAGCTGTTCATGTAGGAATGCTCGGACCTGACACTCATAATTGATGGTATGGTGTGGTATATGGGGTACAAAGATAGTGGGGCCATTCTTCATCAATGGAAACCTCAATGCCATTCGATATCTGAAATTGCTACATGATGATGTGTTGCCCTCTTTATGCACTGAAGATGGCATGTTCCCTGAGTTTTTCTAGCAAGATGGTGCACCACCACATCATGGATGTTAGGTCCGAGCATTCCTACAAGGAATCTGACCCCCTTAGACTTGCATTTCTTCTGTGGTGTTGCTATCAGTGTGTCAAGAGTGGAAGAAGAGGGTTGCATTGACAATCCAACACAAGGGGCAGCACTTTGAACACATTTTATAAGTGGTAATAAACTTGTAAATAACTCATGAAAGAATTAAGTTACACTACAACCAAGCACACCATTGTTTTTCTTGTGAAATTCTCAATAAGTTTGATGTGTCACATGACCCTCTACCCATTGGAAAAAAGAAAGTTGCATCCAAAATGGCCGACTTTAAAATGGCCACCATGGTCACCACCCATCTTGAAAATTTCCCCCCTCCCATATACTATTGTGCCACAAACAGGAAGTTGATATCATCTACCATTCCCATTTTATTTAGGTGTATCCATATTAATGGTCCACCGTGTACATTCAGCAACTGTGTGGTTATCTCTTGCGTTTTGTTGCTAGCTCTTTCATTGCCTGACCTTGGACCTCAATCTGTCCATCCATCTGTTTAACCCCTTCTGCTCTGATCCAATTTCCTCCTGGCATTCTCACCTTGGAACATTACCTGAGTACGCCTTTGCCTCTTGCATCTGTTTATGATGTACCTTCCAGGCTTTGTTGGACCTCTTGACTAGTGATGGGCGAACACCTGGATGTTTTGGTCTGACAAAGGTGTCATCAACCCCACAAATATGAACACCATTTGCCACTGCCACAGGGCTAGTGGGAAGAGCCAGGCAAAGTGCCATAATTGGCTCATCCATTAGATGTTTCTTTTCTGGACTGCTACGGGCTGCTATTTTTCAGCTGAGGGGAGCCAATATCCATTTCTCTTTACCTACTTGAGAATACCAGCCCTCAGCTGTCTGATTTAGGTTGGCTGGTTGTAAAAAATGGGGGGATCCCACGCCGTTTTTTAAAATTATTTAAATATTTTTAAAAAAGGTGTGGGGACCCCTCTATTCTTCATAGCCAATCTTGCTAAAGCTGACAGCTGAGGGTTGCAGCCCATTAGCCAGTCTTGCCTGGCTAATTATGAAAAATACAGGGGAACCCAAGCCATTTTTTTTATTATTATTTGCTTAGAGCACCGGCGCCAGCGGATGAATAATCCCATCAGCCGCCACCTGCTCTCGCTGTTATTAGAGGCAGCAGGCGTAGGCTCTTAAAATTTTTACCTCCGGTCACAGCTGCGGGCACACGTCATCTGACAGCATGGGAACCGCAGCGCTCTGATTGGTGGTATTAATCTTACAGCTGATCAGAGCTGGCAGTGTTTCTGGAGCTGTTATGCAGATGACAGAGCAAGAAACACCCAGTGGTCGTGGTGCCAAATTAACAGTAATATGGACTTCCTGGTGAAGTCCATGTTCACAGTCCATGCCCTAACAGTAGGTGTTCGGTAATGAACCCAAACTTTAATGATCAGGTTTCCTTATCTTTACTCTTGACCACTCTCCTCACGGTTAGTCCGTGAGTAGTGACTAGTGTCACAGTAAAGCAATTTACCTGCTACAAGCACAGAGAGTCAGAAAGGTTTTGTCTGGAGAATAAGTAAATGGTCTTGCAGCAGCCAAAGAGACAACAGAAGATGTTTACCCTACCATTACACTGTAAGAGAAAACATTCTTTTCATATAATAAAGAAATGGAAACTGTATATTCATTAAGAAGACTGGAATAAGGAGGAAAAAAAATAGACATATACTGTACATCTGACAACAAATTACTGGATCGCAGTCCAGGAAGACCTCTGGGCAAATTTATTCCAATAATAATTCTACAGATTTCTAAATATTAGTGCTATTCAGTGACCAGATAACACCACTGTACAGTGTCTAATAATAGTTTTTTAGTATTAAAAATGAAACTGCCATGTAGTGTTCCATTAACATTGCATTTTTAAGCTGGTATATAAACAAAAAGCAATTGTCACGACCCAGCAATCGGTCGGTCGCAAAACAGCAAACAAACAAGGGAACACCGGGGACACAATTACAATGGTGGGCGATAGGGAACCGGGAAATGGACACCTCCTGCACTCTCCTGAGGCTGTGCCCTGGTCTATCCTGATGTCCCTATACGGTTTCTTTCAAACCGTCGCCTAGCAGGATACCTTAGCCCTCACTTGCCTTGCACATACCCCCCAATAGGGAATTGATAAGTGCAGACACTGGTCCCACTGCTGCACTAATATAACACCAAGGGAAGATAACAGACAATGTAAGACAAACAACACTTAGCTTTCTCTGCTGCAATGCACCGAACAGCAGAGTAAAGCACCAGATCAGCATTCAGCTGAAGCACCACTGCACTAAGCCAGCTCCTGTCTTCACCACTGTTGGTATCCAAAAGGAAGTGTATCACCAATACCAGCTGATGCCTCAGGTGACCTTTTAAAGGGAGGTGGGAGTGGTCACCACCTACATCAGCAAATTCACCAGCCATGTAGTTACATCACTGGCCACTGGGGGGAAAAACAGATATTAAACCCCCCGATGGCCTGAAAGGAAAAAAGTTTTAATGTGAGAATGCAAATCTGACACAGATCCAAAAATGGATCATGACAGTACCCCTCCTTCAATGAGGGGCCTCTGGACCCTCAACACCGCACCTCACTAGAAAACAACCTACAATGATGACTCATCGATCCACCAGAGTTCACCTCGGCAGTCACCTGACTCTCAGGGTTATGGCAAATGTGGACTGATGGAGGTGACAACATATGCTCCGGAGGCGCAACTAATCTCCAGAGAGCTGACCTGGGGAATGAGTTGTGTACGAGCATTACTGGGGGGTAACTCAAGCTGGTAAGTCCCTGGGCCAAGAATGGCCAACACCCGATATGGCCCGATCACAAGAGAACTCCAGACCCCAGCAGCACACTTCCACCAAATGTTTTTGGTGGACGCCCATATGTACTCATTCACACACAGGCCGGACCTGAACATGTATTGCCACGCACATATTTGCCACAAGATGGAGAACTCTTCACAGAACTGACAACAGAGGCGTCGCCCTGTGTCATCATAATCACACCCTCACAATGCTCAGAAGTAAACACCACCCTCCTCTGACCCCTCCTCCTAAGAGGACTCCAACACTCAGGGTTAGCATGTGGTGAGGGTTGAGACTTGCCCCTACTCCCTGGCAGCACCTCTGCTGCCCCCACTGGAGAAGAAGGGGACAGTTGTAGGATGATGGCAGAGACAGTACCCCCTTGACAGCAGCCCTCACACAACTGATCCCAGCTGACTACTTCCCTAGACTGCCAATCTATGACCGGGTTGTGTCTTTTCAACCGAGGCCCAAAACGATAGGTGATGGCATTCCCCCCATGATGTAGCACGACAGGGACTCTTCATGATGAGTCCCTATATGCAGATGTATATTATCCATGACTTGGGTCAACCTTCCCTGGCTAAGTGGAACAGAGTCAATGGCCTGGACGCTTAGGGGCTTTCCTAGCGTCCTATATCGCAGGCCATGGGTCTAGACAAAGTGAGCATCCACCAGATTGACACCTGCTCCACTGTCCACAAGCACTGGTATAGCCTCAGTTACCCCACCAACAACCACTTCTGCTGACAAGGTACACTGAGGGGAAAAAATGGAGAAAATATACACTCCCTGGTCGTCTCCCTCCACACGACCAGGGGGACGCGACTTCTTAGATGGCACCGATGTTTTGGTGTGAGCTGGGTAGACCCCGATAAAATGACCACTCTGCCCACAGTGAAAACATGCCCCCACACCGCGACGAACCACCGGCGACACCATTTGGGAACTAGCTCCTCCCATCTGCATGGGTTCGTCCGTCAGCACTGGCGTGTCCTCCTCCTTAACAAGGACTACAGGGGGCACATTTGGTGTATGCCTCTCCCTAAGGCGTCTATCCACTCGGATGGCAAGGGACATGGTGACCTTAACGACCTGGGGGCGGCATACTGCCCCAGAGTATCCTGCAACCTTGGAGACAGACCCTGCACAAAATGACTCCTCAGGGTATGTGCATACGCTGCAGATTCTGCTGCGGATCCACAGCGGTTTTGGCCCTGCGGGTCCAAAGCAGATTCTGCTGCGTTGTACAGTACCTTTATTTCCTATGGAAAAAAAAAGTGCAGTGCACATGCTGCGGATTTTTCCACGCTGTTTTGCTGCGGGTTACAATCCGCAGCATGTCAATTCTTTGTGCGGATTTCGCTGCGGTTTCACACCTATCCATTATGAGGTGTGAAACCGCAGGGCAAAACCGCAGGACTTTTGTCCT
This sequence comes from Dendrobates tinctorius, assembly GCF_039654945.1. Taxonomy (NCBI): domain Eukaryota; kingdom Metazoa; phylum Chordata; class Amphibia; order Anura; family Dendrobatidae; genus Dendrobates; species Dendrobates tinctorius. The sequence goes on along the minus strand of NW_027361752.1, from coordinate 10,723,469 downwards.
GCGGGTTTTTCAACAAAATCCGCACAACCTAAAAACTATGTGTGCACTTACCCTACAGGGTCATTCCACCGCATGTCAGTAGCCCACCTCCTGAACTCTGAGCAGTACTTCTCAGCCGGCCGGACTCCCTGCTTGATTTTACGAAGTGGGGATTCCGCCAGGGAGACGCCATCAGGATCTCCATACACCAGCGCCAATGCCGTAAAAAACTCGTCCACTGATCGTAGAGATAGTGAATCGACTGGCAGGGAGAAGGTCCAGAATTGGGGATCACCCTTAGGCTGGAGTCACACTAACCTGCGCAAAATACGGTCAGTATTTTACATGCGTAATACGGATGACAGACCCCTAAATAGTGCTTCGTATGTCATCCGTAATCAAGGTGTGGTCGCGTATTTTGCGCATGTCAGCATCCGTATGTAATCCGTATGGCATCCGTATGGTGAGATTTTCTCGCAGGCTTGCAAAATGGACATATAATGGAGCCCTATGACAGTTTTAATAAAGAAATGAAAGAATAGATTTAGACACATAGAATGCATATATATATATATATATATATATATATATATATATATATGTATTCTATGTGTCTATATCTATTCTTTCATTTCTTTATTAAACCTGTCAGTGTGAGTTTACTGTATAGCGCACTGAATTGCCGGCTTTGCTAAAAGACACCGGGTGCGTATTTCTCGCAAGTCACACGTGTGGTCCGTGTGTAATGCGTATTTTTTGCGCACCCATAGACTTGCATTGGCGTACTACGGGCGTAGTACGCTGACAATCGCAGCATGCTGCGAGTGGCACGGAGCGTAGGATACTGAGGAGAAATGGTGCGAGTGACCCCATAGAGAATCATTGGTCCGTGTCTAATGCGTGCTTTTTGTGCCTCTCACTCTCCCGTATTCCTCGCCAGTGTGACCCCGGCCTTAAGAAGGGACATAATGATTCCCACCCGTTATTCAGAATCACCCGATCTATCGGGTCTCAGAAGATAGCATTTTTTTAAACAAACTTTGGAATTTTTTTCACCACTTAGATAAAAAAGAACCTAGACATGTTTGGTGTCTATGAACTCATAATGACCTGGAGAATCATAACGGCAGGTCAGTTTTAGCATTTAGTGAACCTAGCAAAAAAGCCAAGCAAAAAACAAGTGTGGGATTGCACTTTTATTGCAATTTCACTGCACTTGGAATTTTTTTCCCGTTTTGTAGTACATGAAATGGTAAAAACAATGGTGTCGTTCAAAAGTACAACTCATCCGACAAAAAATAAGCCCTCACATGGCCATATGGATGGAAAAATAAAAAAGTTATGGCTCTGGGAAGAAGGGGAGGGAAAAATGAAAATGCAAAACCAAAAATACCCCTGGGTTAAGGGGGTTAAGTAACATGACACGAGGCAGTAGCCTTGGGTGAGGCACTCGTCTGTGGCGCTCCTTCACATTACATGAACATGGAGGTCCTGGCTGGGTGTGTGGACTTGTTCTATGAGGGCTTTATGTCTGTGTATGCTTGCATATAACTAATGTTTTGGGTTTTCCAGGACCAGGTTTTTAACAGTTCAATGAACACCGATGAAATAAAATCTATACTCAACTGTAACTTGGTAAGAGTTATTTACAAGGGATAGTGGGTACAAAGTCTTTGAACATTTCCTTTACAACTTGAAGCATTTCCTCCAGTTTCCTTCCTTAGTAGTATACCCAGCTTTAACACTACAGTCCAGACCAACAAGTATTATTCTGTGGTTCTGTGTCCTCTTTCCAGTACTGATGTCCATGACCTCTCCCTTGGCACCCTTCACTAGTACCATGAATTAAGTCCTGCTTAAGCCCGTTACCTTCCAGTGTTCTAAGCTCGGGATCTTGTGGCTAGATGTCCTCTCCTAGGACTCATCTACGGAAGGCCACTCTGTCTCTCTGTCACTTATGCTCAGGATCTCGCTATGCCTTTTCTTTGGCCTCACATTTACTGTCTCCTTCGTATGTGGCACTATCCCCCCAGGATCTTTGGGTCCACTCACTAAGGCTACTTTCACACTAGCGTCGGCGGACGTATGTCGCAATGCATCATTTTGGCGAAAAAACGCATCCTGCAAAGTTGCCCGCAGGATGCGTTTTTTCTCCATTGACTTACATTAACGACGCATTGCGACGTGTTTTGGCTGCTGCGACGCACACAAAAACGTTACATGTAACTTTTTTGGTGCGTCGTGTACGCCATTTTTGACCGCGCATGAGCGGCCGAAACTCCGCCCCCTCCTCCCCGGACATTAGAATGGGGCAGTGGATGTGTTGAAAAACTGCATCCGCTGCCCCCGTTGTGCAAAACTTTCACAGTGTGCGACGCTACGTTGCCCCGACGCAGGGCGACGTGCATCGCACGACACTAGTGTGAAAGATGGCCTAAGCCCTCCAGGCCCTGTCTGCCTTTCTGTCAGGAAGTTTCCCCCTGTCTTCCCACATAGCTCATACAATTCTGGGCTAGTCCCAAACATTAACTCTAACTATTCCAATAGTCAAACTACAGTATCACTCTACACAATTCACAATACACAACACAGTTCATATTATATATCATTAACACTTATCACATTTCATACACTTCAACAACAAAACTTGTTTCCTCAAGGGGAAAACATTGTCAGCATGTCCATATCCTTACAAATAGATGAGTTGTAACACAGATTTCCCATCCTCCAGAATCAGAAGTTAGCATAGCTATGATTTTATAACTAGTATGGATGTAACTACCGGGGTAGCAGGTGTTCTTGTTATAGGGCTAAATAACTACTCAGACATAAGGCACATTAGGTAATGATTGCAGCCGTGCTATTAGCCTTTTTCGGTATAATTCCTTTTTGAATTACTTGCGTGATGTCACATGATTGCATGATCCCTGCTCTATGACATCATGTGTGCATTAAGCCTGTTTTGTGACATCATTATTGTTTTTGCTGTTCTGTGATATCACAGGTATATGTCATATGTTATATATGTTATATATCATTCACTCTTAGATTTATCAAGATAAAAGTTGCAGCAAAAAGTTTATTCCATGACGTGTACCATATTAATTCATCATTTTCTGCACTTTGCTCAACAAACGTCTAATGTCTAAGAAATGCACCAGAAATATAGAGCATATTTCATGGCCCAAAGCAGGTGACACAAATAGAGGGACAATTTATAAAGTTTGGCATTTTCCATACCTGTCTTGTTGCAAAGTCTGCTGGTCTAAAATGCTCCAATTTCATTAAGAGGTGTGCATCGCTTAAGAAATTTGCCGCATCTTACAGCTTCTGTGTGCCAGTGTAAGAAATGTTATGGACTAAAATATATTTCTGCTATAATATACCACAGAAATTGGGTAAATTATAATGAATATGTCGAGTCGCGCTATGCCATGCCTCCTCCCGTTAAGCCTTGCTGGGGCAAAAACACATAAAAGTTTGCAATATTTGCAACATTTTTACCCAAGTCTTCTGGTGCAAACTGTTTAATGGCTTGGAACTTTAGACTAGATAGCCTAAAACCACTCCAGATCTATAAAATAGCATGAACCACTGTGGTGACCATATAAATCAGACCAAGAGCGGAACACAGTGAACAGAATGTCCTGCAACTCTCCCGGGCGTGATAACTGCAGAGAACTACATGAATCTGTCATGCTTAGGCTGCTTTCACACATCCAGCTTTTTGAATCCGGCACTGGATCCGGTTTTGTCCCATAGAGTTGTATTGTCGCCGCACCGTGCCGGATGGGTATGCGGCGCATCCGGTTTTTTTCTGCGTGGCCGGATACGGCAAGAAGTAGCCATCTGGTGTCTGCAAAAAATGTTTGCTGCAACGTTTTTTGACAGCGCTGGACCGGTTTTTCTCACAGCGCATGCGCAGAGACTGTGAGTCTCGCACTGCTCTTTTATATGTGGGCGCCACCGTTTCCGGCCACGCAGGCATCCGGTGTCTCCGACACATCCCGGATCCGCCCCTATGGCTTTTCGCCGCACGGCCCCGGAGACACAAAGCCGGATGTGTGAAAGAAGCCTTAGATGGGGAAAGCCTCCAGCCAGTCCATGCATTGCGTTCTGATCTCGGTCTGATTTATACAGCTGTCTATAACTGCGCTCTAAGACTGATAAATATTAGTGATGAATGAAAGTGCTCAAATAACTTGTTAAATGAGAATGCTCAGGTGTTATCCGTGTGTCCTGGGCGTGTTCGAAAAATATGTCCAAGTCCAGACAGCTGCCTATTTTGGGGCTGTTAGACAGCCGCAACACATGCGGGGATCGCCTAACAAACAGGCAATCTCAGTATGTATTGTGGCTGTCTAGCAGCTGCGAATCATGCAGCCGTGGGGACTCAAGCATATTATTTGAGAACGTCCATGTAACTCGGATAGCACCTAAGCATCCATGGATAACAAGTTATCCAAGCACGTTTTTTCATCACTAATAATTATGTCCCATTATTTTTTGTTCCTAAAAGTGATTTTTAGATAATTCTTCATTGCTGAATATTTAAAAACCCAAATTCTATTTGATCCCAGCGTGTATTACAATTGTAATACAATGTCACTTTTGTGCCCTGATCCATTGAGAATGCATGTATGAAAATATATGTTTGAGAAAGGCGCACATGCAGTACTCAATAGCATTCCGTATGATAGGAAATAATGATTTGCACTGTACTTCACATTGGGTAAGTTCACTAGGTCTCCATACACCAGTGCCCTTGGTCAATGGGTATAGGAGTTTGACGGGCTATTTTATAACTATGGCATTAAGTAGAATCTAAGTTATGCAGAACATTCACAAATGTATGCAGTGCCACTATCCCCATCCCACAATGCTCCCCTTTCATAAGCCGTGAAAGAAAGCTTTGTGGTATCAGGAAAGCAGAGGAAAACTGTCACTCGCATTATTACATTGACATTCCACACATGCTGTTTTTTGAGTTTTGTCTCTTTTTTGGCCCAATGGAATTGTAAATGATTTTTGTTGTCCCTTTTAACAGACACAAAGATGTTAGAAATGTGATCCCAATTCCTGTCCATCATTCCCGAGCCTGGACAACTATGTGGAACACCTGATAAACAACGCAGGACGCGGCTCTCATGCATTGGGGGTCGACAATGATGGAGACAAGTCAAGTGACATCTCCCAGGGTATTGTCAATCAAGTATCTGAAGGCAAAGAAAGAAAGAGGTGTCCGTGAGCCAAACAACTGAGACCACTGTAATCTTCTTAAAAGGAGTTTAGGATAACACATCTCTGTCAGAAGCCCCAGAATTACAAGGCTTAGTATTTCTCTAGCTTGCAGTGAGCAAGAGAGATAACATGGTTTGTCTTAAATCTATGGGGATTTGATACAAATTGGATGCTAATTCCATTGTTCATCCTTTTGTTCTTCTGTCCAATTGACCAGTAAATTCCAAGTGTGCTTCCAAAGAAAAGCTTCCAACCTCCCTGCTTGTTTGTTTAAGTGAAAGTCTATAGCCATGGATCTCCGAAAACTTGAATTGACAGGTAACCTGTCCCACAATACTTCCCACTGTGAAGCCTCTATGAGTATGACAAGCCTTCAGAGATACTGACTTGGGCCCTCAGGGGTGTCTTGTCTGGTGATTGACAGCTGTTGGAAACAGTGACAGCAAGATAGTTTACATCTGTTTAGTACGATGACTGCTGTCCACTCCTTCTCATACTTTCCATTGTAATTCTAGGTACATCTAAGAATTTTAGTACTTCCAAAGCAGATGCCAGACCACTGTGGAGCTTTAGAGCAACGGTACACATTATATCAGAAATAAAAAAGTGCAGGATGGAATGTGATGACTAGTTCCAAACTCAGCATTCCTGCCATTCACTGCATTCCCAGCCAGGTCTGAATAAGGGGCTCGATATGCCAGAGATATCTGAAAACTGGCTCTTAGGATGAGTAAAATGTAGTAAATATGGTGTGACGTTGTGATTGACACTACCCATACGTTACATTAACCATTGTGCTAGATGGAAGGCTTAATGATGTTTGGAAGACAACGTAGTAACATATCATAGTTTATTGTATACTAGTATTATAAGAACAGATGTGAATGTTTTACCATTCATGAAAGGACATATTTGCTATGACTGGCCCATAGGGGAACAGGAGAATCCCCTGGTGGGCCACTATACAGGAATGGGCCCCACACCCCTCTATATGAGCAGTAATTGACATAATGCATTTGATTCACTATTTACTGACAAACGCAGCATCAAATCATTCATTTAGCAAACTACCCTGTTTATTAGTATCAAAGCCTATAAAGGGCCAAAATGTAAGAGCGCTTCTGAAAATGCAATATAGCCAAACATAGTTAGAAGCAAAAAAACGCAACACAATATGACATGCATAATAAAAAGAATAAAATCACAACAGCAGTATAGGAGACAAAGATCCCTGGTACCCAGGTAACCGGTAATAAGGACAGTTTTCTGTCATTAAACGAGGGGTGCCAACAATTTTGACCACGCATGTGGGTCAAAATTGTTGGCACCCCTCGTTTAATGACAGAAAAACCCACAATGGTGACATAAATAACTTGAATCTGACAAAAGTAATGTCAGCGTGTCCACATCGGACATCACCTGTCTGAATCCTGCTCATATAATAATAATCTTTACTTTTATATAGCGCTAACATATTCCGCAGCGCTTTACAGTTTGCACACATCATCATCACTGTCCCCGAGGGGGCTCACAATCTAAATTCCCTATCAGTATGTCTTTGGAATGTGGGAGGAAACCGGAGGAAACCCACCCAGAACATACAAACTCCTTGCAGATGTTGTCCTTGGTGGGATTCGAACCCAGGACTCCAGCGCTGCAAGGCTGCAGTGCTATCCACTGAGCCACCATATAGTATAGGTACTATACACATGATCAGGTTTTTAAATACATCAGTTAGGGACTGCTCTGATGGGTATACCTTGACGTTTGGTAGAGCGGCTAAGGCTAGTTTCACACTAGCATTTATTCCAAGCAGCGCACGGCGCCGCTAAGCCCCGCCCCCTGCCGACTCCCTGCCCGCCCCATCCGGTCATCGCCGCCTACTGTCGCACATGGACGCTTGCGATCTGCGCACCCTATCTTTAGCATAGGGTGCGCGGATCGTGCGCTGGCCGTGCGCTAGTAGGATTTTGGCGTGCGCTGCGCACTTTTAAAGGTGCACCCGTGTGCGCCGAACGCAGCATGTTGCATTTCGGCGCGCTTGGTGCACCTTCAAAAGTGTGCAGCGCGCGCCAAAATCCTACTAGCGCACGATCTGCGCACCCTATGCTAAAGATAGGGTGCGCAGATCGCAAGCGTCCATGTGCGATAGTAGGCGGCGATGACCGGATGGGGCGGGCAGGGAGCCGGCAGGGTGCGGGGCTTAGCGGCGCCGTGCGCTGCGTGGAATAAACACTAGTGTGAAACTAGCCTTAGTATACATTTTTTGCAAAAAACGTATCAACCAAATACCCTGCTTTTTATCATCTTTTTAGTAGCACTTGCTGTTTACTGTTACTTTTTACAATAGAGTATTTCAACACGATCTATTGTGTTTTTCTGTGTTTCAGTCTTTTGGTGGTGTGAACATTGTCCTACAAACTTGTTCACTGTGTGCATGGCCCATGTGTTTGCATTTACAGGAACATCAAGCTATTTGGAGATGATCTTATAACTTTTACCTTTACATGTTTGTCTATAATTTTCTTTCTAATCTCCTGAGACAACTCTTTCCTTCACTTCCTTTGGTCCATGTTGAGTGTGATACACACCGTGTCACCAAACAGCACAGTGAGTATCTGTAGCCCTCTATACAGGCCACTCACTGATTCCAAGACTGTAGACACCTGTGATGCTAATTAGTGGACACACCTTGATTTCAGGGGTACCATCATTTCTGTCCAGGCCTATTTCATGGGTTTCATTTTTAAAAAAATTCTGAGGAAGCATGGTTGAAAAGCAATGTCTGACTTTCATTTGTTTATTTTCATAGATTTTTGATTTATTATTACTTTTGTCAGATTCAGGTTATTTCCGTGACCATCGTGGGTTTTTCTGTCATTAAACGAGGGGTACCAACAATTTTGACCACGTGTGTGTGCCGTGCATGAAAATCAGAAAATCTGTATTGACAGCATAAAGTATATCAATATATATTAAAGACCAATTGTGACATTCTTTTGATATAAATTCCTTTTAAAACCTTAAACCACACCCTTGTTAATAGCATCATAATATTATGATATCATTAATATGGGTGTGAATTATGGTTTTAAAAAGAAGTGGCTTTATAACAAAAGTATGTTATGATTATGACCGCCGAGTCGTCGAAATGTGTCAACGAACTTGTTTTTTATTCATCTTTATTTTTTGCCACTTTTTGTCTTTTTACCTTTTGCTGCCCACAAACTTTAAGTTAAACCACTGTTTACATAGTACAAGTGTAAAGTTTATGTACAATACATGCAGATTAAGACTTTTTAGGGCTCATGTTATTAATATGGCAATGATTATATACTGTATATTCGTTTCTGTTGCACGGTGGCTCAGTGGTTAGCACTGCCGCCGTGCAGCCCCGGTTTCTCGGATTTAATCCCTCCAAGGACAACATCTGCAATGAGTTTGTCTGTTCTTCCTTTCTTTTTATGCATTCCCTCCGAGTTCTCCAGGTTACTCTCACACTGCAAAGACAGACCGATAGGGTATATAGAATCTGATCCCCGATGGGGACAGTGATAACAATATATGTAAATTGCCGTGGCACTGGCGCTATATAACTAAGAAAAATAAGTGAACTAGTTTGACGGGCTACTTACACTTAGGTATTTAGTGGTATCATCAAAGGGAAGCTTTGAGGTTTGCTGTGAGCTTACCATAGAAATGATGGAAATCTTCTGGGTAAAAGGAGAGAAATGCGGCTCTACAGTATCTAAGCTTAGACTAATGTAAAGAGTCAGCTGAGAGACAGACGGTTCTCCGGGGTCTGTGCCGTGTGCGGAGGATTCGCCATTGTGTATTTCCAACTGTGGGAGCGCCAATCACCTGGATCTTTCACCAAAATCGCCTACTGTGAATTTACCATAGGTGAGTAGGCTCCTGACTTTGATCGCAAGTCCCATGAAGTCAGGTAAAAATCAATATATTTAAATAATAATCTATGTAAATGTAAGGCTTGACCATAAGCTATAAAAAAAGAATTATTAGCCTATATTATGCCACAACATAAGTGATAGAATAAGTGCAAGTACATTTGCAAAGTCAACAATGTATCCCTCTCTGATAAAAGGTGACTGTAGAGCGTTAAGCACATGACCATGCTTTCCAATAATACTAGACTATTGGTTAATATTTAACTAGATTTTCCCAGCTATAAATCACTTTGGGATAGGAACAGGAAATAAATGACAGGGAAACGTGACAATTGCTTCACTGATTTGCTACGTCGTACGACAACTCTTGTTCACAAACAACATTGTTCTTCTGAACAAATGACATGATTTGTCTTCAGCCATTGTCATGCATTGCATGGTGGGATATTATCCGGTTGACAGATGTGGCTCTAAAAGGATGGGCTCCATGATTGAACATATGGGTAGAGCTGTATGCAAAATATTTAATTCAAGATGAGAAAAGAATCTAGACCAAGAAGAAAAGTTCATGAAGTTATGGAACTCACGGGATCACAAAACATGTCCTTATGCAAATGATGAAAAAATGGAAACAACATTTTCAAATCTTCTTGATTTATTCAATATTGTGTCTGAATGCCATGTGCGGAAATACACACATTAACACCCCTTAGCTACTGTCAATGAGGTTATTAATGGTTATCTGCGGAATGTTCTGCCACACTCAATGCACCTTGGCAATTCATCAAGATCCACTGCTGGCAGCTCCCTTTGCTATTGCCGACCAATAATGTCCCAGTTGTGATTTTTGAGAGGCAAGTCTGGAGATGTCATGTTTAGGACATGGAGGCTGATCACGATAATACGATTAACATGTATTCTGGTGTGATCATGCTGAAAAATAGCTCTATTTGCCATATGGTCTCCAGAGTAGACCAATCCCCAGCTACCTTTGCTTCCAAGACAAAAGTAGAACTGTTTAATGAAGAAGACAGACCTCCATTCCACCCACTATTGCCATTTTGCTCTGCACCATGATAGCCTTTGAGATCAGTGGTGTGTGGTCAATGGAAAACTGGCTCATAGCTCAATATCGCCAAAATATTTTCGGATGGTTTGTGTAGACTCAGTTTGTAGACATGGTCTAATTTCACATGTAGTACAGAATGGATCAGTAGGCACCATCCATCAAATCTAATGATATCACATGTGTACCACCCTGAAGAGGCTCACACAAGAGAACATCACACTAGTCCAAGATTATGGTGTGGGGTGGTGTAATGTCTTCATTGCAGGTACACTAAGTGCTTAGCAGTATGTTTACTTAAGTTGTTGAACCAGTAGTATGGCCATTTCTTCAAGGTGTCCCAGGAATAGTTTTTCAACACCAGGCTGCATACAAATTTTTCTTTAAAAAAATGGCACAAACTACTGCAAGCCAAAACATAATCCTGTATAAATGATGCGTAAAGGAAGACTTGTGCAGCAGACTGTATATTTTGGCACCAGAATTTACCAGATTCACATTATTTTGCAAAGGGTCAATTCCTCTAAGCTACTAATCCGGGTTTGTGGAAGTGCGGCTAGAAGGAATTACAAGTTTCTATGTGATCCTGCCCAGTTCACACAGTCTCACTTGATTTCACCAGTTATCCCCCTGTGTTTCATGCCTCATTAGCCCTCTAATGGTGGGATTAGTTGATAGTGTAATACCCAAACCCCTGCAGTGCGTTAATGCTTCAATAATCACTTTTTTGGATGTTATGTTTGCCTGCACTTGAATCAATGTTTTTGTGTGGGCTCTCAAAGTTATACAGTATTTTACCTTTACTATAACCGTCACCTTTGTTCAGTATGTAATTTACAAATGTAAAGCAACTGTATTAAAAGGTTTTAAAAAAAAAAAATCTCCACCCTCCTGCAATGCATTGTGATTATTTTTTTTCTGGGCTAAATAAATGCAATTTTACAATTTTCAAAATTTTAGGCATTGAAATGTCCATGTATCTGTGTGTAACACCATGAAATATAACAAAACTCATTTATGGAAGCCAGATATCGGTCTAAAAGCAGTTAATCAAAGTGATCAAACCTAATACTTATCAGAATGTCCATTAAATATCACATTTGAAATGTATATTTGCAATCGAAAATGTTTTTGCTTCTTTTCTTTTATTTCCCCTTGTTTCTCTTAGGTTCTATAAAGTTTATATATAATAATAATCTTTATTTTTATATAGCGCTAACATATTCCGCAGCGCTTTACAGTTTGCACACATATTCATCACTGTCCCCGATGGGGCTCACAATCTAAATTCCCTATCAATATGTCTTTGGAGTGTGGGAGGAAACCCACACAAACACGGGAGAACATACAAACTCCTTGCAGATGTTTCCTTGGTGGGATTCAAACCCAGGACCCCAGCACTGCAAGGCTGCAGCGCTAACCACTGAGCCACCGTGCTGCCCTCAGAGTGAGCCAAAGATTAGACTGTGTCCTGTGCCATACCTTCAAGTATTAGGAGATTTGAGTAACCAGTGTTGGTTGTGTGTCCACTGTCCACCAAAGGATAAAATAAATGACATGAAGATTAAGTTCACACTAGATGTTTCTTCTACCTTTTTTTATGTATTTTTATGCTAGTTTTCAGTGGCTTTTTACAGTACCAGAAAAGTCTATGAGATTTCAAAAATCTCAATGGCACACATTGTTTTATTGTCATCAGTATTTTGTGCTTTGCATGCTTTTTTTGGACAAAAAGGATGTCACTTTTTTCAGCTTTTTTAACCCATTGAATTGAATGAAAAAAAAAAAAACGCATAAAAAAACTCACCAAAACTGCGCCAAAAACGTTGAAGCAACTTTAGGTTCAGGTACCCCTGGAGCGGCTTCAGGTTCAGATACTGCCGAACCAGCTTCAAGTTCCGCCAGATCGGTTTCTGGTTCAAGTACAGGACTAGGCTACACGGGTGACAGAAACAGGTACTAGATCAGACTACACAGTGGACCTGGCACCTGACTAGTTTCACAACACTAACTTATTCAAGGTGGGAGCATTGATCAGGTACCTCCCTACTGGGGAGCAAGCATTATATACCTGATGCATTCCCGGTTATTGGATGGTAGCATTTCCAAAGTGCATGTCCCTTTAAAAATTGAGAAGCACCTGCGCGACGTGCTCAGTAGGGTGACCGCAAAAAATCGATGTCGGAATTTTGTCCGTCTGGACCCCACAAAATGATTCCCCTTTCCAGATATTGAGATAGCCAAAATTTGAGCTCGATCAAACGACGTTAACCCGTGCCGCTTGTCGCTCAAAGTTTGAAAAAATCCAAATTGAGGTATTTTAAGATTTAGGTATTTTGCATAGTCTGTTAGACTATAAAGAATGTGACAACAACATTGCAGAAATAGCCCTGACCAAATTTTCGAACCATTTGTGGTATTTGAATGCAGAGTTGGTGGGATTATCGTTTTTTGATCCCACCATTACAGACAATGAAAAGTTGTTAATGGCTAATAAATTGCTCAGTAGCACAGATGAACCATCAGAGCACGCTAGGGTTGTAAATCCAAAAGTTAGGAAAGAAAAATTAAGAGGTAGGAAGTAACCGACTTTAACGACCTTCTGACAAAAGATGAAGAACAAAAGCAATACGTCCTGCAAGTTGTAAGCAAATGCCGAGCATTATATTCTGACGTTTCAAAAACTACTTTAACAAAAGCTCTAGAATAGATTAGATAACTATGTAAAATTATCAACTCATGTAGGTTAGCGTGCTCTGATGGTTCATCTTGCTACTGAGCAATTTATTAGCCATTAACAACTTTTCATTGTCTGTAATGGTGGGATCAAAAAACGATAATCCCACCAACTCTGCATTCAAATACCACAAATGGTTCGAAAATTTGGTCAGGGCTATTTCTGCAATGTTGTTGTCACATTCTTTATAGTATAACAGACTATGCAAAATACCTAAATCTTAAAATACCTCAATTTGGATTTTTTCAAACTTTGAGCGACGAGCGGCACGGGTTAACGTCGTTTGATCGAGCTCAAATTTTGGCTCTCAATATCTGGAAAGGGGAATCGTTTTGTGGGGTCCAGACGAACAAGATTCTGACATTTTTTCCCCCCCATATGAGATCCGGTCACCCTAGTGCTCAGTCCCAGGGTAGTAGGAAGCCATAGCGGGGAACATTGACACCACCGTGTGCCTCGGGCGGGGAGTATGTCGGCATCCCTGCCAGGAGGAGGGAGTAGCATCACGCCGGCATTGGCAATACAAAAGGTTGGCGCACATTGATCTACAATGTAGATCCTGATTCATCATTTGCAATTTCTATATTTTGTCTTATGATATTTGCCAGCTTGTCTCATGAATTTGGAGCAAAATAAAAATGTTCTTTATTTTTGTCTTTATCCATTTTTTGTGACTTTTTAGTTCAAAAACCCTTTAAAAAAATTTACACATATGTCTTAAAATGTGCCAAATGAAAAACTCCGCCTGAAACCTCACTGCATGCAGCGACTAGGGTGAGAATAAAAAAAAGTGACATTTGGTGAAAGTCGCATTTCATGAATCTGTTTAAAACATCTGGATAAGCAAAGTTGACAAGGAAAAATAAAAAAGATTTAAAAAAAGAAAGGCATGTTTATAAAAAAAGACAAATATTGTATACAAAATAAAGCACTAATATTAAAAACATTAACAAAAAGAGCAAACTACTCCAGAAAATGAGAAAAAAACAGCGATGATGAATTGGACACATAGTGTTTAAAAGGGTTTTCTAACTGTTCTCATTTTTTTCTTTCTATATTACTTTTAGATGTACTGTTCTCTTTTTTCTGTTTTCAGTATATTTAAAAGTAAGATAGAAAAAAAGGAGAACTACATTTAAAAGGGTTTTCTACATTTGAGGACATTTCTTTTTTTTAACACATATATTTCAAGCTACAAATAATTTTTACCATTAAAAATCAAAAATGTTGCACTTTTTCCTTTTTTATAACCTCTGTGTTGCATCAATACCCGGCACTGCGACCGACACTCGGACCGGAGTGTGCGGCTGCATGTATTTCTATGTACTTCTATGCAGCCGCACACTCCGGTCCCGAGTGCCAGGTAGTGGCGCGAGTCTCTCGCATTGCTCTCGCAAGTCTGAACCGGGCATTAAACTGAGTATCGGCCAGTGAGTTCATTCTTTTAAGAGAATTTGTAACAAATTGTCTGCCTTTTTCTGATAGTGCCTGGAATTAAAGAGCCTAAAAAAGTCAATTTTTTTTACCAAAATTATTTTTATTCCCAAAAACATGCATTTAAAGCTGGTTTCACACGTCAGTGTCTCCGGTACGTGTATGACAGTTTTCTCACGTACCGGAAACACTGACACATGTAGACCCATTCAAATGAATGGGTCTATGCAGATGTCAGCGTGTTTTCACGGACCGTGTGTCCGTGTGCAAAATAAGGAGACTTGTTCATTTTAACACGGACACACTGCCCGCAACACGTGCTGCACATGGAGAACTGTTCACACAGTCCTCCGTGCTCACGGACGGCAGCTGGGAAGAATCGGCTACTGTAAGCGCTGTTCCCGCCGGTTGGTGCTGACCATGGCTGACATTCTGCTCTCCTGCTTTGCCGTCAGGAGAGCCGAATGAATGAAAACCCGACGTCGGGTCCCATTCATTTTCTTAACCAACCATACGAAACTTACAGCTGAGGGCTGCGACCCTCAGCTGTCAGCTTCAGCCAGGTTGGTTGTGAAGAATAGAGGGGTCCCCATGCTGTTTTTTTAATTATTTAAATAAATAATTATAAAAACAATGTGGGGTCCCCCCTATTTTTGACAACCAACCTGACTAAAGCCGACAGCTGAAGGCTGATATTCTCAGGCTGGTGAGGGGCCATTGATCTTGACCCCCCCAGCCTAAAAACAGCAGCCCCCAGCTGCTCAGAAAAGGTGCATCTATTAGATGCGCCTAATCTGGAGCTTTGCCCGGTTCTTCCCATTTGCCCTGTAGCAGTGGCAAGTGGGGTAATAAGTGGTGAATGGCACCTTTCTATTATAAGGTGACATTAAGCCCGGATTAGTAATGGAGAGGTGTCAATAAGACACAGATCCATTACTAATCCAACACTAAATAAAGGGTTAAATAAACACACACGCACAATAAGAATAAATTATTTTAATGAAAGAATACAACACACACATTCTTATAATCTTTATTACACTGGTAATTCCTTAGCAAAGCTCTCGTTTTTCTGAAAAAAAAGTTGAAAATAATAAAGCAAATCTATACATTACCTATCTGGCGCTCAGTCACGTCCCATGGCGTAAATACATCTCGGCATTTAATATACTTAATAATAATAATAATAATAATAAATTTTATTTTTATAGCGCCGACATATTCCGCAGCACTTTACATTTCAGAGGGGATTTGTACAGACAATAGACATTACAGCATAACAATAATCACATACAGTAGATTATAACAAATACCAAGAGGAATGAGGGCCCTGCTCACAAGCTTACAGTCTATGAGGAAAGAGGGAGACATGAAAGGTGGGTGGTAACAGTTGCCCTGATTGTATGGACCAGCCATAATGTTAGGTGTGTGACAGTACGGACACAGAGGGCTAATGGAGGCATAAAGTATGTGGGAACATGATGCGGGGAACCTGGTTATGGTAAAACTTTTGGCTCTGCCACACAGGGATAGATTAGGTTAATGTGTTGGGGTGGTAGGCCAGTCTGAATAAATACGTTTTCAGGATACGCTTAAAATTGTGGGGATTGGGGACTAATCGTATTGACCTGGGAAGTGCATTCCAAAGAATTGGCGCGGCACGTGTAAAGTCTTGGAGACGGGAGTGGGAGGTTCTGACTATTGAGGATGCTAATCTCAGGTCATCAGCAGAACGGAGGGCGCGGGTAGGGTGGTATTCTGAAACAAGGGAGGAGATGCTAACACAGCTGCTCCCGACTGTAACTGACTGGGGAATGAATAGAGCAGCCATCACATGCTCAATAACTAGCGGTGACGTCGCCACTCATCACTGAGTGCGCCAGCTGCTCCATTCATTCTTCAGTTACAGTCGGGAGGTAATGTATAGATTTGCTTTATTATTTTCAACTTTTTTTCAGAAGAACAAGGGCTTTGCTAAGGAATTACCAGTGTAATAAAGATTATAAAAATGTGTGTGTTGTATTCTTTCATTAAAATAATTTATTCTTAGTGTGTGTGTGTGTGTGTGTGTGTGTGTGTGTGTGTGTGTGTGTTTATTTAACCCTTTATTTACTGTAGGATTAGTAATAGATCAGTGTCTTATTGACACCTCTCCATTACTAATCCAGGCTTAATGTCA
This sequence comes from Dendrobates tinctorius, assembly GCF_039654945.1. Classification (NCBI taxonomy): domain Eukaryota; kingdom Metazoa; phylum Chordata; class Amphibia; order Anura; family Dendrobatidae; genus Dendrobates; species Dendrobates tinctorius. The sequence goes on along the minus strand of NW_027361752.1, from coordinate 10,706,925 downwards.
CCTTATAATGGAAAGGTGCCATTAACTCCTTTATTACCCCTCTTGTCACCACTACAGGGCAAGTGGGATGAACCGGGCAAAGCTCCAGATTAGGTGCATCTAATAGATGCGCCTTTTCTTGGCAGCTGAGGGCTGCTGTTTTTAGGCTGGGGGGGGCCAAGATCAGTGGCCCCTTACCAGCCTGAGAATATCAGGCCTCAGCTGTCGGCTTTAGTCAGGTTGGTTGCCAAAAATAGGAGGGACCCCACGCTGTTTTTTTAAATTATTTATTTAAATAATTTAAAAAACAGCGTGGGGACCCCTTTATTCTTCACAATCAACCTGGCTGAAGCTGACAGCTGAGGGTCGCAGCCCCCAGCTGTAAGTTTTGTCTGGTTGGTTAAGAAAGTGAAGGGGACCCCACGTAGGGTTTTCATTCATTCTTCTCTCCTGCTGGCAAAGCAGGAGAGCAAAATGTCAGCCGCGGTCAGCACCTGCAGCCGGGAACAGCGCTTATTGTAGCGCTTCTTCCTGGCGCCATCCATGTGGTCCTGATGCGGCACACGTGCGGCACATGGATAGCTCTGGTTCCATTCCGGAATTATCTGGATGTGTGAAACCGCCCTAAAGGGAACCTGTCATCAGAAAAAATGCGATTAATCTGCAGATATTGAGTTACGGTAATCTGCAGGTTGAATGGAACCTGTCACCTCTTTTTGCCACTATAACATGCAGCCACTGCCTTTCAGGGCTTATCTACAGTATTTTATAATGCTGTGGATAAGCGCCCGGTCTGACCTGAACGATAAGAAAAATACATTTTATTATGCTCACCCATGGGGGGGGTCCGATGCAGTCCAGTCCGATGGCCGTCTCAGCTGCTTGATGCCTCCCTGCCTTCTTTCTGGTAATTTTTCCCCGGGAGCTCTGTATGAGCACCATATCCTTATTAGAATGAATGATGCCTGGACAGGGTTAGCTGATGTGATATTTTATTTTTTTGCCTGTGGTACGTCAATAGGAAAAGGGTAATGTTCCAGCTCCCAGATAAAATTCCACTTTATTGTAGTACATTAAAAATTAATTGCAAAACCAGCATTGTAAAAAGAAATAAAACTATCCGGCGTTCCTTATAAAAGCTCAATGGGAAAATTTTCCCAAGAACCGTAAATATCCCAGTACACCAATGAAAGTAGAACATCGGGAACACGTGATGAAATGAATGATTAATTAAAGACACAAGCGTGAAATTATAAAGAGAACACCAAACAAAAATACTGTATATACAACAGAAAAAACAACAAACATGTCAACCTTGATGTGCTAATAATGATACTTAATTTCACTACACAAATTTAAACCATCTGGAAATCTGGAACCAAGATTAGAAATCCAAAAGGTTTCTTTTGTGGGTAGACATCTCTTCATAACGCTTGCTTGTACCGGCTTATTAATCTCATGATTTGTGAACTGGCAATCCTTCTTTTTCCTTTTTTGTATAGTATTCCATTTCTGGCCACCACACCCAACACACTCCGTAAACCTCAATCCGGTCTGGCATACACCGCTGTCATGCAGCAATTCTTCTCACTCCCATAACTTCGCAGAACATCCAGCTCTGTGACAGCAAACTTTATCACCGCTGGCATCAGCTGGGTCCCAATAACTGCAATTAAGTAGAAGAGAACGAAATAAAAACATAAAAACATCCTTCAACAGCAAACCATTACATCTAGATCACTTATCAATCAAGAGGGAAACATAGAAAATGAGAGCTTTGTATTTCTCAGGACCACAAAGAGGAAATGTTACATACATAACATGGACAACAATGGGAATACGTTCGTGTCCTGAACCGCACTACTTCACTTACTCTTTATTAGTTGGGTTGATTTATCTGAGTTGCATAAAATCTTAAAGAAATCAGATAGAACCAATATTATCAAAAGGTTTTCATATCATACTCAAAGCAAGGCCCTCACCAGGGTCCTCATATGCCTATAGCATGGGGGTTTATTAAAGCTATACAAAAATACCTACAACCATCCAGCCGGGATATGTCTTCTGCATAGGATTCTTCCTTGGCTGTAATTTGGTTAGTCTCTCAGACTGTTCTCCAGGTCAGTTTCTAAGTCCCTCTTGTATGATTTTTTCTTAATTGGATGAAATATTTAATATTCTAATAAACAAATGTGTCCGTCCTAACTTTCTCCTTAGTTTGTCACAGACTCCAGTTTCCCATGATACAAATTGAACACTTGATCAAGGCCCGTAACAACATGCAATTCACATCACTACCGCTAGGTGGCCCCACAAAGACACGTAGATCATAAACATCTCCCAAAAGAGATCATAAAAACATGTTTGTTTGCTTTTGTAAAGTTGATATTTTCACTCAGCATGTCTAGGAATATGCAGAGTCAAGAGGAAAGATAAGTAAACTGGGTCACGCACAATTGTACAGCTGATAGTTAAGTTCTTGACTCTCCCATACATAAGAACGCTCAGCTTGACCAATCATTCATATGTTCTCCGTGAGGGAGCCACTCACAAAGTCCTCTACGAGCAGCTTATCTCCTAGCTGAACAAAAGGATTGGCCATTGAAATTAAACAGGATGGATCTTTCTCTAACCTAATCATCAGGAAACCGAAACAATGGAGAGATGGGCTTCATTATGCTGCCGAGGATGCCAGTAGATGAAACCAGGAAATACCATAAACTAACCAGGAGACCAAAGATATATCTGTGCGATTTATTGTCAACAAATTTTTAAAGTTAACAAAATTTATTCATCGGCACAGGAAGTTTGGTAACATTGAAACACATTTACAATAAACTGCACAGGAATATCTTTGGTCTCTTGGTTAGTCTTACGGTTTTCCTGGTTTCATATACTGGTATCCTTGGCAGCATAGTCAACCCCAGATCTCTATTGTTTCTTAGTCTCAGTTAACTTCATGGACTGTAAAAACTGATATTTTCAAGCTGTTTGAGTTGTTGTGTCTTACACAACTCTATCAGGTGAGCAATTCCCAGCATCCCGATACCCTTTACACACCAGATAAGACCCTATTGTGCTATTATTTTTCAAGAGTTTTCAATTTTCGGGGCCCCCTTGAGACTCCGCCCAGGCTCCACCCCTCAAACTGTCCACAGTCCCACCGCTCTCTCTTGGAAAAACTCCACTTCTTACCTATCACACATTAACAGTTCCCATCACCAGGTCACACATATAGCCAGCAGCTTTTGCTTTGGCCAAAAGATATTTTTAAGCCGCCACCATAGCAGGGTAGACACTTTTGGCCAGGCCCTACTCTACTGTAACCTATTATATATTTGTTAAAATATGCAATACAATTTAGGTATATTTTTATTTATTTTTCAATTTTTAAAATGACCAATAATATCACATACAAGGAACAAATACCGCTACACCATGTCCAAACCACATAATACCACCACATAGTGACCTATAATACCACATACAAGGAACAAATACCACCATACCATGACCAGTCCACATATTACTACCATAGTGCCCGAATAATATCACATACAAGGAACAAATACCACCGCACCATGCCCAGACCACATATTACCACCACATGGTGACGGAATGCTACAATACTGACCACTAACAAAAAAACATAATACTATGACCATAAGTGGCATTATACACAGGAGATCTATACTTAGTATGCATTGTCTGTGTACAGGTAATATAGTGATCAATAATATTATACACTGGAGCTCTGTATATAATGTACAGGTAACACAGTGATTACTGGTGACATTATACACAGGACCTCTGTATATAGTATACAGTGTACAGTGTCACTGTATAGGTAACACACTAACTCACCAGTGATGTCTCTAGGTGAAGTCCTTTATCTTCGCTTTTCATCTTTCATCCAGCTCAGATCGCCATCACGTCTTCCAGCCAGGGCTCGTCTCTGCAGGAAATAACACAGTTATCTAGAGCTCCGCTTGCAAAACACATTACTTATTTTTTCCCTTCTACATTATACCACATGAAGAAAAAAAGGTGACTTAGTGTAGCTCTTCACAGTAACAGGACCACCCCCCCCATATAAAACAGTATACTCAAAAAATTAAATGCATCACTGCATTAATAATTTCCCTTAATTAGCCCCTATGGTAATAATATCCCCCATCTTGACCCCCATGTGTCTCATTCCTGGCTTCAGCCATATGTTCTCCCCTCCCACCCTCATGAGTATCCATTCTTCCCCATATGATCTCACCTCCTGCCCCATCTGTCTAAATCATATCCATCATGCCCCATGATCCTGTGCGATCTGTCTCCAACCCTGCCCCATCTGTCTCCAATCATGCCCCGTGTCTCACATTCTGCCCCCTCCTGTGTCTCACTGTCACATTCTGCCCCACCTGTGTCTCACTGTCACATTCTGCCCCCTCCTCCTGTCTCACTGTCACATTCTGCCCCCATGTCCAGCATTCTGCCCCAGTGTCTTGCATTCTACCCCCAGCATCCAGCATTCTGCCCCCAGCGTCCAGCATCCTGCCCCCAGCATCCAGCATTCTGCCTCAGCATCCAGCATTCTGCCCCATGTCCAGCATTCTGCCCCAGCTTCCAGCATTCTGCCCCATGTCCAGCATTCTGCCCGAGCTTCCAGCATTCTGCCCAAGCGTCCAGCATTCTGCCCCAGCGTCCAGCATTCTGACCCATGTCCAGCATTCAGCCCCATGTCCAGCATTCAGCCCCATCTTCCAGATTCTGCCCCAGCTTCCAGCATTCTGCCTCAGTGTCCAGCATTCTGCCCCATGTCCAGCATTCTGCCCCAGCATCCAGCATTCAGCCCCAGCTTCCAGCATTCTGCCCCAGCATCCAGCATTCTGCCCCATGTCCAGCATTCTGCCCCAGCTTTCAGCATTCTGCCCCAGCGTCCAGCATTCTGCCCCAGCCTCCAGCATTCTGCCCCCAATTCACAGTCTGCCCTGGGCCCCCTGGATTGCCGCTCTAAAAAAAAAAAAATTTCTTCTTACCTTGTTACCTGTCCGCGCTCCAGCGGCGAGGCTCCATCACTCTCCCAGTCCCAAGTGGCACACTGACCTAATGAGAAAGTGGAGCAGCGCAGTGTGTGACATCAGGTGAGGGCGGCGCTGTGGCTGGACCATTGTGCACAGGGGGGATTGCAGCACTGGCTGGACCATGGTGCGAGGGGGGCCTGCCCGGGGGGCCTGGCAGATGCTGGGTCTTCATTTAAAATAAAGCTGCAGAAGCCTAAATAAAATGTAGGGGGGGCTGTAGCGCAGACCGGGCTGCTAGCGTAGTTGGGCCCCCCTAATCACCAGGCCCCATACACATGTAAGGGCTGTCATGCCCTGATGGCGGCCCTGCTTATCATCAGGAAGCCGACATGCACATTACACTTTCAACTGATGGACTCACTCGGCCGACTTTTATGTAATGTGTATGCGGACCTTACTTTGTATATGCAAAAGGGGGAAGTTTAGAGCTTCCTTGCTGGCTTGGCAATGAATCACAGAGGAGCTTGCATCCGGAGGGTGACGATTCCTGTTGGTGGAGCACACCAAAGCCAGGAAGTGAAGAGTAATTTGTACGGCACAACCACCAGGTAATTAAAACTTCTTTTATTCAAACATTAAAAAAAAAAACAATGGATCCATCCAGAATAGATAGTTAAAAGTTGAGATGTTTCTGGAAGTAAATGCCCTTTGTCTTAGGATATAGCAGTGTTCTGCAACTCCTCCAGTCCTCAAGAGCCACCAACAGGTCAGGTTTTAAGGATGTCCTTAGTATCGCCCAATTTTAAGGAAAATCCTGAAAACATGCCCTGGTGGCTCTTGAGGACTGGAGTTGTGGAACACAGGGATATAGTATGTGACTGTAATATATTAAGAGGATGTAATATGATGACTACACTATATTAAACCGAAAAAAAACTTTCATGGGAGGAGGAGTGCTTTCTTTAGTTTAGTTTACAGATTCCCTAAGGCTAGGTTAACATAGTGTTATGGCAGTCCGTTTAACGGATGCGTTAAATGGACTGCGCTAACGCTAGTCTTCTTTTGATCGCGTTTGAGCAATCACGTTAGCGCAGCTGCTCCTTCTGCACTAGCTGTGATGAACCCTTGAATGTGGTAGACCACGTCCGAGGGTCCGTCACAGCATAACGGGACATCGCTAACGCATGCCGATTTTGACATGAGTTAGCGATGCGCTAGGTTATGGTAGTCTATGGGTGCGTTAATGGTTGCATTACATCGCGTTAATGCCGCTTTGTAACGCATCCGTTAAACGGACTGCCATAACGCTAAGTGAACCTGGCCTTACAGAGTACACATAAAGTGTGGGCTTTTGAAGATATAGCAACCCCTCTAAACACAAGTCATGAATCTAAATTATTAAATCCTAAAACTGTGATTCTCAAGGACAATACTAATATTTAATAAACGAGTAAATCTTCAAGACTATTAGGAGGTAAGGATTTATTTGTCAAAGTAAAACATGTCTGCTTGTATAAAATATATATAAATGGTCTACTTTTACTGACACAAAGTGCTCTCAGCAGACGGCTCTTTAACTATTACGTCAAAATTAGAGAGACATTAAGTCAAGTATTGTACCAGTATAATTCGTGGCTCTGTGGAAGAACATTAATATAAGGAGCTTTTGTTTGAAATTCATTTATTTAATATTTTTATTTTTTTCCCTGTTTTGACTTAAATAGATATCCTTGACTAAGCATTCAATGACTATATGGAGAACCAAGCAATTAATTATCGAAAATCCTTTCTCAGATATTGCCATAGTAACTCTTGCGGAGATGACAGGGTAAGATGCTCCTGTTCTTGCTTAATGAAAGGAAGCAAATATGATTTTATTTTCAGCTAAGGGTCAGTGTGTATTTAAGGTCCTGTTCACATCGTCATAAATGGAAACCATGAGACAGTGCCAGATCCTTCGCATGGCGGACCCAAGAAGCGATTGATGGACTACATTGACTTATTATTGAGGGAAAGTTTTGGGCCTGTAGTTTTAAAGAAAAATGATATCTTTTCTTCTGGTCAAAAATAATGGAATTTAACAAATCCTTTGACGATGATGTTTATTCCATTTAGTAAGTAAAAATTATCTACAAAAATAAAATGGAAATCATTTTCATTCTTCACTCATTATGCTATTGTCATGATAAACTGATTTAATTATTTTGGAACCTAAGTATCTTTTGAGGTTACATTGTAACCCACTTATTTATATTTTTTTCATGCTTGAAATTTGTCATGGTTCCCTTCAAAAGTTTAATATATAGTCCAGCACTTTCCAGTTAACCCTTTAAACACACCACTCGTCTACCCATAGCCATATATGATCTATCTATCTACCTATCTATCTATCTATCTATCTATCTATCTGTCTATCTATCTATCTACCCTTTCTCTCTCCTTTCTCTTTTTTGTCTAACACAACTCATAGGACAAAAGAATGAGTCAAGGTATGCAAATCAATTCCTCCCTCTGCATAATTATTTTATAAGGCACTGATCCCACACTGTGTTCTCAGAGGCAGAATGATAATAGTGTTTTCTTATGTATCTCTGCAGGGGGCACTGTACTTATATTGTCTATTATGGAGGGCATTTAGCCTTCTATATAAAGAACATCAAGACTGTAACCAGCACTGTGCTTGTAGATTTATGTGTATTTGCTTATTTGTGGAAGATGATGCCATTTTGTACATCAGTGTATATTGGTATTACTTTTTTCTTCTAACACTTCTAACAACTTACAATAAAGATCTTAGACAAATGTCTTTAATGGTCTTTTTGTGCAAATTGGTTCCGATCCCCTCTCCTTTAATATATATATCTATAGGCAATGATAAACTCATTCAGTAGTTCTGAAAAGTTTTAGCCTATACTGTACATAGCTAAAGGTTTGAGATTAAAGTTTGGATATATGACGTAAAAATATAATATATTTATAAAAAAGAATCAAAAAGGACCATAAGCTGCTGATCATATAATACTACCATAATCTTCAAGTTGCTACCAAAAAACTCCAGCACAAGACATAAATATTTAGGACCAAATTAGGAAAATAAAAGTTATATCAAAGCTGCTATTAAATCTTTTAGCTACACATTTAGTGTATACTGGGCATGCGGAGCTATCAAAAAGTGTTGAAATTAGTACAGTGGGTGAAATAATTATTGAACCCGTCACCAATTTTCTAGGGAAATGTATTTCTAAAGGGGCTGTTGGCATGAAATTATCCCCAGATGTTTGTAACAACTAGAGTTGAGCGACTTTGGTCGGATCGGGTTTCATCCCCTCAATGCCGACTTTTATTTGCCATTGACTTGCATTGGGATCGGGTTTCAGACGAAACTCCGACTTTTTTTTGCCCTAGTCGGACCAGTTTCATCTGAAGCAAATTTTGTTTCATGAAACCCGATCAGACCAAAGTCGCTCAACTCTAGTAACAACCCTTCCAATCCACACAGGCAAATAAATCAAACCATAGATTTCCATAAATTATGTTAGGTGGAATAATGAAAAGTGAAACCGGAAAAAAGTATTGAACACACTTACTGAAATTGATCTAATACTTTGTACAAAAGTTTTTGTTGGTAAAGACGGCTTAAAGAGGCCTCCTGTATAGAGAAACTAGTCACATGCATTGCTCAGGTGCAATTCTGGCCCATTCTTCAACACAAACACTCTTCAAATCCTGTAGGTCCTCAGGGCTTCTTTTATGAACTCTGAGATTTAGTCTCTTCCATTAGAGTTGAGCGACTTTGTTCGGATCGGGTTTCATGAAACAAAATTTGTCATCTGCTCAATGCCGACTTTTATATCCCATTGACTTGCATTGGGGTCGGGTTTCGGACGAAACTCCGACTTTTTTTGCCCTAGTCGGACCAGTTTCATCTGAAGCAAATTTTGTTTCATGAAACCCAATCCGACCAAAGTCGCTCAACTCTACCTTCCATACATTTTCTATTGGATTCAGGTCCGTTAACTGGCTGGGCCATTCTAGCAGCTTTATTTACTGAAAACAATTGAGAACTTTATTGGCTGTGTTTTTGGGATCATTGGCTTGCTGAAATATCCACCCTCTTTTCATATTTATTATTCTGGTAGATAGTAGCAGGTTTTTATCAAGAATGTCTCAGTACATTTGTTGATTTATCCTTCATTCAATAATATGAATTATGCCAGTGCCGTATATTGAAAAAGAGCCCAACACCATGATGTTCCCATGTCCAAGTTTCACTGTTGCTATGGTATTTTGGGGGTATATGCAGTGCCTTTTGCCTTCCAAACATGGTGTGTATTATGCCATCTAAAGAGTTCAATTTTGGTCTCATCTGCCTGGACTGCGATATATACTCCCAGAATTTTACAGGCTTCTCTAAATGTTGTTAAGCAAAGTGTAAACACTCTTGAACATGCTTTTTGTTCAGCAATAGAGTCGTGTGTAGTGAGCATGCATACAGGCCATATAATTTGAGTGCGTTATTTATAGCTTTCTTGGAAACAATTGTATCTGCAGATTCCAGGGCTTTCTGTAGCTCTCCACAGGTGGTCTTTGGCTTTTGGAGAACTCTTCTGGACCATCGTAGGAACGCTACATGACTGCTGCTGGTTTCGTGGTTAGAATCAGGGATCTGCAGTCTGCATAGTTACCAACCTTTCTGGTTTTCTGAGACTTAGCTTGTGTTGTTTTTTTTTCCTCGGCGACCCATTCATAACAGAATCACCAGCCATACCGCAGATTCTAGGGTACTCAAAAGCAGGAAAAATTGTTTTAAAAGGAAAAAAAAAAAGAGAAAGAGTGTCGGAATTTTTTTTTTTCCTCTTTTTCTCTGGGGCCGTAGGAGGATTTATTTTTCTCCTAATGGTGATTAAGCAATTGTCTGATCATGTGGAGCAACTTGCTGCTGAAGTACAGGGAATTTCCACCTATCTTATTCAGTCACATGCTGCTGAACCTAAGATCCCTACTCCTGATGTGTTTTCTGGGGATCGGTCTAAATTTCTGAATTTTAAGAAAAATTGTAAATTATTTCTTGCCTTGAAGCCTAACTCATCGGGGAGCTCTGTGCAGCAGGTTAAAATTGTCATCTCCTTGCTGCGCGGTGATCCCCAGGTTTGGGCATTTTCTCTGACACCTGAAAATCCTATTCTGACTAATGTGGATGCATTTTTTCAAGCCTTGGGGTTGTTGTATGATGAACCTAATGCCGTTGATCAAGCTGAGAGAACCCTGTTGGCATTAAACCAGGGTCAGGATCCTGCAGAGTTATACTGTCAGAAACTCCGAAAGTGGGCGGTCCTTACTACATGGAAAGATAGTGCATTGGCAGCCCTCTTTCGGAAAGGTTTATCAGAGACCATAAAAGATGTTATGGTGGGATTTCCTGTTCCCTCTGATCTGGATGGCTATATGTCTTTAGCCATTCAAGTTGATCGGCGTTTACGTGAACGTAAAACTACACAGGAGGCACTGCCACCTTTTGAACAAATGTCAGAACCTATGCAATGTGATGGGGTTTTGTCTAGGGCGCAACGTCAGGAGTTTAGAAGGCGTAATAAGCTGTGTTTTTTCTGTGGAGACGCCTCTCATACTATTTTTGTCTGCCCTAAACGAGAGAAACGTTTTGCACATACATTTGCTGTGGGCAGTGTACAACCTAAGTTCCTTTTGGCAATTACTCTGATCTGCTCCTTGTCCACGTTTTCCACTAAGGCTTTTGTGGATTCAGGAGCAGCTCTGAATCTGATGGATTTGGACTTTGCTAAACGTTGTGGTTTGTCCATGACACCTCTGCAGACGCCTATTCCTTTGAGGGGTATTGATGCCACTCCTTTGGCGGAGAATAAACCTCAGTTTTGGACCCAGGTGATAATGCGAGTTGCCCCAGACCACCAAGAAAAGTGTAAATTTTTAGTGCTGCATAATTTGCATGATACTATTGTTCTGGGTTTCCCCTGGTTGCAAACTCATAACCCAGTTTTGGATTGGATATCTGTGTCTGTGGTGAGTTGGGGTTGTCAGTGTGTTCTTAGGGACGCTCCTGTGTTCTCCACCTCTCCTCAGTCTCATGATATTCCTGATTATCTGGCTGATTTCTCTGATGTATTTAGTGAGAGTAAGTCTGTGTCTTTGCTTCCTCATAGGAGTTACGACTGTGCAATTGAGTTGATGCCTGGGTGTAAATTTCCCAAGGGTCGGCTTTTCAGCTTATCAGTACCCGAACATGATGCCATGCGATCCTATATTAAGGAGTCGTTGGAGAAGGGTCATATTAGACCATCCTCGTCACCTTTAGGCACTGGGTTTTTTTGTGGCCAAGAAAGATGGTTCCTTAAGACCGTGTATTGATTATCGTTCCCTTAACAAGATGACGGTTAAATATCAGTACCCGTTACCTCTGATGTCTGATTTATTCTCCAGAGTTAAGAGTGCCTGCTGGTTTACTAAGCTTGACCTCAGGGGGCGTATAATCTTATTCGCATCAAGCACAGGGATGAATGGAAGACGGCGTTTAATACTCCGGAGGGACATTTTGAGTACCTGGTGATGCCTTTTGGGCTCTCTAATGCCCCTTCTGTCTTCCAGTCCTTTATGAATGATATTTTCCGAGACTTTGTGGATAAGTTTTTGATCATCTATCTGGATGATATTTTGATCTTTTCTAGTGATTGGTATTCCCATGTGGAACATGTCCGGACTGTGTTCCGGATTTTGAGGGAGAATTCCCTGTTTGTTAAGGGATCGAAATGTCTCTTTGGTGTACAGAGGATTTCATTTTTGGGATTTATCTTATCTCCATCGACTATTGAAATGGACCCGGCCAAGGTACAGGCCATTTATGATTGGGTTCAGACTATTTCTTTGAAGACTCTTCAGAAGTTTTTGGGTTTTGCTAATTTCTATCATAAATTTATAGGTAATTTTTCTAGTATTGTCAAACCACTGACTGATCTGACCAAGAAGGGAGCTGATGTGCTGAATTGGTCTCCTGAGGCTGTCTCAGCATTTCAGGAGCTTAAGCGGAGATTTACTTCAGCTCCAGTTTTATGGCAACCTGATGTCTCACTTCCATTTCAAGTGGAGGTAGACGCACCTGAGATTGGTGCAGGAGCTGTTTTGTCCTAAAAAGACCCTGTGAATTCTAACATGAATCCCTGTGCCTTCTTTTCTTGAAAGTTCTCCCCATCTGAATGCAACTATGACGTGGGGAATCGGGAATTGTTGGCCATGAAATGGGCATTTGAGGAATGGAGACATTGGTTGGAGGGAGCTAGACATCAATTTATGGTCCTCACTAGAGTTGAGCGATACCATCCGATACTTCAAAGTATCGTATCGGATGGTATCGGCCGATCTTTAAAAAAAGTATCGGTATCGCCGATTCCGATACCGGAAGTCCCATTCAAGTCTATGGGACTTCCGGTATCGGAATAAGAAAAACCCTTTCCTGCCCTTGTACAGCCTCTCTGGGGTCTGTACGGGCCTTTCGGGGGGCTGTGCCGGCCTGCCAGGGGGTCTGTGCAGGCTCCGGTGGTCTGTGCCGGCCTGCCGGTGGTCTGTGCCGGCCTGCCGGGGGGCTGTGCCGGCCTGCCGGGGGGCTGTGCCGGCCTGCCGGGGGGCTGTGCAGGCTCCGGGGGGCTGTGCCGGCCTGCCGGGGGGCTGTGCAGGCATCGTCCGATGGGACTACAAGTCCCATCGGGCGATGCCTGCTACCATGACAGTGATTGACACATTAGCCAATGATGGGACAGTAGTAGTCCCATCATCACGCTAATGTGTTAAATGTAAAAAAAAAAAAAAAAAAAAAAAAAATTACATGCTACATACATACAACATGCATACTACATACATGCTACATTCATACTACATACTACATACATGCTACATTCATACTACATGCAACATACATACTACATATATACTACATGCATGCTACATACATACTGCATATTACATGCTACATACATACTACATATATACTACATGCATGCTACATACATACTACATGCTACATACATACTACATACATACTACATACATACTGCATGCTACATACATACTACATACATACTACATACATACTGCATGCTACATACATACTACATACATACTACATACATACTGCATGCTACATACATACTACATACATACTACATACATACTGCATGCTACATACATACTACATACATACTACATACATACTGCATGCTACATACATACTACATACATACTACATACATACTACATGCATGCTACATACATGCTACATATATACTACATGCATGCTACATACATACTACATATATACTACATGCATGCTACATACATACTACATGCTACATGCATGCTACATACATACTACATACATACTACATGCTACATACATACCACATATATACTACATACATACAATACATTCATACAATACATACATAGACATACAGTACATATAACATAGAGTAACATACTTACCAATACTTGTCACATTGTTCCCCGAAGCCATTGTCGTCTACGGAATAAATATTAACATAACAAACCACAAAAATACTCACCCACGATCCGAAGCAGTCCACGAGTGTGTCCCACGACGATCTTGGGTAGAGAACTGCAGCATCAGCTGTTGCTGCCGTTCTCTACGGGCTGCAGGAATCCAATGACAGAAGGTAGGTATCCTTCCGCACTGTATTCCTCCGCCACTTAAAAAAAAAAAAAGTCCCTAGTCTCACTTTATGCCATTGCTGTGTGGGAATTTCCCACACAGCAATGGCATAAAGTGAGACTAGGGACTTTTTTTTTTTTAAGTGGCGGAGGAATACAGTGCGGAAGGATACCTACCTTCCGTCATTGGATTCCTGCAGCCCGTAGAGAACGGCAGCATCATCTGATGCTGCAGTTCTCTACCCAAGATTGTCGTGGGACACACTCGTGGACTGCTTCGGATCGTGGGTGAGTATTTTTGTGGTTTGTTATGTTAATATTTATTCCGGAAAGACAATGGCTTCGGGGAACAATGTGACAAGTATTGGTAAGTATGTTACTCTATGTTATATGTACTGTATGTCTATGTATGTATTGTATGAATGTATTGTATGTATGTAGTATATATGTGGTATGTATGTAGCATGTAGTATGTATGTAGTATGTATGTAGCATGCATGTAGCATGTAGTATGTATGTAGCATGCATGTAGTATATATGTAGTATGTATGTAGCATGCATGTAGTATATATGTAGCATGTATGTAGCATGTATGTAGCATGCATGTAGTATGTATGTAGTATGTATGTAGCATGCAGTATGTATGTAGTATGTATGTAGTATGTATGTAGCATGCAGTATGTATGTAGTATGTATGTAGTATATATGTAGTATGTATGTAGCATGCATGTAGTATGTATGTAGCATGTATGTAGTATGTATGTAGTATATATGTAGTATGTATGTAGCATGTAGTATGTATGTAGTATTTTTTTTTTTTTTAACATTTAACACATTAGCCGGATGATGGGACTACTACTGTCCCATCATTGGCTAATGTGTCAATCACTGTCATGGTAGCAGGCATCGCCCGATGGGACTTGTAGTCCCATCGGACGATGCTTGCACAGACCCCCGGACATCAGCACAGCCCCCCGGCAGGCCGGCACAGCCCCCCGGCAGGCCGGTACAGACCCCCACAGGGTGCACAGACCACCGGCAGGCCGGCACAGCCCCCCGGCAGGCCGGTACAGACCCCGGGCAGTCCACACAGCCCCCCGGCAGGCCGGCACAGCCCCCCGGCAGGCCGGCAGAGACCCCCGGAAGGCCCGAAATGACGGCGCATCATGATGCGCACACACCGCGCATCATGATGACGTCAGGCCGTCAATCAACTGAACTTCCGATTCCGATGCCGAATTCCGATATTGAAAAAATATCGGAAGTCGGTATCGGAATTCCGATACAGCAAGTATCGGCCGATACCCGATACTTGCGGTATCGGAATGCTCAACACTAGTCCTCACCGATCACAAGAATCTGACTTATCTGTAGTCGGCCAAATGCTTGAATTCTAGACAGGCTAGATGGGCCTTGTTTTTCACTCGTTTTAATTTTGTGGTCTCTTTTCTTCTGGGCACTAAGAATGTTAAGGCAGATGCCCTTTCTAGGAGTTTATTTGCTGATTCTCTTAATGTGACCGAGCCTACTACTATCATAGGTGAGGGGGTAGTTCTTTCTGCCATTTCGCCCGATTTGAGACGCGCCCTGAAGGAATTTCAGGAGGATAAACCTGAGCGTTGTCCTATGGGAAGATTGTATGTTCCTGACCAGTGGAGAAAGAGACTGATGTCTGAAGTCCATTGCTCCGCATTGGCTGGTCATCCAGGTATTTTTGGTACCAGAGATTTGGTGAGTCGGTCGTTTTGGTGGCCTGCCTTATCTCTTGATGTCAGGAATTTTGTACAGTCCTGTGGTACTTGTTCTCGGTCTAAACCCTGTTCTCGTTCTAGTTGGTTGCTGATGCCCCTGTTGGTGCCCAAGAGGCCATGGACCCATATCTCAATGGATTTTATTTCTGATCTTCCTGTCTCTCAGAGAATGACTGTTATCTGAGTAATTTGTGATAGATTTTCGAAGATGGTCCATCTTGTACCTCTCCCAAAGTTGCCATCTTCCGCTGAGTTGGTACCCTTGTTTTTATAACAGGTGGTTCGGTTACACGGGATTCCTGAGAACATTGTGTCCGATAGAGGGGACCAGTTTGTTTCCAGATTTTGGAAAGCCTTTTGTTCCAATCTGGGAATTCAGTTATCCTTCTCCTCCGCGCTTCATCCCCAGACCAATGGGCAGACTGAGAGAACAAACCAGACCCTGGAGTCTTATTTAAGATGTTTTATATCTGCTGATCAAGATGATTGGGTCTCATTTTTGCCCTTGGCCGAATTTGCGCTGAACAATAGAGCTAGTTCTGCTACTTTGATGTCACCCTTTTTCTGTAATTTTGGGTTTCATCCTCAATTCTCTTCAGAGCAAGTAGAATCTTCGTCCTGCCCAGGTGTGGACACTGTGGTTGTGAGAATGCAGCAGATATGGGACCAAGTGGTGGATAAATTGTCACTCTCTCAGCAAAAGGCCCAGCATTTTTCCAAACGGCATAGGACCATTGGTCCCCGCTTTAAAGTGGGTGATATGGTTTGGTTGTCGTCTAAGAATATTCTTATGAAGGTTGCATCTCCAAAATTTAAGCCAAGATTTATTGGACCTTATAGGATTTTGGAGATTCTTAATCCTGTTTTTTTTCGATTGGCTCTTCCAGTTACGTTCAAAATCCATAACGTATTTCACAAATCACTGTTGAAGAGGTTTGTTGAGCCAGTAGTGCCTGTGGCGGCACCTCCTGACCCTGTATTGGTTAAAGGCAATGTGGAATATGAGGTAGAGAAAATATTGGATTCTCATTTGGCTAGACGGAGACTCCAGTATTTGGTCAAATGGAAGGGTTATGGACAGTAGGATAATTCTTGGGTCTCTGCCTCTGATATTCATGCCAATAAATTGGTTCGTGCTTTTCACTGGGCCCATCCTGATTGGCCTGGTGGCATGGATGAGGGTTCGGTGACCCCTCCTCAAAGGGGGTACTGTTAGGAGCTCATTTTCTGCTCCACCAGATGAGAGTTCTCCTTCCGTTCTCCCTCTGATGGTGACAGGAGGTGGTGAGGTTGGTTTAATTGGTAGTGATCTGCCACCTGGTGAGGAGGATAACGATTGGATCTCTGGAGTATCAGACTGGATATAAGACAGCCGACACCCTATCCTGGTGCTGGTGATTCAGTCTGCTTCTCAGGTCTTGGACTCAGCTCTGTTCCAGTCTTCTCAAGTTAAGTTTGTTTTTGCTAATGTTCACACTTGCTCTTGTTGGTCAATTCAGTTTTTTGTGTGGTCAGCCAGCCCGACTGGGCTGTGCTGAATTTCCACTCTTATTTATCTGTATTTTACAATTTGCTTTTTTTGTCCCTTGCTAGATTGGCCTCTTTTTGCTCTGTCTCAGAATATTTCAGAGTGCTGATATAGTGGGAGAAGTCTAGTGACTTCAGGGTTAAGTTTACTATCAGATGTGTTGGACACTATTTTTGGTAGGGTTTTTGGCAGATTGCAGACAGTGTCTTTCCTTTCCTGGCCTTTCTAGTTAGTTTGGCCCATTCGTTTGCTCAGCCTATTTTCCTGCCTTTGTATGTGTTTTCATCTTGTTTCACCGTCAATACATGTGGGGGGCTGTCTATCCTTTAGGGTCTGCTCTGGGGCAGTTAGTTTTCCTCTTTTCCTGCTTTAGGCTTATTTAGCTCTCCGGTTGTGACGAGGCATCTAGGACCAACGTAGGAACGCTCCACGACTGCTGCTAGTTGCGTGGTTAGAATCAGGGATCTGCAGTCTGCATAGTTGCCAACCTCTCTGGTTTTCTGAGACGTAGCTTGTGTTGTTTTTTTTTCCTCAGCGACCCATTCATAACAGGTAAGGGTAACAATATTTAGAACTTTCTCACCATCCACTGCTGCTTCAAATGTGGGGCTACCATCCTTTTATAGACAGTAATCTTGGCTGTAGCATACATATATTTGACTTCCAACTATTTAGTGTCATGATTCCTGTCTGGAACTCAGTGATAGACAGCTCTGTCATCCTATTCTGTACTGGGGATTGCTGAGCTGTCAGTGCTTTTATTGATAGCTCAGTTGACCTATCTGAGACTGGGAGGTGTAGCGATTTCTCCATGTGCTCCCTGTTCTTAGTAATTGCCCTGCCCTTTAGGTGAGCTGTATGGCCCAGATCACTGCCAGTCAAAAGCTTATGCTCTCTGATGTGTGTTTGCCTGATTCCAGTGCTGTTCTGATTTACTGCTGCCTGACCTTTCCACTGTGTTCTGATTACCCGTTTGTTATTTCCCCTTTGGTTATGCACTATTTCTCTGGTATTCTGATCCTGAACTCTGACCTGACTTGCGCCTTTGTTTTTTCCCTTAATTTACTATGTGTTCTCTTGGTACTGGCCCCTTAACATTTGACTTCTGTGCCTCATGGCCTGTCCATGAGTTGTGACTAGGGTCAAATCCTTTTTTTTCCTCATCAATGGATCCAGTTCGTACACCATGTGATCAGGTGGCGAATCTGACCTAGATTGTTCAGGATCTGGCCAGGAAACACCAAACACTAGAGTCTTCACAGTCCCAGCTGCAGGGTCAGTTTTCTAGTACTATGAACGCTTTGCAAAGCTCTCCACTATCGACTGTAGCAGCAATGACTTCTGTACCTTCTGATGTGCAGTTGGTCTTCCGTGAATCAATATCAATAGTTGCACTTCCTGACAAATTTTCAGGGGAAAATGACCAGTTTAGGGTATTCAGGGAGAGCTGCAGACTACTTTTTACCTTACGACTCTGATCTTCAGTGGATTTATCAATCATGTGGTGAGATGACATTCCCTTGAACAATGTATCTAATATGAGGGTGAAATTTGTCTCTGAATTCTGAGGGCATTTTGCAGGAAATTGAGGATTGATTTGATGCTTTCCTAGCGTCATATTTAGCATAGAATTAGTTTTGCAGATTCTTGTCATGTTCCTGTTTTGCTCTGAAACATCTAAATTTTAATTTTTATTCTTTAGTATTTTGTAAATTCATCCATAACTTTCAATACTGCCTGAATCCTTCTGTGCATGCTCTCTATCAGATTAAAACATGTCTCTACGGAAATCTGATCCCAGGTTATCTTCTACACATTAACAAAGTTGGTGCATACTGGTCGACTCACTTAGGTATGCATACAATTTTTCGGCAACTCTGCCCACAAGTGTTCAAATTCATTGAGGTCTGGGGACTGTGGGGGCTAATCCAACATCTCTACTTTATTGTCATTGAACCATTACTTCACCAATCTCGACATATGATTGGAGTAGTTGTCCTGCTGGAACACTTTTCATATCCCTAGTACTCAAGTGCATGAAGTAAGTCTTCTTGTAGGATACTCACATATAGCTCAACATTGAGACCACCATTGATTCTGGTCAAGAGGCCAACACCTTTGGCTTTGAAACAACCCCATATCATCAGGCTTCCTTTACTGAACTTGACAGTTTCTTCAATTTCTTAATCAGTTATTTTTTTTATTCCTTTATTCCTTGTTTCTTTTTGGCCCATTTGCACCTATCAGAGCCTAGTCTATTGACTTTTGTCTCATCAGTCCAAATCATCCATTTCAAATCTTCTACTGTCCACTTTTTGTACTTTTCTACTGTGCACTTCTTCACCTTTTTTCGAGCAACCGGTACATACTTGTGTAACATGTGTCACACAATACTTGCATGGATGTCTGTGATCTCACAATTACGAAGCATATGAGCCGCCTCCACTGCGATATTTGTTGCATCAGAACTAATAGACCTTTTTATGAGCCAACTTGCCTACTCTGATATTTTGCCTGGACACCCAATTACTGGCTTTTGAATGGATGGACAGAGTTAATTTTGTATTCTTCCAACTGTTAAGGCACTTACATAATGCAGTTTGGCAATTTTCTTGAACATGATACTACTATCGATGAGCTGGATGATGCTGTTTCTCTTTTATTAGAAAATATTCTTCATGGCTGCTGCTCAATTCAAACTAATGACCTTTCACTTGGGAATCAACCTAATAATACACTGAGCTATTAAGGAATGTGTAAACAGGTTGTATTTTGTAGTATACAGGAAGAAAAAGATGTTTCCACCACCAGGAGCAAAACAGAAACAATGCAGCGACATGACAATAATCTACATAACTAATCATATGCAAAATAGTTGTAAGTCAAATTTATGTATGAGATAGGCAAGATGATTGTCTGTAAAATTATGATTATTATTATTTATTATAATAGCGCCATTTATTCTATGGCGCTTTACATGTGAGGAGGGGTATACATAATACATACAAGTACAGTAATCTTAAACAATACAAGTCACAACTGGTACAGGCTGAGAGAGGTCCCTGTCCGCGAGGGCTCACAAATGATATAAGTATCACATTTGAAACAGTAATGAATCGCGACATATGGAGCCTGAAGGTCAGAAATTCAGGGTGTTGTCACCCATGAAATTGTTTCAGAAACTTAAGACTTTGTCCCAAAAATGTATTGCAATTAAACATGTTTTGCTATACCCATGTTTATTTCCTTTGTGTATATTGGAACAAAACAAAAAATGGAGAAATAAAAGGAAAATTGGACATAATTTCGCACACAAAAAAAAAACAAAATGGGAAAGACAAAACTGTTGGCTCCTTTCCAAAATTGTGGGTAAAAAAATTTGCTAAGAGCATGTGATGCTTGTTCAAACTCACCTGTGACAAGTAACAGGTGTGGGCAATATGAAAATCTCACCTGAAACCAGATAAAAAGGTGATCAGTTGACTCAATCTTTGCATTGTGTGTCTCTGTCTGCAATACTAATCATGATGACCAGAAAGAGGAGAAGAGGACTGTTTGATGACTTGAACAGCAAAATTGGTTGAAAATATCAACAATCTCAGGCTTACAAGTCCATTTCCAGAGGTCTTGATGTTCCTTTGTCCATTGTGTTCAACATAATCAAGAAGTTTTCATCTCATGGCACTGTAGCTAATCTCCCTTGAAGCGGACAACAGGGAACAATTGATGAAAGATTGCAATGCTGGATATTGCAGATGGTGGATAAGCACCTGTAAGAAGATGAGTCGAGACAGAGTCAGCAGTGTGCGGTGTTCTTTAAGGCCGGAACTATCGGGGCTGTCACCACTGTTGGCGGGGGAGGTTTCCTCTAAAAGGGAGAGACCTTTCTGTCAGACAACAGGGGGCGCGGGGTATATAAGGGGACCTGAGCGCGGGAACGGGTCAGACTTGGCAGGGAGGCAACAGGAGATGGTTGACTCCCTCTCCGCTGCTCGCGCTAACAACTCCACCTTTCCCATACCTCAATGTGCTGACCTTAAGACTTCTCATGACGCTATTAAGTTACCATCTGTTCCCATATTGTTGGATACCCTTGTTTTTGCTGAGACACCGGACAAACTACTTAGAGACTAATCCGTAAGACCGCGGGCTATTGCGGCCTGTACACGTGCTCTCGACTCAGCGCCATTTCTGAGGAATCTCCTTAAAGGACTGTTTCCACGTTTCGGCACACCCAAGTCCAGCAGAACTGAATCCATGAGCACTGTCGGGCAGCAGTGCTACTGGTATCTCCATAGCAGAGCCAGAGACTTTGTACATCAGTTGAGACGCTGCTGAGAGATTTTTCAGCCTTTCCCCTGCCAGAACTGCAACCGATAATTTGTCTTGTTTTGTATATTTTTTTTCTGATTGTCTTTTCCTACCTGCGTGGAGTACTACTTGTTATTGCCTGTTCAGTAAATCCTTGTTAACCCCTTCTCTGTCTCCAGTTACTCACTGCATCCCCACGAACTGTTTATTCCTTACACAGACTCAATCAAATTCCAAAGAAATTCAAGCTCTCCTCTAGGCTCATTGTCAGCACGACTTATCCACTGACATTTGAATGAAATGAAATGCTATTGCAGGAGACCCAGGAGGACTACACTACTGACACAGAGACAAAAAATCTAGTATGCAGTTTGTCAAAATATACGTAAGCCAAAATCCTTCTGGGAAATCTTCTTGTGGATAGATGAGACCAAGATAGAGCTTTCCTGGTAAAGCACATCATTCTGCTTACCGAAAATGGAATGAGACCTACAAAGAAAAACATGCTTTCCACAAATGCTTGGAGGTCTGCATGGACAAGGAGAAGAGGCAATTAGGAATAGACCTAGATCCACCCCAGGTAATGAATCAGCTGCTTTAGATAATTCACCACCGACTATGAAGACAGTGTGCTGGCCAGTCACGTCTGTCTTCTCACTGACATGTGGAAGTTTGACATCCTGTGTCCATCTTTCCTCACTCCAGACGCAAGCTTTCTTTCATGGGCAGAAAGGAACAGATGCGTTTAATTCAACGTGATTCAGAGATTATGACCTCCTTCTTCAGGGATCCCAGGTCAAGTCTTAGGAAGGATCCTATCAGCTTCAGTTAATTGCAGCGCAAACACATCTTTTTCTTTACATTGATTGAAATGATTAAAGGGGCTTTTTCTAGTCGTTCAACAGAAGTACACCACTCCTAAAACTCCTGGTTTCTGGCTTGTAAAGGGGGGGTTTACCCTTGATGGATGGACAGTGTAGACCAGAAGCAAGGTTACACTCTCCATTGCTGCAAGGTAGCTTAACCTCCGCAGGATTAGAATAGCACAGTGTCACATAAGGTGGCCAGATCCGAAAATCTGTTCAGTTTCGGAGCTTGCAAATTTAGCTTTTGAGAACAAAGCGGATAACAAATAAGTAGCAAAGTTGCTGTTTTTATCATTATTACTTTTAGAAGCAATTTGCTATTTTGCTTGTTTAATGCTAGTTTCACACTAGCATTACCGGGCGCAGCACACGGCCGCCGCTAAGCTCCGCCCCCGGCTGCGCCCCTTCCGGTCAGCTCCTCCTCTGATCGCATGATGCTGCATGCGATCAGCGTACCCTATATTTAGCGTTGGGTACGCTGGTCGTGTGCTGGCATGATTTTGCCGGCGCTTGCGCCCTTTTGTCGCTGCGCCAAGAGCACAAAAATGCAACACAGTACCGGAGGAGGCGCAGCCAGGGGTGGAGCTTAGCGGCGGCCCTGCGCTGCACCTATGAATGCTAGTCTGAAAGTAGCCTAAGCTTACGCGACAACACCTTTAAGTTTTATTTGTAAGACAATATTCGACCCCTTTTAGCAAAAAAAAAAAAAACTATGTGTCTCAATCTCCACCTCTTTGATGTTATTGTAAAGCAACCCTTTAATTAAGAAAACTAAATCACCGGCAAGAATAAAGGACATATAATACATGGTGAGCAGGTTATCTGTAAATCACATGTAAACAGAACACCAAAGTGAGTGCTGCAGTCTTTAAGGCAAAGTCATGTCAATATTTTGTCCTGGATGTTTTCCCTGCATTTAGGGATTTGTGTATACAGCCCTGACATGTGGAAAGTGTTTCTTTAATTGCAACTTTCAAGCTAAATATATAAATTTGAGTAACCACACACATGTTTAATATTACAATGAACTAATCTTGTATTTTTTCTTGCTGCCCTGCCAGCATTCTTCTGTATTCATCAAATATACATAAGTACCATCATTGTGTATACAGCATGTAAATCAGCGTGTGGGCAGATTAAATATGGGGAAAATAGCTGAAGAAAAGCATGCCTCATTTACAGCAAGGCTATTATACAGATGATTGTCGCTTAGCTTCAGATCAGTAGAGAGGTCATTTGCATTGGTGACTGCAAGCTCTTGGGGTCAGATTGAGTTTTAAAGGAAGATTTATTTCTGTTTAATATAAACTGGTTGATTATATTCTTATTTTCTCTGGAACATTCAGACGGATGTTTAAATCAGACCGAGATAAAAAAAACGCAATGTGCATCCTGGCCGGCAGCTCTCCCCACCCGGGCGTGACGGCTTTATGTATTTCTATGCAGCTGTCGTGCTCGGGTGGGGAGAGCTGCCGGCCAGTCCACACACTGTGTTCCCATCTCTGTCCCTTATATGGAGTGTGACTGTGCCCTTATACACATGTTAATGTATCAGACTGGTAATAGGAACAAGGTGCTGATTTAACATAGTCTTTGCGCCTTTTTTCTGGAGTAAAAGTGGTTCCATTGTTTGCACCTTATTCATTATTTACAGGGAGTAAGTCACGCATAAAATGCATTTTCTGCTGACATCGCTCACTGCAGTAATACACTCGGAAGTACAGCGAGTATCATCAGAAAATAGGAGGATGGGAGGAGAATGCAAGTAACCAATGCATGCGCCTAATCATGCACTCGCTCACAGCATTCAGTCAATACTCGCTCTAGTAAGCTAGCAATGTCAATAAGAAGCAGGGGAAGACCCCCAATATGCAAATGAGAAGCAATGGTGCACCTAACTCTTGGCCACATCAGGGATGCACCGAAGCCCCCTCATATGTATATGAATTAAAAGTTATTTTTTCAGGCCCTTAATATATAGTGTACTCACTTATTATGTATAACACCGTCCTTTGTTACATAGTTTCCTCTTTTATTATGTATAACACTGTCCCTTATTACGTACCATCCTCTCTAGTTATATATGGTTTCGTCCCTTATAATATAGCTTCCTCTGCTGTTATGTACAGTGCTGTCTCTTACATAGTGTATTTTTAGTATTTTTGTTATTCACAGAGCCCTCTTTTATTACATAGTCACCTCTCTTACTAGATATATAATGACTGATGATGGAGTAGTCGGTGACCAGACGACCAGTCCATCAGCTCCTCCATTAGAAAATAAGCTTTCCCATGCCCTAACAGCCATCATTGCATTATATATCTAATGAGGCAGTGTGTAATAAAGTCAGGGCTCTATATAATCTGATATATAATGGACGGTGCTGTACATAACAAGAGCAGGCACTGTGTAATAAGAGATGGCAATATACATAATAAAGGAGACTATGTAATGTATATACTGTACATGTATGTGTGTGTGGCATAGATAAATAGATAGATAGATATGGGATAGATAGATAGATAGATAGATAGGTAGATAATAGATAGTAGATAGATACATAACTATGATAGATAGATAGATGCTTGTATTTTGCTGCACCTTTTATTATCATTTTAGTTTTATTTTGGATCCTTGATGAGAACATTCGGGAAGTTTGTTGAAATTTTATAGCCAAGCAAACCTTTATTAAGCTATGTGCCCACGTAGCGTTTAAAACCGGACACTAAAACCGGGCTCCTTCCCAGAAACGCGTGTTTTTTTCGCAGTTATTTTCGCGTTTTTGCCGCGATTTTCGCGTGAGGAATTCAAGCACTTTCCAAGCGATTTGAAGCATCGCTTGGAAAGTGATTGACAGGTTGGTCACACTCGTCAAACATAGTGTTTGAAAGTGTGACCAACTTTTTACTATTGAGGCTGCCTATGCGGCATCAATAGTTAAAGCTAGAATGCTAAAAATAATTTTAAATAATCGGGTTATATCCATCTTCCGGCGTCCCGCGCAGCCTTCCCGGGCCTCAGTTCCCAGTAATGCCTTGAGGCGGCAAGGGCCTGTGATGACGTGAGTCACGCGACACCGCTACAGTATCGCGAGACCTTTGATGACGAGGTCTCGCTATACTGTAGTGGTGTCGCGTGACTCACGTCGTCACAGGCCCTTGCCACTGCCGCAAGGCATTACTGGGAACAGAAGCATCGCTGAGGCCCGGGAAGGCTGCACGGGACGCTGGAAGGTCAATATAACCCGATTTTTTATTTTTTATTCTTTTTTTTACAGGGATATGGTACCCAGGGCCTGGAGGACAGTCTCCTCTCCTCCACACCGTGGGTACCACGCACACATGAGACGCTCACTTTGCGCATGGTGGGCATAGCCACATGCGGGAAGTAAGCGGATCTCATGCATTCCTATGGGTGCGGAATCGCGGCAATTCCGCAAAAAGAATGAGCATGCTGTGTTTTTTTCCGTGATGCGATTTCGCTGTGGAAAAAAGCGCAGCATTAGCACAGCATGTACGGAATGCCATAGGAATGCATGGGGTGTGTTCAGAATGAGGTTTTTAAGCGTTTTCGCACCGAAAATCGCAGCAAAAACGATTAAAATGCAACGTGGGCAAACAGCCTTAGGGCATTTTACATGTGACATGGCTCTGTTGCATGTGTATTACTTGAATCAACAAAAATAAAAATGTATGAAAATCTAAAACCAAGAAAAAGAAAAAAAATCCCATTTTATGTTTGGTTCTATGACATGCTTGATTGTTATAATAATATTTAGTTTGAGGCATATCACTGCCATGAATTACTAGCACATGACATTTCACACTTCAGCACGATTTCCAGTTCTAGTCATTTCTGGCAGCTTAATTATATTTTATTTTGTTAATATAGGCTGTTATGTTCTCACATAATGTAAAACATTGTCAGCAATAATTTGCTTTCCTGATATTTTCTTGGAAAAACATAAGCAGAGCTTCTAATTACCTCCCGAATCTGTAAAATAATATTCCCGGCAAGTTATTTATCCCTCGCCCCAGTGTGGCTAATATGTATCACATTTTACTTCCTGTGATATTTATGTACTTTATGCAATGAGATCTCATCTGCTCTCACCGTGCTATAAAGCATGGATGGGGCTTACAGTGCAGACAGAGGGGAAATGAAATATTAATTAAGTGTCTGTTAATATTCGGTGCGGAGATGATAGAAGGGCTTCTTTCCATTATTCTTCACTTATATGGTGAGGCTGGGCTCATTGCCTTGTTTAGTATTCGAAAGTTCTAGGAAATATTTTTGCTATGAACGTAAACATAATAATATGTTTTGTTTGATATCTTAATGCAGAAATGTAGTTTTGTGGGGCGGGTGACAAATTTAAACCCCAGCCCCAATGATACTTTTTCTTGAAGAGGAATTGGGTCACAGTGAGTGTCCACCTTCTGGCCGGCGAACCGGACGCTGCTGTCACATCTAGGTTGGTGCAACAGACTCCTGGGCCGAACGCACCACTTCAGAAGAGTTTGGTATCTGTTTCTGCACCCTGCGTAGGCAGCGACTGAGATAACAAAGCTCTCATTATGATGAAGTGAGTCCATCCACATTCATCTTGGTTGCTGCCTATACAGAGAGCAGCAACTGATGTCAAACTCATCTCATCTGTGCTCTCCTGCTTTCCCCACCTGTCCAGTCATTTGTAATTTTGCAAAAGGATCTGTCCCAAATTTTTTTAAAAAAGGGTCTCATTTAGAAATAAGTGAATTCTGCAGTTTGAATACATCAACTTCGTCAAAGTTTTTCCCCAAAATTTCATAAGCTTTGACTTGATTCTTGGTGAACCGTAAGTACTCTCTTTAGCCGGACATGTATAACACTCTGAAGTCTCCTAGGATTGTATCTAACTCATTTCAAGCTCTCCAACACAAACACCTTAGGAATGTCGGTGACCTCAATATATTTGGCTATGGGTAAATGGATGGTAATTGTTCTTCTCTGCTGTGCTGTCCCACAGAAAGACCTTGATTCATCATTGACTTTGCACTTGGTTTTTGTTTAGTTTTGTGCCTTTTTTGTATGCTCCCAATTCACTATTTCAGTTGTGTCTTTCTTGACGTCTATTATTTATTTGCTCACCCAATTTTTTTCTTTGTTTTTCATTTTGTGGGTGAAATTTTCAAAAGCATCCCTGCAATCCCTCCACCCCTTGTAAGAACTCTGCTACTGCCCCCCACCAATTTTGTGCCCAAACACTTAAAACTTGAGTCAAACTAAAGAAGCAATGAAACAGTGTGGCATACAGTTTCAGATGATTCCAGGGCCAGGAGAAAGAAAAAGAAAGCGCTGTTTCATGTGTTCAAGAGACTTAGAAAGGAAAGCTGAGAGATTTTGTTCAATTTGTAAGGAAAATGTCTGCAAAGAACATTCTTCCGAAAAAATAACTTGTCAAAATTGTTTGGAAGACTAATATAATAGAAAAGAAACATAATAGAAATGTAGCTGCAGCTAGTTTGATATAGATTTCTATGCTTTTTTGTGCGTTTTTTCATATGTTTGTGTGAAATTTGGAAAAAAATAATTTTTTGGTGTTTTCGGTGAAAAATTATAATTAAAATTTTGTTTACTAATCATATTTTATTTAGCAGTTTTAAAATAAGCTTGTAAAAGTTATATAAGTGTGTTTTTCCATAAGTTAGAATTTTGAAACTCCAGGTAATCCTCAATATGTCGTTGTTGGTAATATCCAGTTGTTCTTATAATTTTTTTCATAGGCATTTCGGTGTAACAATGCTTTTTTGGTGAAAACCACATCTGTACAGATTGGGGGCCTTTTAGGCCCCCATGTATTTTTTATCATGTTCTCAGTAGTGTTTGTGTCTCAAGTTACTTTATTTGTGCTCAGTAATGCTGGTGGAGGGGCCAGGGTGTGGATAATGCCATATGTGGATGTCATAAAGATAAAAGAAACCACAAAAGCGTGCCCATAGGGCTTTACCAGATATAATAAGTAAAAATTGAATTGTTCAGGGTACTCACCCTCAGAGGTTGTGTAACACCATAACTACTAAATACGCTTAATCCCATATAATGAAGCTGCAGCAGGAGGATGTAGACAAACAACGTCTCCTTCCATTACTCAAAGAGGAGATCCCAAAAGGGAAAAAAAAAAAAAACACCTGGTTCCCGCGCTGCTATACTTCAACCCTCAAATGGAGGAAATCCAGTCGAATCTAGGAGTAGGTTGCAATATCAATGCTTTATTTCATGGTACATACAAAGACAACGCGTTTCGAGGTCCATTCCATGACCTCTTCCTCAGGTCGGATGTACAAGGAACAGACGTATCGCTTCTGCAAAAATTAAGTCCTGGAAAAATATCTCAAAAGAGGAACTTTATGCATACATTGGACTTTTACTGCTGGCAGGGAGTCAAAAATCGTATGATGTTCCAATACGAGAATTATTTCTGGACCCACTTTCTGATCCACACTATAAGGCGACAATGTCAGTGGACAGATATGAGGAAATTAGAAGACACATTCGATTTGACGGTTGCCGCAGGTCATCTCCTGCCGCACGGATTTGCCACATTCAGCGATATTGGCGCGGAATCTTCATAAATAAACTACATACATATTCTAGAATACCCGATGCGTTAGAATCGGGCCACTATCTAGTACAGTCATAAAAATCTGTACAAGTCTCTCCAGCTTCAAAAAAAACTTGGATGCATCACTTTTTTTGCGGACAGCTGAAAAAAGCGTCCTATATTTACGGACAGTCCAGGAATTTCTAGATGGTCGTCAACCCTGCTCACTAGATGAACCATAAGAAGAGCTGCACAAGCAAGGTCACACTCCAATGTTTTAGTAAGGAGACATCTCTTGGCCACATTTTCCTAATAGTCTATAGAGGAACTGATGTGAATTAATACAGTCATCATCATCAAAACATATGTTTCCACATAAAGTAAAAAGCAAAAGCTTACTGTACATTATATGACCGCATAATCTGATCTGCTCCAATTAGAAGGACAAAATAAAACATTGCTGCTGCCTGATCGATTTTTTTTCTTTTTTTGCAATGTACATAGAACCAAAGAAAATAAGTTTTAATTATACTTAAAAGAAATAATCAGCTTTATTATAACCATATGTTGTAGAAGCCATGGTAGTGTATATAGCAATAAGCTCTGCACAGATGTTACTGCGTTTGCCTAATCATGTACTTAATCATACTGGAATGTGGCACAAAACCTTGTTTTGACAATTCCCAATCCCCAGCAGACTATTAATGGTAAAAAGTCAAGGGAACAGAAACTTGGATACTTGATTTTCTGCAGCATTGACATAGACTCATCTGTACATTGAGTCTTGTGACCTGATCTTCTAGCATGGTGCACAAAAAACGCAAGGTCATGACATGCAAAGTTGCCACTCTATAAATAAACTCTACAGGTTGCTATTAGATTTTCTTCATAAATCATTTTGATCAGTAGTGTAGTTACCAGGTGAGTGAGGGGGGGGGCCGAGGGGCAGTCGCCCTAGGCCCCATGCTCTGAGAGGCCCATCTGGAGCTACCCTACCCTTAACTTCATCTGTAAAGTGCTTCAATATAACTAAACCTGCAACAGAGCAGGGAGAAATGGTCTCTCTGCACATCCACTCTCCACTTTGTAGACATCAAGCGCATTAGGCCTGAGGCCAATAGAACAGTAGGTCCAGGGCGCAGCAACGCGGTGATATTATCGTGCTGCACCATGCACCAGATGTCACACTCCCGGCACGATGGTGCCACCACATTGGACTGCCCGTAATGTTTCTCTGCTGGATTTGCCAAGTTTAGGTCAGTATATGATGTTTGTCTTTTTTATTTTAAGATTGTGTGTTTTTGTCTTTATGTATGGGGGCTTCTACTGAGGGGGCCTTAAAAGAGTGGGGGCTACTACTAAGGGGCCCATAATAGAATGAGGACTACTGCTAAGGGGGTCATAATAGAGTGGGGGATACTACTAAGGGGGCCATAATAGAGGGGGGGCTATGATAGAGTGGGTACCATATTAAAGTGGGGGCTACTATTAAAGTGGGCCATAATAGGGTGGAGGCTACTACTAAGAGGGCCATAATAGCGTGTGGGCTACTAATAAGTGAGCCATAAAAGCATGGGGGCTACTACTAAAGGGGGCCATCATACTAGTGTGGGGGCTATTAATTGGGCCATCATTTAATACAGAGGCTACTAATAGGGCCCACACACATGTGCGGTATTAAGGGGGCCACACTATAGTGTTTGGGACTCTAAGGCGGACCATCATATAGTGTGAGAATTACTAAAGGGGCCATGATACAGTGTTGAGGTTACTAAGGAATCCTCCTGTGGAGTGGTAGCTGCTAAGGGGGCCAAGATACAGTGTGGGGACTACTAAGGTGGACCATTATACAGCTTGGAGGCTACTAAAGGGACAATGATACAGTGTTGGAGGTACTAAGGGTCCCTCCTATAGAGTGGGTCCTGATAAGGTGGTCCTCCTACAGAGTTGGACTTCTAGTGGGGCATTAGAGTGAGGGAGGTCTATTAAGAAAGCCATCTTACAGAATGTTCACTACTAAGGGGGCTAATATACTTTGTGGACTACTGTGGAGACTATTATACAGTTTAGGGGCTACTGAGGGGGCAGGGAGGGGGACATAATACATTATGGGATCTACAGTTGGGACATTATACAGTGTGGGAGACTTCAAACAGTGTTGGGGCTACTATGGGGCCATTATACAGTGTGGAGGCTACAGGGGGTCATCATACAGGGTGGTAATTATGGTGGAGGCATCATATAGTTTTTGTGGCACTATACGGTCTACAGTGGAGCTGTTGGGACATCATACTGTGTATAACGGGGCTGTGACCTATTGTGTAGAGAGGAGCTATACAGGGAAAGTCTCATCGGACATTGTTAATGTTAAGTGGGCATTAATTGAAGGCATTTAATGTCACGATCCATTTTTGGATCTGTGTCAGTTTGGGCTTCTCAGATATAAACTTTTTTCCTTTCTGGCCATCGGGGGTTAATGTCAGCTTTTCCCCCCGGTGGCCGCTGGTGTTACTACATGTTTAGTTAGTCTGCTGGTGGTGACCACTCCCACCCTCCTATATAAGGTCACCTGGTGCATCAGCTGACTTTTGGTTATGACAGGTCCTTTTTGGATACCAACCGTGCTGAAGACTGGAGCTACCTGGTGCAGTGGTGGTTCAGCTTGTCAGGAGCAGTGGTGGTTCTGCTGAAGAGAGGAGCTTTCTGGAGCAGTGGCGATTCTGCTGAAAGCTGAGTTCAGGAGCATTACTCTGCTGCACAGTGCATTGGCAGCAGAGAAAGCTAAGTTGTTTTGTTTAACCCTGTCTGTTGCATCTCCCCTTGGTGTTTTATTAGTGCAGTGGTGGGACCAGTGTCCACACTTACCAATTCCCTAGTGATGGATAGGTGCAGGGTAAGTGAGGGACAAGGTATCCTGCTCGGTGACAGGTTGAGAGAACCTGTATAGGGCCATCAGGTTAGTCCAGGACTCAGCCACAGCAGAGAGCAGGAGGTGTCCCTTTCCCTGTTCCCTATAGCAGGGCCCACCGTTGTAATTGTGTCCCCGGTGTCCCCTTGTTTGTCCAGTTGTTTGGTGACTGACCGATTGTCGGGTCACGCCACGCAGGGCCAGTCACATATCGTGACATTTAACTTTTTAATTGGCACAGTGGTGGGCAATATTATGTGGGGCACTAAGAGGAGAGCTGTTTTGTACCACACAGTAGGTGCAGTAAAAGGGACACATACGGCAGCAGCGGCTCACCATTGGGGTATCAGGAGGATGCGGAGTTTGTGCAGGTTGGGAATAGATGAGGACAGTGTTGGAAATGTGGGAAGTCAAATGAGTCTTTGTTGTTATCTCTACAGATAAGTAACTGCTGGGGAAGTTGTCATGTCGGTCTGGGCTAGATGGAAAAGACAAGAAAAATGAATGACTCCATCAGAAAGAACATCTGCTGTAGGTTACTATATATAACTGTATTGTAATCTCTTATATGTTCTGCAGCACTAGTATCTATCACCAGAGTGGGGAAAATAAGTATTTGATACACTGAAGATTTTGCAAGTTTTCCCACGTACAAAGAATGGAGAGATCTGTAATTTTTGTTATTGACACACTTCAACTGTGAGAGACAGAATCTTAAAGAAAAAATCCAGAAAATCACATTGTATTATTTGAACATAATTAATCTGTGTTTTATTGCATGAAATAAGTATTTGATACTATAGAAAATAGAACTTAATATTTGGTACAAAAATCTTTGTTTGAAATTACAGAGGTCAGATGTTTCCTGTAGTTCTTAACCAAGTTTGCACACGCTGCAGTAGGTATTTTGGCCCTCTCCTGAATACAGATCTTCTCCAGATTGTTCAGGTTTTGAGGTTGTCGCTGGGCAACATTGAGTTCAAGCTCCCTCCAAAGATTTTCTATTGGTTTCAGGTCTGGAGATTGGCTAGACCACTCAGGATCTTGAAATGCTTCTTAGGGGGCCCGGTCTGTGTGTTTCAGGTCATTGTCATGCTGGAAGACCCTGCCACCACCCATCTTCAATACACTTACTCAGAGAAGGAGGTTGTTGGCCAAATTCTTATGATGCATGGGGCGGTGTTCTTGGGGTTGTACACATCCTTCTTTTTCCTCCAAACAGAGCGATTGAAGTTGATACCAAAAAGTTTTATTTTGGTCTTATCTGACCAAATGACCTTCTCACATGAATCCTCTGGATCATCCAGATGGTCAGTGGTAAACTTCAAACGGGCCTGGACATGTGCTGGCGAGAGCAGATGGATCTTGCGTGCCCTGCAGGATTGTAATCCATGACGGTGTAGTGTGTTACTAACAGTAATGTTTGAGACTATGGTACCAGTTCTCTTCAGGTCATTGACCAGGTCCTCCTGCGTAGCTCTGGGCTGATTGCTGACCTTTTCTCACATTCATCCTTACCCGACGAGGCGAGATCTTATATGAAGCCCCTGACCAAGAAAGATTGACAGTCATCTTGTGTTTCTTCCATTGTCTATAAATTGTGCCAACAGTTGTTGCCTTGTCACCAAGCTACATGCCTATTGCCCTGTAGCCCATCCCAGCTATTTGGTATTGGCCATGATGGAGAGGTTTAAGTGTGATTGATTTAGTATGTGGACAGGTGTCTTTTATACAGGTAATGAGTTCAAACAGGTGCCATTAATACAGGTAATGAGTGCAGAGTAGGAGGTTTCTTAAAGAAAAACTAACAGGTGTGTGAGAGCCAGACTTCTTGCTGGTTGGTGGATGATCAAATACTTCTCATGCAATAAAATGTAATTTAATTATTTAAAACTCACCCAATGTGATTTTCTGTTTTTTTATTTGCAGATTTTGTCTTGCACAGTTGAAGTGTACGTACGATAAAAATTACAGACCTCTCCATTCTTCGTAGGAAAACTTGCAAAATTGGCAGTGTATCAAATACTTAATGTCCCCACTGTACAGGCTGCCCCGAAGCATAAAACATGTTGGTCATCATAGAGACTCAGAGAGAAACAGACTGTTTGTTTGTGGTGGGCCAGTGGGCAGGTCTCTTCTCGAGCACCAGATAAGACTCTGCCTACAGTCTCGCCCCAGATTACGAGCATATCATTAACTGAAAACTTCGAACACTGATTACACAAGAACCACAAGATGGATTTCTTCACACCAGGTATAATTTTAATCACTATAATAGCAGCAACCTGACAGTGTCTGTAGTTTACTTTGCAAAATCCTGCTGACAGGTGCTCTTTAAGCTTGTCCTATATTTTAACATTTTAAAGATAAAAGGTTATATATTGTTATATTCTTTTTTTACGTTTCATTTTTTATTACATTTTTTGTGATTTTTTAATTAATTTAATTTTGATTTTTTTTTTTTAATTTAGCTACTTTTTTAATCTTGTCCTTAACTAACCATAGCTGTAGCCCTAACTGTAGAATGTGTGTAAAAACATAAAATATATTTTAACATTTTATTTTTTATTTTTTTCAGGGGACAGCTCACCCAACAAGTCTCATTCTCTCCACTCACAAAATTATAAATGAGAGGATAGTTACATGTGCGATGCACATGATTCAATACTGTCTTCAATCATTAGCTGCTGTAATCTCAATCACTGCCTGTGCAGAGTGCAGCAGTCTACAGTTTGTCATTGGCTGCTGCACTTTGCAGAAGCCAAAGTTAAGCTCAACTCTACTGCTGTGCTAAGCATAGGAACTTGAGGCAGCAACTGTGATGACAAAACAACTGCTGTCTGCTTTATTAATGTAGCTCACTGGTTGTGGAGTGGGTACTCATTGTGCTTTTGCAAGAACAAGCAGTGCTGTGCAGATTCCCTAGTTCTTGGACTCCATAGAAATTTAGCACATGAGGCAAGCGCCTCTGTGACTCTCCCCAAGCTGCATTAATAGTGGAAGCTCATGAATATTTGTTAGATGATCCATCCCTGATTCAGCTTCCTAAAGGATTGTTCGGCCACCTAACTTTTTTTTATAGCTACTCAGAATGATGTAAAATAATCAAATAAATTGCAAACAATATGCATGGCCAGGCGCAAGATGTTTGATGTTCTACCCAACATGTGTTGCTGTCATTTATCAGTGTCAGATGCTACATATACTATATGGTAGCTCCTTGTAAAGAAGAATGGGAGAAGAAATAAATGATTTTATTTTTCCCTGCGTTCATGTATTGTACATAAGATGACTCAGTGCTTAAAGGGAACATGTCATGTGAAAAAAGTGCTACAAAACTGCAGAAATATAGGGTCAATCTGCAGGTTAATAGCGTTTCAAAGCCATACAACCGCCACACTGAAAGTCGGGTTGCTGGTAAGAAATGAAGTTTATTCCTTCCGACAGCCCCTGGCTTTCAGTCATAGAGGCGTGGACGGCACAGCTTCAGTCTCTTCTCAGTTAATAGTAAACAACAGCTGTAACCACGCCCAGGCACTGACTGACAGCCAGCTCTACAGTGCATCAGTGCTGATTCAGTTGTCAGTCAATGCGTGCCGGGGCGTGGTTACAGCCACTGATCACTATGTACTGAACAATAGATTAAGCTGTGTCAGCCATGTCTCTATAACTGAAGGCCGGAGGCTGCTGGGAGGAATAAATTTAATTTCCTCCCAGTAACCAGGCTTTCAGTGCGGCAGCTGTACAGCTTTGGAACGCTATTTAGCAAATGGAACCCCAGGAACAG
The DNA here is from genome assembly GCF_039654945.1 of Dendrobates tinctorius. Lineage (NCBI taxonomy): Eukaryota > Metazoa > Chordata > Amphibia > Anura > Dendrobatidae > Dendrobates > Dendrobates tinctorius. Next base: position 10,671,503 of record NW_027361752.1, on the reverse strand, counting down.
ACAAGCACTTAGTGCACCATTCCACCTGCTTAACTGCTGTGCCTCACCACTTTCCTGTATTTTGATTGACGGTGCTCTCTTGCATACAGCGAGCACTGCCTAAGCTGAAAACTCAGTTGTGTGTCAGTGCAAGAGCAGGCATGTGATGCACACATCACTATTTCCTTTCTTTGAGGCTACTTGCATTACACCTCCATGGATATAGTAAGTGGCCTCAGAAATATTATGGAGGTATGTGCGGGACAGCTTGACTACTCTAGTGTCAATGTATGATTGCACACACACAAGTTTTCAGTTCTGGAAAAGCGAGCGAAGTCAATAAAGATGGGGGCAGGTAGCATGACATGATAATTAAGGGGGTAGAGTGGTGCAGTAAGCACTTGGCCACCCCAGGTTTCACCTGGAAATAAATGACTTTTTGCACAAGATTACTTTGTTGTAGTACTTTCACTCTTTTGTTTGAAAACTAATATTATTTAGTATAAAGTCTACTGTGTGTATGAAGTGCTTGCAAGATCTGGTTCCTTTTCCTCTTGTTCTAGAGTACGCAAAGGTAATATGCCACAAAGTGTTATATGACAAATCATCACTTTCTTTCCATAGGTGTAGTATGTATAGATTTGTAAGACCAATTTATACATATATACAGTAATAATAAAGGATTATGGGGATATGTCAAAAGTAAAAGAAAAGTCAAAGATGCTATAGGATTTTTACAGGATGAAAATGATGAAATGGTAAGACAGGATGTTGAGAAGGCCGAACTTTTAAATTCCTATTTTGCATCTGTTTTCTCTCAGAAAGGAAATGTAACATCAACTGTTCTTCACTGTCCTATTAAGGGAATAGAAGAATCCAGGATATCTATAAACAGAAAGATTGTGAGGAAACACTTAGCTAACCTAAATGAATTTAAGTCTCCAGGTCCAGATGAATTACACCCCAGAGTACTGAAGGAGATAGCAGAAGAAATTTTTGAACCCCTCTCCATAATCTTTGAAAATTCTTGGAGAACAGGAGAAGTCCCAGAAGACTGGAGAAGAGCAAATGTTGTTCCTATCTTCAAAAAGGGGAAGAAGGTGGACCCAGGCAACTATAGGCCGGTGAGTCTGACTTCTATACCAGGAAAGATCTTTGAACAAATTATTAAACAACATGTATGTCAGTACCTGGATAAGAATGAAGTGATTAAACAGAGTCAGCATGGGTTTGTAACTAATAAAATCTTAAAAAAATCCAGAAAGTTACATTGTATGATTATGTAAATAATGAAATTGTATTTTATTGCATGAAATAAGTATTTGATCACCTACAAACCAGCAAAAATTCTGTCTCTCACAGACCTGTTTGTTTTTCTTTAAGAAACCTCCTACTCTGCCCTCATTGCCTGTATTAACTGCACTTTTTTGAACTCATTACCTGTTTAAAAGACACCCGTCCACACACTCAATCAATCATGCTCAAAGCTGTCCACCATGGCCAAGACCAAAGAGGTGTCTAAGGAGATCAAAGACAAAATGGTAGACCTGTACAAGGCTGGGATGGTCTACAGGTCAATAGACATGCAGCTTGGCAAGAAGCCAAAACTGTTGGCACAAATATTAGAAAATGGAAGAAGCACGAGATGACTGTCAATCTTCCTTGGTCTGGTGCTCCACGCAAGATCTTGCCTTGTGGGGCAAGGCTGATTCTGAGAAAGGTCAGGAATCAGCTCAGAATTACATGGAAGGATCTGCTCAATGACCTGATGAAAGCTGGGCAACTGTCTCAAACATTACCAGTTAGTAACACTATACATCTTCATGAATTAAAATCCTGTAAGGCACGCAAGATCCTCCTGCTCACGCCAGCACATGTTCAGGCCCATTTGATGTTCACCAGTTGCCATCTGAATAATCTAGAGGAAGCATGGGAGAAGATCAAGTGGTCAAATGAGACCAAAATAGAACCTTTTGGTATCAACTAAACTCACCATATTTGGAGGAAGATGAATGAGAACAACCCAAAGAACAACGTCCCCACCATGCAGCATGGTAAAGAGAGCATCATACTATGGGAGTGCTTTTCTGGAAAGGGAACAGCTTGACTGCACCGTAATGAAAGGAGGATTGATGGGATCATGTATTGTGAGACTTTGGCCAACAACCTCCTTCCCTGAGTAAAGGGCCTGTCACACTAAGCGATATCGCTAGCAATATCGCTATAACGTCACTGGTTTGTGACGTTATAGCAATATTGCTAGCGTTATCGCTATGTCTGATACTTACCTCCAACCGGCTCCCCCGCTGATTATCGCTGATCACGCGAGAACGTCCTGGACCGTTTCTCGTCGTCAGCTTCCTGCTGGGCTTCCTGTGGCGCCGACGAGCGACGCGTGGACGCGGGCGGGAGACCATCTTCATCACCTCGTCTGACAGGTAAGTAGCGACCCCCGACCGCTGCTATGTCGCTGGTGAGATCTGCCTGTGTGGCAGCTCACTAGTGACCACTTAGCGATGCACCAGCGATCCTGACCGCGTCATATCGCTGGTCGGGACCGCTGGTGCATCGCTAAGTGTGACAGTACCTTAAGAGAATTGCAGATGAGTTGTGGCTGGGTCTTCCAGCATGACAATGACCCAAAACACGCATTCAAGGCAGCTAAGGGTACCGTTACAATTAGCGATGCACCAGCGATCCCGACAACTATATGGGTCGCTGGTGCATCGCTAAGTGGTCACTAGTGAGCTGCCACACAGGCAGATCTCACCAGCGACATAGCAGCGGTCGGGGGTCTCTACTTACCTGTCAGATGCGGCAATCCTGACGTCCTCCCGCCCACGTCCATGCGCCGCTCGTCGGCGCCACAGGAAGCCCAGCAGGAAGCGCCCAACGAGAAATGGTCCAGGACCTTCTCGCGCGATCAGTGATAGCCAGCGGGGAAGCCGGTCGGAGGTAAGTATCATATGTAGTGATATCGCTAGCAACATCGCTGCTACATCACAAAATCGGTGACGTTACAGCGATATTGCTAGCGATATCGCTATGTGTAACGGGTGCTTAAGAAGTGACTCTGTAAGAAGCATTTCAAGATCCTGGAGTGGCCTAGTCAGTCTCCAGACCTGAACACAATAGAAAATCTTTATAGGGAGCTGAAACTGAATGCTACCCGGCGAAACCTGAAAGATCTGGAGATCTGAATGAAGTAGAGGGCCAAAATCCCTGCTGCAGTGTGTGCAAACTTGGTCAAGAGCTACAAGAAACGTCTGATCGCTTTAATTGCAAACAAAGGTTTCTGTGCCAAATATTAAGTTCTATTTTTCTATTGTATCAAACAAATTTTTCATGAAATAAAATGCAAATTAATTATTTAGAAATCATACAATGTGATTTTCTGGATTTTTTTAAGATTCAATCATTCACAGGTGAAGTGTACCTACGATAAAAAGACAGACCTCTCCATTCTTTGTTGGTGTAAAAACTGGCAAAATCGGCAGTGTATCAAATACTTGTTTTCCCACTGTATATATTGTTTTTTTTGTTTGTGTGGCTCACTACTGGTGCATTATGGTATTTGTGAAATCACACCAAAAACAAAATTATTACATACATGCATGATTTTCGTTTGTACAGTGTCCCAGTCGCGATGGTCTTGTAATGTTTCTTACCGTATATCTTATAATTTAGCAATTCACTTACCAATCCTCATATACTAATGGTTGCCATTTACAGTGCAGCTTATGCCTTTTTATTTATGCACTTCTTGATGCACCTAATTATTTGTTTCACTTGCAATTTTGTGAAGTAAATTACAAAACAATCAAAAAATGTAGTTTTAATCTGCCATGAAATCCATATTGTCATTCAAAACACTTCTGGTCTGAAGTGAGATCTCTCCCTCTGGCGAAAAACAACTCATGATGATATTAAAATCGTGATCATAAACTAGCCGTAAAGCTCAGCAGACCCTAATATATTTATTTTCAGTCTCATTTAGCACAGGTTGACTTTCATGCAGTTTAAGTGTAAGTGCAGATTGTTTCATGTAGAGAAACAAATAAACATATGCTGAAGGATAGGGAACATTTCACGGCGATATGCAACAGCCTGCTGGTCATTAACCTATTCGGTTCCATCATGAGTAGAAAATGAAGACATGGCAAATAATTAGTGGTCTTCTCGGCAGTGAACTGGTTAGAGAAAAGAATAAAAAATGAAAATGCAAAGTAAAATCAATTGTTCTGCATCTGCAGGGACCTTTATGGAATTATATAAAGAATCTAATTTAACGTCTTTATGATCCAGCTGGTTGTCGCGGTAGGTATTTGTACAGAAGCACCTCTTAGCATTCAAGGACAAACTATGTATGGTTGGTGACTTACAGAATATCGGGTAAATTTTAGCATTTGAAGAAAATGTTCAAGAAAATATACGTAGTCTTCAGAGCTGTATTTGGCATTTACGCTGCCCTAGGCACTTTAAGGGGTTGCACCCCCTACTGATAAGTAAGACTATGAGTATGTGCACACAACATCTATTTAAAGCAGACCTGCTATGTAAACCGCATGAAAAAGCGCTAAATAAACTCTGAAACGAATGAACATCTGCACTTTCTGTGCATTTGCTCAGTCTTTTGAGCTTCTTTTAACAGCTTCAGGTTTTCAAAGACGCCAAGCAGTTAAAATAGGTAACCTAACTATTTTTCGGTTAGTTACCGCTAGGAAGCCACTCACTAGTACTTAATACAATTTAATTTAAAGAAAAAGCAAAAAGATGTTGGAAAAGAAGCAAAACACAGCAGCATTAGGACAAAAAAAAGTCAGTGTGTCCTAAAGTTTTTTCTGCCTTAAAAACTCACAAGATTAGCAGATGTCTTAAAGACATTGTGTGCACATACCCTACAAGTTCACTTACCCTTTAGATAATAGTTAAGGCACTCACACACATTAGACTAAAGGCCCCTTTACATTTAGCGATGCACCAGCGATCCGACCAGCGATACGACCCGGTCAGAATCGCTGGTGCATCGCTAAATGATCGCTAGTAAGCTTCCACACAGGAAGATCTCACAGCGATGTAGCAGCGACGCAGCGGACGATACTCACCTTTCACACACAGCGATCCTGACGTCCTCCCGCCCGCGTCCAGCGTCGCTCGTCTCACACAGCAGGAAGCCCAGCAGGAAGCAGACGATGAGAAATGGAGCCGCCCGATCTCGCGCGATGAGCAACAGACAGTGGGGGAGCCGGTTGGAGGTATCACACAGAGCGATATCGCTAGCAATATCGCTATAACGTTACAAAATCAGTGACGTTTTAGCGATATTGCTAGCGATATCGCTATGTGTAAAACCCCCTTAAGGGCCCTGTCACACATAGCAATTTTTGTGACGCAACAGCAATCTCATCAGCGAGATCGCTGTGTGTGACAGCGATCAGCGACCGGCCCCCCTGCCAGTATCGCTGATCACTGTAGGAAAGCCCTGGACATTTTTTTGGTTGCTGGTCTCCGCTGGCCAGCACGCATCGCTGCGCGTGACAGGCGGTAGACCAGTGACCATCTGGTAACTAAGGTAAACGCAGGGTTTCTAAGCACGGCGCTGTGCTTAGAAACCCGATGTGTACCTTAGTTACCAGCGCGCTGATGCAGGGAGCTGGTAACTAAGGTACACATCGAGTTTCTAAGTGACGCACATCCCTTAGAAACCCGATGTGTACCTTAGTTACCAGCTCCCTGCATCAGCGCGCTGGTAACTATGTACACAGCGACGCCGCGTGCTGGGCGTCCCTTGTGCTGATCGCTGGTGAAGCTGTCTGTCTGACAGCTCACCAGCGATCATGTAGTGACTCACCAGTGTTCCTGACATATTGATATCGTTGTCGGGATCGCTGGTGAGTCGCTATGTGTGACGGGGCCTTAAAGTTGGCTGAACTGAGAGATAGACAGGTTCGGCTGACAATCTGATGATTGTCAGGGAGATAAGAATCCAGCATGTCCAATTTTGGACTGCAGAACCTTTTGTTCTCTTAGAGATAAACACACCGCCAGAGATGTCTAACATCACTTCTCTTATAGAGAACACAAAAGTGCTCAACAAAGTGAGTGATCCATTGTATGGAAAAATGGGGTGAGATAGCTGCCAGCCGAATCATGGGACAGCCGTCTATAGCATATGAGGGCTTTAGTCAAATACTTGTTCAGCTGACTTGTATGACCTCATTCAGATGGCTATATTTTTAGTCTTGCACAGTGATACTATCAAGTCTTATAAATGAAATCAGTTCTTGACTACGTCACCAGAACAACCATCATTACACAGCTACATCACAAGAACCACTGTGGTACACAACTAGTTCACCAGAACCACAGTCGGTACACGACTACATCACCAGAACCACCATCGGTGTAAGACTACATTAACAGAACCACTGATGGTACATGACTATATCATCAGAACCACCGTCGGTACGCAACTACATCACGGGAACTACTGTTGGTACGTGGTTTCATGATCACAACCATCGTCAGTACATGACTACAATCACCAAAACCATCATTGGAACATGACTACATTGCTAGAACCACCGTCAGTACCCAACTACATCGCAAGAAGAACTACCATCGGTATATGACCACCTCCCCAGAACAACCATCTGTACATGACTACATCCACAAGTTTAGTACAGCAATCAATTGCAATGTCAAGTCGGTTCATCTCAAGGTCTTTCAGTTCTGGCTAGACAAACACGGCAGTGGAGGTGACTCGTATGCATTGTAATAGGGAGATCACAGATGTCCATGCAAGCACAGTGGGACACATATTACACAAATCTTGAATGGTGGCTTGAAGACAAGATGAAGAAACCTATGCAGCTGAACGCTCCGATCCGAGTGGTGGTAGCAGTGCCGGGTATTGACGTGCGAGACTCGTCGGAGTTTCTCGCATGTGAGTATGAGCACTAAAGGTACTGTCACACTTAGCGATGTACCAGCGATCCCAACCAGCGATATGACGCGGTCAGGATCGCTGGTACATCGCTAAGTGGTCGCTAGTGAGCTGCCACACAGGCAGAACTCACCAGCGACATCACAGGGGACAGGGGTCGCTACTTACCTGTCACACTAGGCAATCCTGCATCCTACTGCCTGAGTCCATGCGTCGCTCGTCTCTCCACAGGAAGCCCAGCAGGAAGCTGACGACGAGAAACGGTCCAGGACGTTCTCGCGCGATCAGCGATAAGCAGCGGGGGAGCGGGTTGTAGGTAAGTATCACACACAGCGATATCGCTAGCAATATTGCTTAGTGTGACAGTACCTTTAGGCTACGTTCCCACAATGAGTTGTTTTGGTGTGTTTTTTAAGCTGCCAATTTTAGAAAAATGCAGGCTATTTTGCTTAGCAGAAATGGTGTCGGAAATCTGTAACATCAAAATCTCACTAAAAGCTCTTTGTAGTGAGACGCAGCTTTGCTTTGATAGGATTTTTAATAGGATTTTGGGGTTATCAGTTCAGCAGATCTACAAAGCAACCAAATAGTTCACATTCACATTCATCAGTTTTTCATCCGCCAGGTTTTTTTTTTTATACGTTTAAAAAATATATAAAAACCCATAAATATAAGTGTGAACTATTTGGTTTCTTGTAGATCTGCTAAACACAGATTGCTCATTGATCATTTAGAAACATGATCAGAAATTAATATTGTAAGTGATTGTAATATCTAAAGAAAATGTCAGCTGTAGTAAGGAATGCTTTGTATGCTAAAAATGTGCTTTTTCCATCCATCATATCCTCTCCAAAAGAATCATAAAGATCTAAACTTGCAGCTGTTCTAATTGTCCCCAATGGAAGATCCACAGTTGCTGTTAATTCTCTTTACTTGTATTTTCCATGAAATAACATTTTTAAAGCTTCTTTTCATTGTTCTGTTCCTCTGTTATTCCTCCTGAATAATTGGAAACTGGATGTTACCATTCCTTTTGCCAAAAGGGGTATGCTTTTACTCAGACGGCAATGATTGGACAGAAGGGGCATAACTACCACGGTCGCAGCAGTCGCCACTGCGATCGGGCACGGGGGGACTCAGGGGCCAGGCAGGCATATCTCCGAACCGTCCTGATTCTCGCTGCACAGTCCCGTTTTTTGACCCCCCCCACACCCGCGTCCCGCCCGGGAGTCTATTTTTCCTTCACTGCACTGAGCCGCCACGCCCCCCCATGCACCCCATCCTCTCCCTCCCACCGAGACCCACCACACTGACAGCAGCCCCTCACAGCCTGCAATGACATCACTAGGATGTTTTCTCTAATGTGCGCACAGGACCAGTGATGAGGTCACAGGAGGGGAGGAGTCAGGGATCACATGATCAGGGGCCTCGGTGTCTGCAGGACTGTGCTGTGCTGGTTGTCATGGTGCTGGATGAGGTAAAGTTTATGTGTGGGGTCAGGAGGGGTTTACAGTGTGGATGTAGCAGAGCTGTGTGTGTACAATTTTGGACAGAGTGGAGCCATGTGTGTACGAGGTGTACGGAGCTGATTCGTGTGTCTACGAGGTGTACGGAGTGGAGCCGCGTGTGTACGAGGTGTACGGAGCGGAGCCGCGTGTCTACGAGGTGTACGGAGCGGAGCCGTGTGTGTACGAGGTGTACGGAGCGGAGCAGTGTGTGTACGAGGTGTACGGAGCGGAGCAGTGTGTGTACGAGGTGTACGGAGCGGAGTCGTGTGTGTACGAGGTGTACGGAGCGGAGCTGTGTGTGTACAATTTTGGACGGAGCGAAGCCGTGTGTGTACGAGGTGTACGGAGCGGAGTCGTGTGTCTACAAGGTGTACGGAGCAGAGCCGTGTGTGTACGAGGTGTACGGAGCAGAGTCGTGTGTCTACAAGGTGTACGGAGCGGAGCTGTGTGTGTACAATTTTGGACGGAGTGAAGCCGTGTGTGTACGAGGTGTACAGAGCAGAGTCGTGTGTCTACGAGGTGTATGGAGTGGAGCCGCGTGTGTACGAGGTGTACGGAGCGGAGCCGCATGTCTACGAGGTGTACGAAGCGGAGCCGCGTGTGTACGAGGTGTACGGAGCGGAGCAGTGTGTGTACGAGGTGTACGGAGCGGAGCCGTGTGTGTACGAGGTGTACGGAGCGGAGCCGTGTGTGTACGAGGTGTACGGAGCGGAGCCGTGTGTGTACGAGGTGTACGGAGCAGAGCCGTGTGTGTACGAGGTGTACGGAGCAGAGCCGTGTGTGTACGAGGTGTACGGAGCGGAGCCGTGTGTGTACGAGGTGTACGGAGCGGAGCCGCGTGTGTACGAGGTGTACGGAGCGGAGCCGCGTGTGTACGAGGTGTACGGAGCGGAGCCGCGTGTATACGTGGTGTGCGGAGTGGTGCCACGTGTGTACGAGGTGTACGGAGCAGAGCCACGCGTGTGCAAGGTGTACGGAGAAGAGATGTGGCTGTATTTTGGCATGGGGGGCCCCATTTGAAAGTTCTTACCGGGACCCATAAATTTGTAGTTACGCCACTATTGGACAGTATCAGACTGGGGGACACAGCACTAACTGATAACAACCAGCTACCAATTTATTCAGAAAATTCTTTGAGAAATAGCAGAGGAATGGCACAACTGTTCTGGCACATAGAGGGTTCCCAAGCATGGGACCCACCAGTATAATATCCATATGCCCTAATAGGACATATTTGACTGTCACTGGTGGGAAATGGCCATAGATCTCATAGCTGCACTTCCCTGTAGTACTTATTACTGGGTGTTGCCCATTGACTGATGGCAAATTAGTAACTAATAATTGGCTTTAGTATGGGAATAAATCAATGCTTGACACTACTAGGTAGCATTTATAGATGAGAGCTTGTATAAAACTTTTATAATTTTGCAGAGATTACCTTTCGGTGACCTTGTTAGTAAACTCCTTGTATATTACCCGCAGCTAAAAAAATACAATCAGAGCTTTTACTTATTTATATTGCATGATCTGAGCCTAAAAATAGTACTTCATAAGGCAAAATTACATAGCAACTGGCACTCCATGAACACCAGCCCCAACATGTTACAGAAAGATTTTTTGGTTGGTTCCATATACATTATATATATATATATATATATATATAAAGCTCAAGTGTGTGTATGTGTGTATGTATGTATGTATGTGTGTGTGTGTATGTCTGGGATTGGCATCCGTACCGTCGCAGCTACAGCCACAAAATTTTGCACAGTCACACGTCTGGACCCTGAGAGCGTCCTAGGCTATGTTGTGAGGCGAAATTTTAACCTTGCGCATTCTAATTCACCAAACAATTTTGCCCCTATCTAGATAATGGGGAAAAAGTGTGTATGTATCAAGCCCCGCCCCTCATGATGTCATAATAGTTGCCATGGCAACGCTGATGTCATCATAGGTTGCAAGCCCCGCCGCTCATTATGATGTCATAATGGTTGACTATGGGATGGAGGATGTGTGATGGGTATATCGGCACTGGACTATCGGATGGAGGATATGTATGACGGTTATATGGGCACGGGACTATCGGATGGAGGATATGTATGACGGGTATATGGGCATGGGACTATGGGATGGAGGATATGTATGATGGGTATATGGGCATGGGACTATGAGATGAAGGATGTATGATGGGTATATGGGCACAGGACTATGGGATGGAGGAGAATTATGATTTGCTATAATTAACCACAGTTAGTTACTATGCCCGGGCAGCGCCGGGCTCTAGGTTGCAAGCCCCTCCGCTCATTATGATGTCATAATGGTTGACTATGGGATGGAGGATGTGTGATGGGTATAAGGGCACTGGACTATGGGATGGAGGATATGTATGATGGGTATATGGGCACGGGACTATGGGATGGAGGATGTGTGATTGGTATATGGGCACTGGACTATGGGATGGAGGATATGAATGATGGGTATATGGACACGGGACTATGGGATGGAGGATAATTATAATTTGCTATAACTAACACAGTTAGTTACTATGCCCGAGCAGCGCCGGGCTCTCCAGCTAGTATATATATAATTAAGAAACCACTGCACAGTTTTATAAAAATCAGCTTCTCTACGTGTCTGACAGCCATTCCATTCCAGTGTCAGTTGAATTCCAACCAGAGTACACCTCATTATACTTAATGTGCTTCTCATTAGGTGATCACCTGAACCAAATCTTATTAAACGAAGGAAAGTATAAAAAACCCTGCTGTGGTGTTCACAATCCTCTTGCAATAGGACAAGCTGGATGGCAAAACAAGTGCTAGTAATATCTCAAAAGTAATAGGAATGTAAAAATAACTTGTAACCATGCCAAAGGAGTTGAAAAGAAAAGTCTTGAGAAAGGAAAAGAAAGGCTCAATTCTGGCTTTACTAGCAGTACAGTGAGCATCATGTTGCCTACATCCTTAAAATTTCTAAGACGGCAATCCATTACAGCAAGGTCAAGCAGCAGACAATGGGGACAACAAAGCTACAGACTGGCAGAGGGTGAAAATGACTCTCCACTGACTGGGATGACCATCATCTTATTTGAATGTCACTCAGCAACCGCAGGATGACATCAAGTTGCCTACAAAAGGCATGGCAAATGGCAGCTGGGGTGAAGTGCAAGGCAAGAACAGTTCGTAACAGGCTCCTAGAAGCAGGGCTAAAAGTCATGCAAAGCTAGAAAAAAGCCTTTCATTAATGAGAAGCAAAGGAGAGCCAGGCTGAAGCTTGCCAAAGACTATAAGGATTGGACCATAGTGGACTGGAGTAAGGTAATCTTCTCTGATGAGTCTAATTTTCAGCTTTGCCCAACACCTGGTCGTCTAATGGTTAGATTGAGACCTGAAGAGGCATACAAGGCACAGTGTCTTGCACCCACTGTGAAATTTGGTGGAGGATCGGTGATGATCTGGGGATGCTTCAGCAAGGCTAGAATTTCGCAGGTTAATCTTTGCGAAGGATGTATGAATCAAGCCGCATACAAGGTTATCCTGGAAAAACAGTTGATTCCTTCTGCTGAGGCACTGTTCCCCAACGATGAGGACTGGTTTTTCCAGCTGCACAAAGTGCCATGCCACACGGCTAGGTCAATCAATCCCGATTGTGGCCAGCCCAATCTCTAGACCTGATCCCCATTGAAAACCTCTGGAATGTAATCAAGAGGAAGATGAATAGTCACAAGCCATCAAACAAAGAACTGCTTAAATTTTTGTACCAGGAGCGGCATACGGTCACCCAAAAGCAGTTTGAAAGACTGTTGGAAAGCATGCCAAGATATATGAAAGCTGTGATTAAAAATCATGGTTATTCCACAAAATATTGATTTCTGAACTCTTCCTGAGTAGAGTTGAGCGAAACGGGTAGGTCAATTTCAAAAGTCGCCGACTTTCGCAAAAGTCGGGTTTCATGAAACGAAACCTGACCATAGCGTGAGGTTGGCCACGAGGTCGGCGACCAGAGTGCCAAAGTCGCGTTTCAAAAGATGCTTCCAGCGCCCTTTTTCAGCCAATGATGGAGGACGCACACTGTGGGCAACGCGATGACATAGGCAGCGGTCACCACCATCTTTGAGAAGGGCATGCAAGTGATTGGCTTCCTTTGTGTGGCGTCACAGGGGCTATAAAAGGGTGTGCACGCCGACCGCCATCTTACTTCTGCTGATCTCAGAATAGGGAGAGCTGCTGCTGCTGATTCTGTAGGGAGAGCGTTAGGCAGTGAAGAAGATACAAAAAACTGCTTCTGCTGCTAGCGATTTTGCTTGTACAACACACCAGTTAGTGTGCAGTGCAAGGGGAGGCTATATTTTGGTGCATCAGCTCTGTTGGTTATTAGGCTGCCTTATAAGGCTCCCTGATAGCTGCATTGCTGTTTTCACACTGCTGTGCAAACTGCTTTTTTAAAAGCAAAAATACTTTTCATCCTCTTTTCTGCACAGTTACCAAGCGTTCGTTTTTCCACACTTTTGTGTGCAGCAGTCCTGCTTATTAGGCTGCCTGTTGCTATACTTGGGACTGAGAGCATCATTGTCAGCTTGCTAAAATCTCTAGGGAGATTCAAATTCTCCCCAGTCCTATATAGACATTTTAAACACCATCCAATTTCAGCCTGTTATATTGAGGTGTAATCTACACTGGGCCTGAGAGAATACAACAGTGTCCTCAAGTCTGTAGGGAGATTCAAATTCTCCCCAGTGCTATATAGACATTTTATACACCATCCAATTTCAGCCTGTTATATTGAGGTGTAATCTACACTGGGCCTGAGATAATAGTTCAGTGTGCTCAAGTCTGTAAGGAGATTCAAATTCTCCCCAGTCCTATATAGACATTTTATACACCATCCAATTTCAGCCTGTTATATTGAGGTGTAATCTACACTGGGCCTGAGAGAATACAACAGTGTCCTCAAGTCTGTAGGGAGATTCAAATTCTCCCCAGTGCTATATAGACATTTTATACACCATCCAATTTCAGCCTGTTATATTGAGGTGTAATCTACACTGGGCCTGAGATAATAGTTCAGTGTGCTCAAGTCTGTAAGGAGATTCAAATTCTCCCCAGTCCTATATAGACATTTTATACACCATCCAATTTCAGCCTGTTATATTGAGGTGTAATCTACACTGGGCATGAGGGAATACAACAGTGTCCTCAAGTCTGTAGGGAGATTCAAATTCTCCCCAGTTCTATATAGACATTTTATGCACCATCCAATTTCAGCCTGTTATATTGAGGTGTAATCTACACTGGGCCTGAGATAATAGTTCAGTGTCCTCAAGTCTGTATGGAGATTCAAATTTTCCCCAGTCCTATATAGACATTTTATACACCATCCAATTTCAGCTTGTTATATTGAGGTGTAATCTAAACTGGGCCTGAGATATTAGTTCAGTGTCCTCAAGTCTGTAGGGAGATTCAAATTCTCCCCAATACTATATACACCTTGTACCTTGTTTTACAGTACCATATTGCTGGTGGTATTTTGGGTACATTTTCCCAAAAATGAGGAAGTGTGTTGGAAGAGGCCGTGGAAGTGGACGAGGGTTGCCAGCTGGTAATGATGGTGTTGGTGGTGGTGGTGGATCTGCTGGTAGTGGCAAAAGCACAATAGCACCTAATGCAGGAGGTGTTGAGCCTGCATCATCGTTTGGCTCCACAAGGCCTCGAAGGCTGCCTTTTCTGGGAATAGGTAAACCGCTTTTAAAGCCAGAGCATCAGGAACAAGTTTTGGCTTACATTGCTGACACAGCCTCCAGGTCTATCGCCTCCTCTTCTGAACTTTCAAAAAATAAAAGCACTGAGTCATCATTGGAGGCTCATGGTCAGGAACCACACCTTTCCTTGTATCCTTCACCCCTACCAAAAGTAAAGGATGCGGCATGCCACACTACAGATTACTCCATGGAGCTCTTTTCACATACAATGCCTGGGTTATCAAGTCAAATCGTGAATTACCCAGTCCAAGAAGAATCTGACTAGGAGTGCACTGATGCACAGCCACTGATAGATAATTCTGCTGGTACATTCACTCACAGCACTACATTGTCCTCGCAGTGTACTGAGCCAGAATCTGACCCTGATGAAACTCAGGTGCCCCTTCCCGCATACTATACCACCTTACATAGTGTCACAGAGGAAGGTGCACATGACATTGAAGAGGAGGTGATGGATGACCCAGTTGTTGACCCAGATTGGATCCATTGGGGAAAAGGGTGCCGCTACCAATAGCTCAGAAGAAGAGGAGGAGCATCCGCAGCAGGCATCGACATCGCAACAGCTGTTATCTGGCAGGCCCGGAGTAGTCCAAAAACGGGTTACAAAAACCAAAAGAGTTGCAGGACAGCTAGGCCAGACGGTCAAATTAGCACAGCGAGCAAGGCCTCAAAATGTCTTCCATAGTAGGAAGAGTGCAGTGTGGCACTTTTTTTAACAAAATCCTAATGATCAGGCAAAGGATATCTGTAAGAAGTGCGCAAAGACCTTTAGCCGAGGGAAAAATCTGAGAAATTTGAATACCAGTTGCATGCTTAGACATTTAACCACCATGCACTTGCAAGCGTGGACGGACTACCAAACCTCACGTACCACATGTGCAACTGCTCCCAATGAAGGTAGTCAGCAACGCTACATCGTTTCCCCCACTTTAATCCCACCGGTTAGCACACCACCAGCAGCAAATGTTGAGGTGTCGTCGCAAGGCCAAAGCAGTCAGAGAATCACAATGTTATTGCTATGAAAGACTGAATCTAGACAATCAGAAAGAACACCAACTCCATCACCATCATCAACCCTCTCTCAGTCCGCCATGTCCACCTCTAGTTCCACCATATGCAGCTCTCAAGTCCAGCTCACCCTACCAGAGACTATGAGTAGGACAAGAAAGTACTCATCCTCTCATCCACGTACACTGGGTTTGAACGCCCACATTGCCAAACTAATCTCGTTAGAGATGATCCCCTACTGGTTGGTTGAAAGAGAAGCTTTCCGCGAACTCATGGCCTACGCAGTACCATGCTATGACCTACCCAGTCAGCACTTCTTTCACCTTCACGTGAAAGACCGCATTGTACATGCACTCAAGCAATCTGTGAGTGGAAAGGTGCACCTCACAACAGATGCATGGTCCAGTAGGCATGGCCAGGGCCGTTACGTGTCCATCACTGCGCACTGGGATAATGTGGTGGATGCAGGGTCCACAGGGGACAGCGGCGGTGGGACAGTGCTGCCTAGCCCACGGTATAGGAAACAGTTGGCTGTAGGCGTTCAACCCTTCTCCTCCAAAAGCGAAAGCTCATCCACAGAGCGCAGTCGCACGAGCACTCCATCCGCAGCTGCCAGTGTTGCACACTCGGTATCCCACTATCGAACAGCTAGTGGTAAGCGTCAGCAGGCTGTGTTGAAGATGATGTGTTTGGGCGACAGACACACCGCGGAGGTACTGGCCGACTACTTGCAGCGACAAACTGAGTCATGGCTGGGCAGTCTACATCTTGAGGCAGGCAAGGTAGTTAGTGATAACGGCCGGAATTTTGTGGCAGCCATAGCCCTTTCAAAACTCCGAAATATACCTTGCCTGGCTCACACCTTGAACCTGGTGGTGCAGTGCTTCCTCAATAATTATTCGGAGATAACTGGCCTGCTTCAGAAGGTTTGAAGACTGTGCTCGCACATCCGCCGGTCGCCCGTACACTCCAGTCGTAAGCAGAAGCTGCAGTGATTGCTCCAACTTCCCAAGCACCGCCTAATTATCGACGTTGCAACAAGGTGGAGCTCCACCCAGCACATGGTTGAGAGGCTGTGCGAACAGAGGCAGGCTGTAATGCATTTGTTGGAGGATACACGGCCAGGCACTTTGAGGGCAGACATGGAGTTGTCGGGTGTGCAGTGGTAAAAGCTGAAAGACCTCTATAAAGTCCTTCAGTGTTTTGTGGAATGCACACAACTGGTTAGCGCAGACGACACCATCATAAGCATGAGCATCCCACTTATGCGTCTGCTCATGCAAACTTTGACACACATTAAGGAGCAGGCGTCTGCAGCTGGGGAGGATGAGGAAGAGGAGGAGGGAAGCCTTGATGACAGTCAGCCATTGTCTGCTCCGGGACCTCTCCTGGACGAGGTGGAGGAAGAAGAGGAGGAGGATGATGATGGGGATGATTATTTAGGGGAGGAGGATGCTTCTTGTGGGGCAAGAGAAAATGTTGGCGTGGCAAGGTCTGGCACAGGGTTTGTGCGTGACTGGAGGGATGTGGATTTGCCAGAAAGTGCTCCTCCACCCAGCACTCGCAGTGCATCATTGACACCGGTAACATTGGCCCACATGTCAGATTATGCCTTGCAGATCCTAAAAAGGGACCCCCGCATTGCCAAAATGATGAACGATGACGACTTTTGGTTGGCCAGTATCCTGGATCCACGCTATAAAGGCAAAATCCAAAACATCATGCCACAGGAGAACCTTGACCTAATATTGGCTAACAAACAAGCAACTCTGGTAAACCATTTGTTTGAGGCATTCCCAGCACACGGTTCTCCAACAAGCCGTAGGGGGCAACATGGAAGAGGTGTTCATGGTGCACACATCAGAAGTGGCGTTGGAGACAGGGGTTTCATGACCATGTTGTGGACTGATTCTTCATGTCCCACTTACACGACTGGTAATACTGCATCAATTGAAAGTGACAGGAGACAGCAGTTGTCAACTATGGTTACAAACTACTTCTCGTCCCATATCGATGTTCTCCCTCACAGGTCATTCCCCTTTGACTATTGGGCCTCTAAACTGGACGCCTGGCCTGAATTGGCACAATATGACTTACAGGAGCTCGCTTGCCCTGCTGCTAGTGTGCTATCGGAAAGAGTCTTCAGTGCTGCTGGCTTAATCCTGATAGAAAAAAGGACCCGTCTGTCAACTCAAAATGTTGATGATCTAACCTTCATTAAAATGAACCATGCATGGGTTTCAAAGGATTTTGTTTCACCTTCCCCTGATGACACATAGTTTGCCAGAAAAAGGGCTCGCTTTTGTCCTCCTCTTCCTCGGACTTCTCCAATTCCTCCATTTGCAGCTGCTGAATGTCCAACATCAACATATGCCATTTTTTAATCCTCCCTAACTGGGCTGCCCCCACCTCATGGCCGGGGTCACCACCTAGCGACCGCAACCGTGCGAGTGACATTGCCCTGGACAGGTGGGTGGGCCGACTCTTTGGCGCCGGCACTGGCACATGGTCCCTCATAGTGCAATAAAGTGTCTCTGACAGTGGGGGTGCACACCCGGTGTCAGACACACCGGCGTACTATGAGGGGCCCAGTGCCAGTACCGACGCCCACGAGTGGGCCCCCCTTGCTTGGGCAGGGCCCCAGCATTTGCAATATTTATCTCTCCCTGCTCCTCCGCTGTGTAGCCTGGGCTGTCAAATCCTTCCCTGGGACTGCCACTACAAATTTGGTGAACTGATAGATGATGGTTAAGATGTAGCTATGCCCTGTCCTGCTGGACGGGCTCTAGCTTCAGATGATCAATGGCTTCCATTTCTTATGGACGTCGACTCACAATGAGATGCAGTGGTGGTTTATCATCAGCTTTGACAGTTTTCCTACTCACAGACGTTTGACATTCCTGCCCACATTTTTAAATGTGCCCTCTCATGCCAATCCAATAGAATCACCTACAGCCTGTGGCTTCTGTCTTTTGCACTCCAAAGTTACCTGACAGATCATGATAGGTAGTAAGGACCATGTCTACATCTCTCCCTGTGATCAAAAGTTGATGGAGATAAGTAACAGTGATGGGATCAACGGTACTGCGATACAGCAACCCTTTCTTCACAAAGAACTGTTTTCGCTATCTCCACACTAGTATTGAGAGATAACTTCCGATATCGGGAAATATCGGATTGGATCGGATCGATACCCCAAAAATATCGGGTATCGCCGATTCCGATACCGGAAACCCATGCAAGTCAATGGGGCACAAATATCAGAATGAAAATAAACCCTTTCTTTCCGTGCACATCCAGTTCGGGAGGGGGGAAGAGTGTGGGCGGTGCATGGGCGGAGACTGTGCGTGTGTGTGTGCAGGCGGGGTCTGTACGGGCCTCTCGGGGGTCTGTGCGGGCCTGCCGGGGGTCTGTGCGGGCTGCTGGGGGTCTGTGCGGGCCAGCCGGGGGTCTGTGCGGGTCTGCTGGGGGTCTGTGCGGGCCTGCCGGGGGTCTGTGCGGGCTGCCGGGGGTCTGTGCGGGCCTGCCGGGGGTTGTGTGTGTGTGCAGACATCGTCCGATGGGACTTGTAGTCCCATCGGGCTATGCCTGCTAAAATGACAGTGATTGACACATTAGCCAATGATGGGACAGTAGTAGTCCCATCATCCGGCTAATGTGTTGAATGTAAAAAAAATAAATAAAGCATACATACTGTACTACATACATACTACATACATACTACATATATACAACATTAATACAACATACATACATACTTCATATATACTACATTCATACAACATACATACATACTACATACATACTACATATATATACTACATTCATACAACATACATTCATACTACATATATACTACATTCATACAACATACATACATACTACATAATACATACATACTACATATATACCACATTCATACAACATACATACATACTACATACATACTTGATATATACTACATTCATGCAACATACATACATACTACATACATACTACATACTGTATATACTACATTCATACATACTACATATATACTACATTCATACAACATACATGCATACTACATAATACATACATACTACATATATACTGCATTCATACAACATACATACAAACATACTACATACATACTACATACTACATACATACATACTTCATATATACTACATTCATACAACATACATACATACTACATATATACTACATTCATACAACATACATACATACTAAATACATACTACATATATACTACATTCATACAACATACATACATAGTACATACTACATACATACTACATACATACAACATACATAAAACATGCTACAGGCATACAACATGCATACTACATACAATACATTCATACATTCATACAATACATACATATAGACATACAGTACATATAACAGAGTACATACTCACCATCACTTGTCACTTTGATCCCAGAAGCCAGTGTCATCTGTAAAAAAATATTAAAATAACAAACAACCAATATACTCCCTGATCCGCAGAAATCCACGAGTGTCCCACGACGATCTCCCGTGGAGAATAGCAGCATCAGCTGATGCGACCGCTCTCTAGGCGTTCCAGGAGTACAATGACGGGAGGTAGGTATACTTCCGCACTGTATTCCTCCGCCACTGTAAAAAAATAGTCTCTAGTCTCACTTTTGGCATTGCTGTGTGATAAAGTCCCACGCAGCTTTTGCCATAAAGTGAGACCAGTGAACTATAGTAACCTCTCAGTGATGCACTGCAGGAAATCGTCGTGGGACACTCATGGATTTCTGCGGATCAGGGAGTATATTGGTTGTTTGTTTGCTATTTTAATATTTTTTACAGTGAGATGACACTGGCTTCGGGGATCAAAGTGACAAGTGATGGTGAGTATGTACTCTATGTTATATGCACTGTATGTCTATATGTATGTATTGTATGAATGTATTGTATGTAGTATGTATGTTGTATGTATGTAGCATGTTGTATGTATGTTGCATGTATGTAGTAAGTATGTAGTATGTATGCATGTTGTATGAATGTAGTATATATGTAGTATGTATGTAGTGTGTAGTATGTATGTATGTATGTTGTATGAATGTAGTATATATGTAGTATGTATGTATTATGTAGTATGTATGTATGCTGTATGAATGAAGTATATATGTAGTATGTATGTATGTATGTATGTAGTATGAATGTAGTATATATGTAGTATTTATGTAGTATGTATGTATGTTGCATGAATGTTGTATATATGTAGTATGTATGTAGTATGTATGTTTTTTTTTTTTACATTCAACACATTAGCCGGATGATGGGACTACTAATGTCCCATCATTGGCTAATGTGTCAATCACTGTCATTGAACTGGAGTAGACTTGAATGACATGCATGATGTAAAAGCATGTTCACACTGGCCATAAAAGCAAGCAAAACCAAAGGAAAAAACAATGTGTGTATATACCCTAATGAAAATAAATAAGTAAAAAAGCAAGTGCATTAAATAACATAGGATACTTGGTAAACACTATTTTGATCAAAAAAGTATAAAGCTGTCCCACCCCGGCAAGCTGTACCCATTTGAGACAGTTACTGTCTCAAATGGGTACACCTTGCCGGGGTGGAACAGCTTTATACTTTTTTGATCAAAATAGTGTTTACCAAGTCCTCCTATGTTATTTAATGCACTTGCTTTTTTACTTATTTATTTTCATTAGGGTATATACACACTTTGTTTTTTTCCTTTGGTTTTGTTTTCAATCACTGTCATTGTAGCAGGCATAGCCCGATGGGACTTGTAGTCCCATCGGACGATGCAGGCCCGCACAGACCCCCGGCAGCCCGTACTGACCCCTGGCAGCCCCGCACAGACCCCCGGCAGGCCCGCACAGACCGCGCATCATGATGACATCATTTCAGCAGCCAATCACAGCCATGCCATTAGTTAACATGGCTAACACAACTGGCTCATTGCATTATGGGAACTTCTGATTCCAGTATTCGATATTGTAAAAATATCGGAACTCGGGAACGTTTCGTTAAACAAAAGCGTATCTTTTTTTCACATTAATAATGGTTTTCAATGATAATAGACAGTTTTAGGGCATAGCAGCAGTGTCTGGTAGCCAGCGGTGTAGTACACCTGTGAAGGAGCTACACCGTGCGTGTTTCTAATAATTTTTTACCGCATATTGTCCTGAAAATCCTTTTGGGCCTAGTAACTGTGTCTGCTACTCAGAAGAGGAGCCCACCCGTGAACCGAGCTATGCCGCCTGTTTATGAAAGAACCAGTTTTTGACTGCATTTACACCAGTTAATACTTTTGGCCTAGTAACTGTGTATTCTACTCAGCAGAGTTGGCCACCCATGAACCAAGCTATGCTGCCTGTTTATGTAAGAACTGTGTGTTACTCAGCAGAGGAGCCCAGCTGTTAAGCAAGCTACAGCACCTGTGGTTTGGACACTTAATTTTTTCACATTCTTTCTGGAATGCCGTTTAGGCCTAATTCCGGAATTACGGTTGACCTGCACTTACTGGGAAATGCTTGTTCGTGGGGAAGAATTGTAATCCCAGATCCCCATCACTAACGGGGTTCAGCGTGTTATCCGCACCTGTAAGCGATACACGTTGGTCCTTTCATTGTAGCACGCGTGCAGCCCCGGGCATGTAAGGGCATGACAGACCTGTTATTGGCCGATCTCGCGTGCCAGAGCCTCGCGTGTCCCTCTAGTAAGCTAGATGCGGGCCGCGGGGGCATGCCTGAGTCTCGTTCGTTAACGGAATTAAGCCTGCAATCTGTGCAGCTTTTTTGTGGATGGCATGGTTGAGGTTGCCCGTGTTGAGTGCAATTAAGCCGCAGGCTCCACTCTTGGTGGTGCCCTTCTGGACATTCCTTTAAGGTTCAGCTTTGCAACCATACTGCCCCCGGAAACCAAACACATTTCCTGACAGTGACATTCTGGTCAAAGAGCGCGATGACATCACGTTTGTACGCCCTCTGCCTAAACAGTCCAAGTGCAGAGAGATGGAAGATGGGGACGACGAGGAGTCCAGAGTACAGGGATTCCCTAGCGAGGAGACTTATTTCATTGTTTTAAAGGTTGGGAGCAATTTTTGGGGAGCACGATACTCTGGAGAATGATATCTTGGGCCCACCATACACTGGAGCATTCCAAAGGTGGACATCAGTCACTGGAGCAGCATTTACAGGGCCCATTATACACTGGAGCATTAGAAATAGGGCCTATTTTATATGGAGCATTATTTGGGCCCATAAGACACTGGAGCTTCATCCATGGTGAACAACATACTGTAGCATTATGTGGAGCTCATCATATACTGTATGGAACATTATATGGGACCAATGATTCTGTATGGAGAAAAATATGGGCCTCATTACTCTGTATGGCGCACTATGCGGTGGCCATAATACTGTATGGAGTAATATACTGTCCATTTTTGGAGCTATTGGAGAATTTAAAATGGATATCAGTCATGAGATGTAAGAAGTGAAGTATTTTTCATTGTACTGTACTGCTATTTCTCTGCCGTATCAAAGGATCATGAATTGTGTCATGTGTTAAAGGAGCCCAGTGACACTCTTTGGCCCTGGGCCCACGAAAATCTGGAGCCAGCACTACCCCCCCACAACTTTCGTCAAATAACCCCCAGTTTTCAATGCCTAACTATTATTATAAAGTAAATTAAGGTTGACAAGCTTAAGGAATAAGAATTGATGTTTTTGGCATTAAAATGGGCACTGTAGGTGTGTTTCCTGTCCTCCACTCACTGCCGGCTTTTCTTCCCCATTGACTTACATTGGGTTTCGTGTTTCAGTCGGCTTTCGACTTTTCACGATAATCGGCCGATTTCGTTTGACCCGACTTTTGCGAAAGTCGGGTTTCGTGAAACCCGACTCGACCCGAAAAAAGGCAAAGTCGCTCATCTCTATTCCTGGGTTAAAACATTACTATTGTTGTTTCTAAATGATTATGAACTTGTTTTCTTAGCATTATTTGAAGTCTGTGAGCACTGCATTTTTTTTGTTATTTTGACCATTTCTAATTTTCTGAAAATAAATACAAAATTTGGTGCTTGGAAATTCTAAGTCATGTTGTCAGTAATTTATAGAATAAAAGAGTAATTTACATTTTACTCAAAAATAAGCCTATAGAGAGAAAAAGCAAACAAACTGAAAATTTTGCAGTCGTCTCTTAATTTTTGCCAGAGCTGTATATATACCGGTATGTGGGAAGAAGTACATGTACTGAGAGAAGAATATCTAATATTGCCCTCTTGGAATTTATATAAATTAGACATTATACTTTAGAAGCTAACATCTTCACAACGAAGACAGGAAATTAAGAAAATAATAAATACATTTTCTGTAACCTAAACCAGTCAAACTTGTAGGAATCCAGCAAAGAACACAGGTTAGGCCACTTTCACACGTTACGTATTTGGTGAGTTTTTACCTCATTATCTGTAAGACAAAACCAGGAGTGGGTGATAAATACAGAAGTGATGACATGTTCCTATTATACCTATCCTCTGATGGTCCCACTCCTGGATTTGGCTTACAAATACTGATGTAATATACTGAACATGTGAATGAGGCCTTAATTAAGGAGTTAATTTTTATTATTTTGGAGAAGAAAAAAAAAATTTGTTATTGCTTTTTAGGCTATGTGCCCACGTAGCGATTTTTAAGCGTTTTTGCCGCGATTTTCAGCGCGAAAATGCTGCGAAAACGCTTAAAAATCTTGTACAGAACGCCCCCCATGCATTCCTATGGCATTCCGCACATGCTGTGCTAATGCTGCGCTTTTTTCCGCGGCGGAATCGCATCGCGGAAAAGATCGCAGCATGCTCATTCTTTTGTGCAGAATCGCAAAGAATTGCCGCGATTCCGCACCCATAGGAATGCATGAGAATCGCTTACTTCCCCCATGTGGCTATGCCCACCATGCGGGAAGTTAAGCGTCTCATGTGCGGTTGGTACCCACGGTGTGGAGGAGAGGAGACTGTCCTCCAGGCCCTGAGTACCATACCCCTGTAAAAAAAAGAATAAAAAATAAAAAATCGGTGTATATTTACCTTCCGATGTCCCGCGCTGCATTCCCGGCCTAGCGTTCCCAGTAATGCCTTGCGGCAAGGCCCTGTAATGACGTAGTCTCGCATGACTCTAGCGGTCTCGCGAGATCGCTATAGCAACGCGAGACTACGTCATCACAGGTCTCGCAAGGCATTACTGGGAACGCTAAGGCCCGGGAATGCAGCGCGGAACGCCGGAAGGTAAATATACCCCGATTTTTTTATTTTTTTTAGCATTTTTAACATCCTATCTTTTACTATTGATGCCGCATAGGTAGCCTCAATAGTAAAAAGCTGCTCACTCTTGTCAAACACTATGTTTGACGAGTGTGACCAACCTGTCAATCACTTTCCAAGCGATGCTTCAAATCGCTTGGAAAGTGCTTGAATATCGCACGCGAAAATCGCGGCAAAATCGCGATCATAATCGCGGTAAAATCGCGGTGAAATCGTGCGGAAAAAAACGCGCTATTTCTGGGAAGGAGTCCGGTTTTTAGTGAGCGTTTTAAAACGCTACTTGGGCCCACAGCCTTACTCTTTTTTTTTCCCGCTATGCGTCGTACCTTTATTTTGTGGGTCACTACAATAGAAGTAACAATATTATAGCTCAGTCACATGCTTTCCACTGCTAGAAGTGGAAACAAGGAGACTGACAACTAGTATTGGAAAATCCCCTAAGGGCCACGTTCACACCTTCAGTATTTGGTCAGTATTTTCTATCAGTATTTGTAAGTCAAAATCATTAATGAAACAATCAGAGGAAAAGTCTAATAGAAACACGTCACCACTTCTGTATTTATCACCCACTCCTGGCTTACAAATACTGATGCAAGATACTCACTGAATACTGCGCTTGTGAATGTGGCATAACCAGTGTTCTATGCTCGATTCCTACAAGTGTAGCTGTTTTAATTTGCAGAAAATTCTGCAAGCAGAGCAATTCCATTTCTTGGTTAGTTTAACCATTAATTTCTATGTTTAGTGTTCCTTAGTACAGGAACGTTCACCAGTTTGCGCATGATAAACTGGCCACATCACAAAATATAGCCTGCAGAGCTGAATAAATTGCATTTATTTATTTTTTTTAATTTCTTGTCTTCGTTGCAAAGATATTGTCTTGTAAAGTTTAAAGTCTAATTTATGTTAAGTCCAAGAGGGCAAAATCAGATATTTTTCTCAGGGTGTGTGTACTTCTTCCTTTGTATGATGTTGATCAAAAGTTGTATGTGTCATGCAGGAGTAAAAAGAACATGCCACAATAGCTTATAACGGTTTTCTCCTGTGTGGGATTTGTAATGACAAACAGTCTGCTCTGCTCACTGATCTCGCCACCAAGCTATTGCAAATGAAATGTGATGAGTAGAGCAGATATAAGGCCGGGGTCAGACTTGCGAGAAACTTGCACGAGTATCGCATCTCAATACCCGGAACTGCAGCCGGCACTCGGGACTGGAGTGTGCGGCTGCATAAAAAGACATGCAGCCGCACACTCCGTCCCGAGTGCCGGTGGCAGTGCCCGGTATTGAGATGCGAGACTTGTGCGAATTTCTCGCAAGTCTGACCACGGCCTAAATGTGATCCTAATTGTCCCTGTCTGGTGAAACCCACCACCCTGCACTCGGGATGCCCTTGACCTATTTGCAGTGCACATAGCCTATATGTCTGATGAAAGATTTTTCACCTGAAATGAAATGTTATGTAATACTGTGTTTACAGTGGTGTAAACGATGAAAATGAAATATTGTCAATAAAACCTAGTTAAAGCATCTTCACATGGCTGTAGGTGTGCAGTTCCTTCTCTCTGCCTATTAAAGAGAACCTATCATGTCTCCAAACACTGTAAACGTGCAGATATGGGGTTGATCTACAGGGCCTTCCCAGAATAAATATAGATATTGCATTGGGAGCGTTGGCAGTTAGCACGCCTCAACACTTTGATTTACAGTTCACTCTGTATAGTACTGCACTGCAGAGCCGACTGTCAATCAAAGTGCTGGAGCGTGCTTACAGCCGACGCTCACTGTGGACTGATCGGAGACTGTAGATGCTCCAGCTTCACCTCTATGACTGAAAGTTGGCGGCTGCCGGGAGGAGTAAAGTTCAATTTCTTAATTGCATTTTGTGTAAGGTGGATGAACAAAATAGGAATTTTATTAGTCTGCAGATTAACCCTGTATCTGCAGGATAATAGTGTTTGAGGACATGACAGGTTCCATGATGTGGCCAGTTTACCATGCTCAAACGAGTGAAAGGTGCTTTTTAATTATGATTAGTCTTTAAAAAAAAAAAAAAAGACACATTGACGTGATCCTTGTGATTTTTGACTGAATATGGAAGAGATGGATTTGGCGGTTGGGTCTTGTCAGTTAACGCTCTTAATAGGATGTGCTACAACTTTATGAGGATTCATGCAAAACGTAAGAGAACAAATTAGGACAAATTCAGGAAGGATTTTCATTCTTCTTAAAGGCTTTACAATTTCCCATCCCTAAATAGTGATGTGAAGCCTGTTGTGACTAGTTGAGGGTAACTTGAGTACAGTGGGATTAATGCTTGATATTTGTTCCCTCTGAGAAATCCTACAGGAAGCAAACAGCACAAAAACACAGAAAACAAACTGACTGGAGAAGGAGATAATAGATATGTGACAGATTTATGTGTCTTTCAAAAGTGGTTTATGGTAAATGAATCTAAAGGGCAGTACAACATAATGTTACACTCTGGATCTTCAGAAGTGGATCCAACAAGAGCAAACGAATTGGTTCTTACAGTATATGCATATACTCCTGGATTTGACCCCAATTCTGCACCAGAATCTACATGTGTAACTTCTGCTAAAGGTGTTTGGCTTAAAGGTTTACTCCAAAATTTGCAAGTTATCTCTTTCTTATAACATATAGAATAACGTACTGATCACTGGGGTCCAACTGCTCATGTCCCTAACCCTAACGATCCCAAGAAGAGGGAGCAGATGAGTCTATGGGACTGCCAGAAATTTCCAAGCACTGTTCTTGACTTTCTCTGTTAGTCCAATAGACATTGAAAGCATTTGCCCGTATGTTCTGTTCAAGAGGCGGGTCTTGTGATATAGAGCCTTGTTCTCTGAGAGTCCTAAGCATTTTTCAAAGTGGATTTTGGAGCAGAGTTCGTACCTGAAGAGGAATTAAACATTTAAAAATACCTGGATATTATTGTATATATCAAACAGATAATAGAATTAATGGACATCTGTTTGCATGTATAGAACCCTATTAGTGATCAGAATGAAAGTCTGTATGGCTCAATAATGAGTGGTGGAGGCCACTAGGCCACTTAGGCCAAAGAACTCCATAAAATATCAACAACTCTTCTATAATTATCTAATAAAGTACCATTACCAAAATCTCCCATCTTTCTTCCTAGATCACCAGTCCAGCCTTGTCCAACCATTGGAAAATGGGCACTGAAGATGCAATACTTGCAATAATTATATTTCTATAGTGCCAACATATTCTGCAGAACTGTACAACTCAGAGGGGACAGTGGGGAAAAAAAGTATTTAGTCAGTCAGCAATAGTGCAAGTTCCACCACTTAAAAAGATGAGAGGCGTCTGTAATTTACATCATAGGTAGACCTCAACTATGGGAGACAAACTGAGAAAAAAAAATCCAGAAAATCACATTGTCTGTTTTTTTTCATTTTATTTGCATATTATGGTGGAAAATAAGTATTTGGTCAGAAACAAGCAATCAAGATTTCTGGCTCTCACAGACCTGTAACTTCTTCTTTAAGAGTCTCCTCTTTCCTCCACTCATTACCTGTAGTAATGGCACCTGTTTAAACTTGTTATCAGTATAAAAAGACACCTGTGCACACCCTCAAACAGTCTGACTCCAAACTCCACTATGGAGAAGACCAAAGAGCTGTCAAAGGACACCAGAAACAAAATTGTAGCCCTGCACCAGGCTGGGAAGACTGAATCTGCAATAGCCAACCAGCTTGGAGTGAAGAAATCAACTGTGGGAGCAATAATTAGAAAATGGAAGACATACAAGACCACTGATAATCTCCCTCGATCTGGTGCTCCATGCAAAATCCCACCCCGTGGGGTCAGAATGATCACAAGAACGGTGAGCAAAAATCCCATAACCACGCGGGGGGACCTAGTGAATGAACTGCAGAGAGCTGGGACCAATGTAACAAGGCCTACCATAAGTAACACACTACGCCACCATGGACTCAGATCCTGCAGTGCCAGATGTGTCCCACTGCTTAAGCCTGTACATGTCCGGGCCCGTCTGAAGTTTGCTAGAGAGCATTTGGATGATCCAGAGGAGTTTTGGGAGAATGTCCTATGGTCTGATGAAACCAAACTGGAACTGTTTAGTGGAAACACAACTTGTCGTGTTTGGAGGAAAAAGAATACTGAGTTGCATCCATCAAACACCATACCTACTGTAAAGCATGGTGGTGGAAACATCATGCTTTGGGGCTGTTTCTCTGCAAAGGGGCCAGGACGACTGATCCGGGTACATGAAAGAATGAATGGGGCCATGTATCGTGAGATTTTGAGTGCAAACCTCCTTCCATCAGCAAGGGCATTGAAGATGAAACGTGGCTGGGTCTTTCAACATGACAATGATCCAAAGCACACCGCCAGGGCAACAAAGGAGTGGCTTCGTAAGAAGCATTTCAAGGTCCTGGAGTGGCCTAACCAGTCTCCAGATCTCAACCCTATAGAAAACCTTTGGAGGGAGTTGAAAGTCCGTGTTGCCAAGCGAAAAGCCAAAAACATCACTGCTCTAGAGGAGATCTGCATGGAGGAATGGGCCAACATACCAACAACAGTGTGTGGCAACCTTGTGAAGACTTACAGAAAACGTTTGACCTCTGTCATTGCCAACAAAGGATATATCACAAAGTATTGAGATGAAATTTTGTTTCTGACCAAATACTTATTTTCCACCATAATATGCAAATAAAATAAAAAAAAAACAGACAATGTGATTTTCTGGATTTTTTTTTCTCAGTTTGTCTCCCATAGTTGAGGTCTACCTATGATGTAAATTACAGACGCCTCTCATCTTTTTAAGTGGTGGAACTTGCACTATTGCTGACTGACTAAATACTTTTTTTCCCCATTGTATAAACAATACACATGCGTTTTTGCATTTTTAGAGCATATTTATTAAAACTGTGGATAATGGGAATTAACCGGATTGTCTAGGCTAGTGCCTGAGAATTGACACAGCGATGACAGAAGTTTTGAAGATGCAAGTGGGAGGATTGGATTGTAGAAAATGTTAATCTTAGTTTATTAATATAACAGAGATCACGGTTAGGGTGGTAGACAGAGACTAAGGGGAGATGAAGGGCAGTGCAGAGCTTTGCAAATAAGAATCATATCTTTATACTGTACTCTGTAGCAGATGGGCAACCAGTGCAATGACTGGCACAGGATGGAGGTATCGGTGTAGCGGCTGGACAGATTCTAAACTGTGAGTGTTTTACCCTCAATTAAAAGCAGTCTGATGCTTAGTTGCCAGTGGAACTTGTGATTTTTAATCTATGTTGAGCTTTTTACTTTTTTGTATCTTTATTTGACAAATTTTAGGCCCATTTCTATTTTAAAAAGATTGGTAAGTCATGAATTTCAAAGCCAGGTTGAGAACCCGAAACTCTTACTATTACTAAGAGAATTTATGTAGGAATAGTTATTTGCGCTTTTAATGAATACTTTCCTTTTCAAAGCTGCAACATGCAGCACTGGGGTTTTGGGTTCAAATACCACTAAGGACAACATCTGCAAGAAGTTTCTATGTTCTCCCCATGTTTGCGTGGGTTTCCTCCAGGTTCTACAGTTTCCTCCCACATTCCAAAGACATACTGATAGGGAATTTAGATTGGGAGCCTCAATGGGGGCAGTGATGCTGATGTCTATAAAGTGCTGTGAAAATCAGTGGCGCTATTGTAAGCAAATAAAACAAATGAATAAAATAAAAATAAATGCAACACATGTTGCATCTATTTGAAGGGTTATAACCTATCCTTTGCTGAGGGTCTGATCACTGTACTCTGCTTTTTCTGTCAGTCTCATAGATAATGAATGTAGCTTTAGTCAAACATTTGCCCCTCTGCTCCATTGAAGACAGGACTCTACCCCATTCTCAGGATCGCTGTGAGCCCAAATATTCAGATACCCAGCCATCAGAAAGTTAATCCATATTCTATGGATTTTGGAAAGAATTTTTGTTTTTTTCTCATCTCTTCTGATGATGATAACTAAGATACTTATCAAACATTTTTTCATACGTCTTTTGTGATTTGCGGAAGTCAGTGGTGGAGAAGAATTTCACTATTTCAGACGTCTGCTTGTGGTGAGCTAGCATTATATAATCACTCTCCTCCTCGGGACCTGGACTTTCACACTGTGCAATGACTAAAGTTTGCACTTGAGCCATTAGACCCATTTCAAGCACACCCCGACAGCTGCAAATTAAAACACAATCCTTCCACTTTACACTTCCATCTGGCTGCAGATGGTTTAAATCTGACCCACTGGGAACGCAACTCTGCTGGAGAGGAAATGTCAATGGCTGCAGATTTCAACATGGAAATGAAAGTTGTTGCCTATAAAATGTTCTTTGCCCTGGTTCACATGCTACAGATGGTGACACCGTAATGTACATGTATGTGCTCGGGATATCAAAAATCCTATATCCATGCTTAGGATAAACTCCACGTGGATTTTAGTGTATGATCATCAATTTCTATAGAATGGGGAAATTTGCATTTAAAAAAATGTGTGGAATTGTATAAAGATATATGGTGACATATCATGTGCTTGGTTTGGCGGCTTTTTTTCAAGTAGACAGCATAAAGGACAGCTTAACCATACAGTCTCACCAGGTTTGGTCCTGATGAAGAAGTCCTGCGTGACCTCCAAATGTGTTGACTTTTAAACCTGTTTAAATAAAAGAATTTTATTTCATCGACAATTCGCCATCAGCAGCGCATGAGTGATACCTCCGTTTTAACCTTTAGGGCAGAAACACACTGCCGTATTTCTCATGCGAGAATCGTATCGCAAGCCTCGCACTGGCTGTCTGCTCTCCTGACCTGAGCTTGACAGCTGCATAGTAATCCATCACGCTGTCATGCTCAGGTCAGGAGAGGTGCCGGCCAGTCCGTGCAGTGCAATGCGATTATCGCACCAGAAATACGGCAGTCTGTCTCTGTCCTTATATCCATGGTCATTTTCCTTGACCGGTATCTGTGCAGCAGCTGTTTTATATGTCCGTGATGTGTTGCCATTCAGCAACCTAACAAGGTGCGTGTATCTCCTCTTTTTCTGACACCCCATTGTCACCGGATAAGACCCTATTGCGTTTTTTTCTTTTCCAGTTTCTCCCTTCCGTTTTTACGCTATGCTCACATCGAGGCTTTTCAAGAGGAAACTGCTTCAACAAACGCCCCTTTTTTTATCCTTTTTTTAAATTTTACTGTTTTTTTTAATCATTCCTTTGATTTGACAATGTCTGGATTGGAGTAGGATCCATCAGGATCCACTTCAGAGAAACGACAGTTTTTTTCTCAACAGGCTTCTATCAAAACATATACTCGAAAAACTGGACAGCAGGGTTTCCAATGGAAATGAATAGGAAGAGTTTTCGAAGTGTTTTCAAACATTTTTTCGGGGATTTTGGAACTGTATATATACTTTATTATTTATTAAATTGTGAAAGGAGAAGGAAAACCGTCACTAAACAAACTCACGTACCACCACGCGAGCATCGGATTCGGCTTGCGGACAGATTGCCTCTTACACCGCAGACTCACAGATGCATGTGATCACCCAGGTAGAGGAACTCATTTGAATGTGCAGGATAGAAGATCGAGTGTGATAGTCAGTGGAGACTGATCGGTGAAAAAAACTTCTTTATTAATTGCATAAAAAAACATGGAGGCAGGGGAGCGTGGGTGACCGTGCACACTACGGCCATTTCTCGTGCATATACGCTTCAACGGGACCAGGGACCATTACTGCCAACACCGCTAGAACGACGCTGGCACGGGAGGTGAGTATGGACTTTTTTATTTTATTGGAGACAAACATTTAGATCAAGAAGGGGTTATCGTAGTAGTGGACAACCCCTTTAATGTTATTAAAGGGAATCTGTGAGCAGGTTTTTACTGTGTAATCTGGGGTCTCAAAATGAGGGAAAAATCCAGCTCCACGATATAGTGAAAAAACAATTCTTTATTCACTTGATATTTCAAGCATAGAGGATAAAAGTATCAGCATAGACAGCAGCAAATGATGCGTTATCGACGCGTTTCAGGTGTCACAGCACCCTTAGTGCTGTGACAATGACAATGATACATTGTCGGAATCAGGGTCTCTTTTCCTACATCAGGCAGCTCTCAAATTAGGAAGCAAAAACACGCTTACAGCTTCCCTTTAATATAGTAATTTTTTTCCCAAAATGATCTTTATTGTGGTCTGAAATTAAACTAATGTATGTTTATCAATGAATATATAATATGTAGCCTGACCACAAGTGCTTGTATCAATCATATGACTGCTCAGTCTTTTGTATTAATAGAATGAATAAATTTATAGCAAAATTTCTGCACGTACAGTATAAATACATGCAGTGATTAAACTTTGTACAAGATGTTTTATAAGTTGATGCCAGAAGAAAGACCCCAATTAAATGATAGATTTTGCCCAAGGGGAAACACACTTCAGCTGTGAAGAATTCTCTCCAGATGTCCTCCTGCTCACCCGGCACATTATCTGACTCAACAAATACCAGTCTCACTATCCAGGAAAATCTTCTCCAGCCATGACCAAAGGAACTTCACGTTTAGTGGAAACCACTGTATGGGACTTACTACTTTTACAGATCTGCCATCATATTTCACAATACAACTGCAAACATTAGGCATGATGTGGCTGGTGTACTTACATTAAAAATCAATGTCAGAAAGGCTGTATAATTTTTTTCTACCTGATATTAAAGTGAGCAATTTACGAGCACAGCTAGAGCAAGAGTTGGCCTCATAAAATGCTCGTCTTCATAGTAGAAATATATAGCCAAACTGACATGGATTTTCAAAGTAAGTACACAAATGTTGTAAGGGCTAAGATATAATTTAATAATGGATGTGATTTGTATTGTGGGTAATCTTGTTGTGACAATTGTTTATTTAAATAAAGATTATTCCCATCATAAGAAAGGAGGTGCACCCCATCAGCTGCCTTAATAAAATTAAATGTATTTCATTTTTTGCTGAGGTTCTGTGCAGATATTGGTCTATTTTGTGTCCGCTTCTAAATGTTAAACTTTTCAGCATATGGTCCATGGTAAACGAAGTTTTTCACTTTTTGTAATGTAAATAGCTGCAAAATTGATCTTCTCATTGTTTTCAAGTGACTACTCTGTGATTATTTAATTAAGTCATGTGACCTAGGCTCAGTGGAGTAGATACAATTTTATTTTTTATTATCAATAATGATAGTAGTAGTCCCAGATTGGCCCATTTGATGAAGACTATGGGAGCTCCTTGTCATTAAAATTTTATTGAGGTTGATCCTAATATACACTCTTCAAGATTGACATGCCAACAGCAACATGAAAAAAAGTCACAGCGTTATGGCAATCACAGGATGGATAGACCTCTTAATGATATGAAAAAATGGAAACAAAATTTTCTAAACATCTCGATTTATTCACTATTATGAGTGTCACATGTTGAAATCCCCGCACTTACGGCCTTGTCTGCTATCAGTAAGGTTATTAATGGTCTGAGGAATGTTCTGCCATGCTTAAAAGCACTTGGGCAAATCATCAAGATCCGCTGCTGGCTGCTCCCACTGCAATTTCCAATCATTAATGTCAGAGATGTGCTTGATGGAAGACAAGTTTGGATACTCTGCAGGTCATGGGAGCACAGTTAGGTCACGCAGGCTGCTCACAGTAGTAACAGCAATGTAGATTCAGTGGGCCGGGCTGGGGGTGGTCCCTCGATATACCGCGCAGTGACGAACAGACACAAGATGAGGCAGGTTTCGGGTACAACAGGTCCAAGTTTATTCTCTTGCCGTCTGCCTGACGGCCTCCGAAGTACACCGCACTTCAATTTACTTCACTTCACTTAGCGACCCTCCGTTTCCAGGGCCGCTTCCCGCACACCGTACTTTACACAGGGGACGTACATTTATGCACCGTCCCCTCTTGACTCTTTGACGCTCCTGTCAGATCCATCACTGTGGCCGCCTTAGGCCCGTAAACCAACAGTACTTTTACTGATCAGTCGTCTCTCCCTCAATACGGTATGCTTTACCTCAGTGCCTCGTCTATTCTGAGGTACTCTTGTGTCAGGACCACCTCCCTGACTTTCTCTCTCCTCAGTCCCCCTGGTTTGGTTTTCCTCACAGTGCACAAACTGTCGTAGTCCTCCTGTCACTTGAGCTCCCCCTGGGGACTGGAACTTTCTGGAACCCTCCTGTCAAATTTATATCATTCCCGGTTCCCTGTAACTCCGCCCCCCCATGACCAACGGTTTCCTAAGCCCTAAGCTGATGTCATGTCCTTTGCTCACACTCCTCCCTGCCCTCTAATGGTCAACCCAAGGTACTGCACGTCCACTACACTTTCCTAGCTGTTTCCCCACTGTAGTAACTGACACCTGTCTAAACTGTGCAAACCTTTCTTTCTCTATTCTGACAAGTCTGTCCGTCCGTCAGGTCACCTTCCCTACAGCAACATGCACCCTAGAGTTGTGGTGTTAGAAATCAGCTCCTGGGGCATTTGGGGGAAAGACCGTCCCACTGGTTCCATGACCAAATCAATGTACCTGGAGAGGTTTCAGTGATATCCTGCTCACTGGCCTAATAACCCAACTAAGGTGCTGGATGCTACCTGAGTATTCAATAAAAACCTAAGATAGCAATAAAATGAACATATACCTTACTATGAGCAAGTGAAAAGCAATAGTACATATAAACATAGGGTACTGTTTTTAATTAAAAAAAGCATAAAGCCATCCAACCATCGTCAAGGTCTACCCAGTAAGGATGGTCTGAAACTCTAGTAATTAATCCTTACCATGTGTCAAAAATTACCTCATTAAAGGGCTGAGCAATTAGTCCCCAATCCTGCTTGGCTCTTGTTCACATTAAGGTAATTTTTGACACATGATAAGGTTGTAATACCAGCGGTTAAGACCGTCCTTACTGGGTTCACTTTGATGCTGGTGGGATGGTTTTTACGCTATTTTTAAATAAAAAATATTGTTTTCTAAGTACCCTATGTTATTTATATGCACTGTTGCCTTTTACTTATTTATACCAGGGTAAATCTCCATTTTATTTCTATCTTAGGTTTTGTCTGTTTTACGTCCAGTCTGAGCATGCTCCTACACATTGCATGTATACCAACTTAAACTCCAGTTTATTTCTTTTGGATTCGCTGAGGATTCAGTTAGATGACGCCGATGTAGAAGAGAGGACCGGGCTGCAAGGGCTGCTGAAATACCAGGTCTGGAACTGTTGGGTCTGAACCTCCTGTTGCTGGAGGGAATGAGATTGCAGATGGAGTGAATCGGTGTCCTGGGTGAAGGGGGTGAGGCCAGGGAAAGTAAGTTAAAAGGGGTTGTGCAGGAATGCAAGCGGGCTTCCTGCCAGAATGCTGAGCAGGTGTGAAACGCAGCTGCAGTGAGAGGAGCGATAGGCCACATCAAGCAGATATAGGGCGGCCATGTGAGAGACTTATGGGTCGCCCTCCCAGGGCTGTGGGGTACTTGGTACCGGGCCGGTCTCTCAGATGAGAACATCACAGCAGCGGTGGCCCGGTCCGTGACCCTGGACGCCCATGTAAAAGGGGTTGAGTTGGGAATAAAGTTTATAAGTGATTTGTGATGCCACCTGTGGTGTTCGGTAATGAAGGTGTTTAGCCGACGATGCAGACAGATGCTCTGGGACAGATGGTGGGGTGCAGCAATGATGGTGTAGCCCTCCACTGGCAGGGCTGTTGGTCCCAGGGCAGTGTAGATAAAGGTTTAGGAAGAGGGTGCAGTGTTTGGCACAGAGATGTAGCAGTGCTGAGGATGTTGCAGGAAGGAGGCAAGGACACAACAGGGTGCAGTTTCTTTACCTTTACTTGGCAAACGCAGTCCAGGGTCCTGATTACAGATGGCACAGGAGCAGGCTAGCCTGGTAGCAACTCAGGGATCTCTCTATCAGATGGGTTGTGTAGTCTCCTTCCTAGCACTTACTTGAGGTACATGCAGTATGTGTTACACTGAAGTGCCTCCTTCTTATCTTCTCTTAGAACTACCTTGTATGGCAGACAGCTGTAGCCCTCTATCTCTCTTGGCTCACCCGTCGCTGTTGTGCCTCGCCTCTGAGTCTTAGGTGGGAATAGAGCTTTTACAGCTTCCTATTCCTCTGGTTTCTGTTGTAGGACCTTCAGTATCCATACAACCGTGGAGACCAGGCTCCAGATCATGCGCTGTCACTGGGAGGGAGCTCTCTATCCTCAGCTCGACCTCCAGCTTCTCTCCACACGTCAACACTCGTTGCCCTCCTCACACTAACTGACTCACTCCTTCCTGGCCTCCAGAGACAGCTCCTCCCCTCAGTTCTGGTTCAGAGCTCCCTCTGCTGGCCTGGAGTGGGAACTGTGTTGCATGACATGGTTAACTGTCAGAGAGACTCTTCATTGCTCCCAAGCCTGACATCACCCCCCCAGAGGAGGAAGGCAATGCCACTGTGGCGACCATACTCCTGGGGGTGCCACATTCCCCCCTAGTGCAAGTCAGTACTCCTGGACTGATAAAAGAAAAGCATGAAAAACATATAAACATGTAAACAATAGGAAGATTACAAGATTTAAGAAAAATTAAAAATTTACAAAAACCACATGCTTTAAAAATAGTCCTATGATGATAAGTCCAAGCATCAATGTCCATGGTCTATTCCTGGGCAACTGGTGAACTATGTACAAGTTGGTTTTGACCACACAAGTCCTGTGGTCCAATGTCCATCAAAACATGAAACAAGAACTTCAAAAAGGCTTCTTACAGAGTCTCTGTAGGCACAAAGCTTGAGAACAGTTACATATATACACAATTTCAATATTCACATAAACTTATCTATACACAATATCTGATGGGCAGTATACCTTGTGTAGTACGGGTAGACCTGTGTAATTCTGGTGTGGGTAAACTAGGTAGTATTCTCCTATGTACTCTTAGTCCCACCAGGGGAATGACAAATTCACCAATGGCACGGCGAGGGTTCTCTGGCGCCACTGCTGGTATGGCATCGGCTTCCCGAACGTCTTGATTTTCAGAGTTCTCATGAGTCACTTCTTCTTGTACTACCAGTTGGGGAAATGTCAACACTGGCACCACTATGGCATCATTTACTTTAGTCCAATTTGCGGGGAATTCTCCAAGTATAGTGCTGACCTTTTCTTCTATGGGTTGGATGTTATTTTGTTCTTACATTCTTTCTCTTAACTGGTCAGGGCATAACTTCAAATGATCTCTTGATATTGTTGTTGAGGTTTCTCCTCCATCTTTACTAATAAGGCACACCTAGGTGTTGTCAAAGTTTGAGGGTAGAATAGTGTAAGGTTCAGCTTCCCATTGGTCATCCAATTTATGCAGTCTTCTTTTCCTCAGGTGAATGTTGGATGTAGTGCCTTTCTTGTTTTTGTCTTGCCTGAGCTAGACTCTTTTCCACACACTCTTGCACTCTACGGTACTGTTGTTGTCTTTCTGTATCCCAGTCAGCATCTGGTGATGTTACTTCAGGTGTCAGGACTCCCATGTCCAAATCAATGGGCAGCTTACCAGGCCTCGCTCTCATTAGGTAGGCTGGAAAGCAGTTGGTGGAATTCACAGGAATGTTGTTGTAGAGGTCTACCAGATCTGGCAACTTTTCTGGCCACAGATTCCTCTCTTTCAAAGGCAAGGTCTTCAGTAGGTCAATCACTACCTGGTTCATCTTTTCACACATGCCATTGGTCTGTGGATGGTACGGTGTTGTCCTGATCTTCTTACAACCATACAAGTTACAGAATTCCTGGAACACTTCTGCCTCAAAAGCAGGACCTTGATCTGTAAGCACTCGCTCTGGGTATCCATGTGGTCTACCGAAGTGCTGTTGGAATGCTCTGGCTGCTGTCCTGGCTGTTTAATCTTTGACAGGCACAACTACCAGGAATCTTGAGTAGTGGTCCACGATGGTAAGAGCATAAATGTAGCCTGAACGGCTTGGGACCAGCTTCACATGGTCCAGGGCGACCAACTGGAGTGGCTTTTTGGTTATTATTGGCTGCAGAGGAGCGCTCTGGCTGTTTCAATCCTTTCTGCACAGGTTACATTGTCCACACTCCTGGCACCACCTTTCAATGGCTTTCCTCAACCAGCCCAGTAGAATCTCTCCCGGAGCAATGCTTCCAACTTCTTCCATCCGAAGTGGCCAGCTCCATTGTGGCATGCTTCCAAGACCATTGATGCCTCTCTCTTTGGGACTACCACCTGCCAGACCAGCTCATGAGTGCGGGCATTGATACTCCTCCGACACAGCTTTCCTTCATAAATGAACAGCCGGCCTCTTTCCTTCCACAACTGCTGGGTTTCTTCCAGAGCATCCGACTCTGGGCGTGAGTCAGCTTGTGACAGTAGCTCCTTCACCAGACTGCGGGGTCGCTATCCTGTGTTTCTGCCCAGTCATGATGGGGCAATGAATTTCGGGTGGAAGGGAGGCAATTCTATTTCCCCAAGAGCCTCAGGTTCTTCTCCGGCGTCTGGCAGATTAGGCATCCTGGACAGTGCGTCAGCATTGGCATTCTTGTGCCCTGCTCGGTACTTGATGGAAAACTCATAGTTAGACAGCCGACCTGAGGAAGAGGTCATGGAATGGACCTCGAAATGCGTTGTCTTTGTATGTACCATGAAATAAAGCATTGATATTGGAACCTACTCCTAGAATCGGCTGGATTTCCTCCATTTGAGGGTCGAAGTATAGCATCGCGGGAACCAGGTGTTTTTTTTTTTCCCTTTTGGGATCTCCTCATTGAGTAATGGAAGCAGACACTGTCTGTCTACACCCTCCTGCTGCAGCTTCATTATATGGGATTGAGCGTATTTAGTAGTTGTGGCGTTACACAACCTCTGAGGGTGAGTTACCTGAACAATTCAAATTTTACTTATTATATCTGGTAAAGCCCTATGGGCGCACTTTTGTGGTTTCTTTTATCTTTATAGTTAGACAGCCGAGCAATCCATCGCTGCTCCAGTGCACCTAGTTTTGCAGTTTCCAAGTGAGTCAACGTGTTGTTGTCCGTGAAGATGGTAAACTTGGCTGAAGCTAGGTAATGCTTGAATCTTTCAGTCACAGCCCAGACTATGGTGAGGAACTCCAGCTTGAAGGAACTGTAGTTGTCAGGGTTCCTTTCAGTGGGACAAAGCTTCCTGCTGGCGTAGGAGATCACCCTTTCTTTGCCATTCTGTACCTGTGACAGTACTGCTCCCAGTCCCACATTGCTGGCATCAGTATACAAGACAAATGGTTTGTCGTAATTTGGGTAGGCCAGAACTTCATCTCCTGTGAGAGCCATCTTCAGTCTGGTGAAGGATCTCTCCAATTCCTCATTCCATTCAAAGGTGGAACTTTTCTGTTTGGCCTTCTTGGTCTGCCCAACCAGAAGATTTTGCATAGGGGTGGCTATCTCCGTGAAGCCTTTGATGAACCTTCGGTAGTAGCCTACCAACCCGAGGAATTGGCGTGCTTCATGGAGGTTGCTGGGCTTCGGCCAGTCCCGGATGACTGTGACTTTGTCCGGATCTGGTGCCACACCTTCTGCACTCACTACATGACTGAGGTACTTGTACCTTGGGCTTCAGGAAGTGGCATTTGGAAGGCTTCACCTTCAGGCCAAAGTTGGACAGGGCTTCGAACACCTCAGCAAGGTGCTCCAGATGGTCTTCATAAGTTTTGGAGAAAACAATGACATCATCAAGGTACAACAGGACTGTCTCAAAGTTCTTGTGTCCCAGGCAGCACTCCATCAGCCGTTGAAATGTTCCTGGGGCTGTGCAGAGGCCGAATGGCATATAGTTGAACTCACAGAGACCCATTGGGGTGGTAAGTGCTGTTTTCTCCTTGTCTGCCTCTGCCACGGGAACCTGCCAATACCCACTAGTGAGATCCAAGGTGGAAAAGTAGTTAGCAGTTTTAAGTGCGGCTAATGACTCCTCAATCCTAGGTAATGGGTAGGCATCTTTATATGTAATGCTGTTAATTTTCCTGTAATCAACACACATTCTCATGGTACCATCCTTTTTCTTTACAAAAACTATTGGAGTTGCCCAGGGGCTACAACTGTCTCTGATAACCCCAGCTTCCTTCATCTCTCTCAACATACCTTTAGCATATTGGTATTGTGTTGGGGGTATAGGCCGGTACCTTTCTTAAATGGGTGGATGATCTCCAGTGGGTATATGGTGTTGAACCCCTTTTGCCTTCCCAAAATCTAGGGGGTGTTTACTGAATACCCGCTCAAATTCCTGGGTCACTCTGTAAACCCCATTTTTCTGGTAAGAAGGTGTAGAGTCAGTCCCCACCTGCAGTTGCTGGCACCACTCCTCCAGCTGCTTGACAGAGCCATTGTCCTCCACCTGGTCGGATGAGACCAAGGGCTCTGCTGCCTGCATTGCATTGTTACTGACAGTGAGCACCTTAGCAACTGTGCCATGCTGAGGTATTGTGGCCTCCTCCCCACAATTCAAAAGGCGTACAGGTACTCTCCCTTTACGTACATCAACTACCCCTCTGGCTGTCAGGAAAGTGGGCCTGCTATTCGAGTATACTGGCTCTTCCAATGCCTGGTAATCTTTTCCTCTGAGGCCTATGGCTGCCCGACACCAAATCAACATTTCACACCTGGGGGGTATTGCAATGGGGAAAGCATCACTCACTCTGACGCTGCCAATTTCTCCACCAGAGAGTTCTACCTGCCGTCTTTGCATCAGGGCCTTGATCTCTTTCTGCAGGACTCGTTCACTGGAACCAGCAGTCTCAGCCACCTGTTGCAACAAGACAATAACCTCGGAAAGACAATTTTCAATTACATTTGTACCAAGAGTCATCATGGGATTACATTCTCGTCGATCAATATCCACAACTATCAGACCTTGAGATTTTAACTCTACTCTACCAACTTTAACAGTAATTTTTTTACATCCCACTTGTGGTAAAGACTGACCATTACTGAAAACTACTGTCAGTTCATCAGTTGGGCCATGGGTAAGTTCAGAGTCAGCCCAATACCGCTTGTAAAGGATATACGGCATAGTGGTCACCTCGGAGCCTGTGTCCAGCAAAGCGTTCATGAGGATGCCGTCAATCACCACTGGAAGGATTGGTCTCTCTCCAACATACTTGGCTCGCCAGTTCTTTGGGCCTTGTGGTCCTACTCCAGGGGGTTGGCCCTCTGCCACAGGGGTTGCTCGTTTAAATAACAGAATCAGTGATGACAGATGGGACGTCCTTCCTGGTCATAGCGATCGTTGTTCCTCCCTCAGAGTGGTGGGGTTCTCCTCTTCTGGAGCCACGGGACATCCTCTGGACTGGAAGCAAGCTGGATCTTCTCCTTGGAGGACACCTGCAGGGACTGCACGGTTTTGGCAAGTGCAGCCATACCTTTGGTCAACTCCTGGACCTGAAGACACAGTTCTGAAGATGGGTCATTGTCCAGAGTCTGTGCATCAGCCTCCACAGGGATGGAAGGGAAAGATGTAGCTTCCTGGTGGTAGGTGATCGCTTGGTGCCTAGGGGGCGCTGGACCGCTGACAGTTGGTTCCTGCAGCACCCGAATAGCCCTGTCCTTTAAATCAGCAAAGTCTAGATCAGGGTTCTGTAGGGCTATGATGCTCAGCTGTGCTCTGTGGGTGCTGGATAGGAGTCCCTCAATGAATTGCTCTTTTAACAGTCCATCTTTCACACTGTCAGGGTCAATCTGCTTGATGGCTCGCAGTGCTTCCTGCAGGTTAAGAGCATAGTCCCTTATATTGTCCTGTGCTTTCTGTTTACATCCAAAGAATCTCATCTTAATTTCAGCTGCAGAACGGGTGTCAAAGTGTCAAAGGTGCTTCTCAGCTTGGCAAGAATCTTTTTAACAGTCTCTTTGTCAGTGTCCTGCCAGGCTTTTGCTTCCCTCTGTGCTGCACCTGTTAGCTGCCCAATAAGAATGTTCACTTTCTGACTTTCAGACAGGGGATATACTTCAAACAAGCTGCACAGTCTCTCTTTGAATTCACTCAGAGTATGTGACGCGAGTACTGCGCTAGCCATGCTGCTCCCGGTATGTAAGGCACAGACAGCGGCATTATGGGGACCACTGCGGTGGGTGCTATTGGAGCCGCAGCCGCGTTGGGCACTGCATGTTGCAGCGCTGAGGGGTTAGTGGGGGCGTCCGCCGCTGCTTCGGCGCGTGCCTCCGACATTCTCTTCCCCCCCTAGTTAACATTAGCCAGGCCCCGGGATTGAGCGGCTTACCGGCTGTAGACCTCAGCTCCTCCCACCTCTCGCGCGATGGCCTCTTCCCGCGCGGCACTTCACTTCTTCGCGCTCTTCGGCTGGCTCCGCCCATGACAGCCCGCCTCTTTGGTTTCCCGCGCGCGCCAAGCAGCAGGATAATGGCGGCAATGGTACAAACAGTCTAATGCACACAACACAGTCTCTGGCACACAGGACCCGGGGATACCGGGCTTCGTAATCCTGTTCGTGATGCCAAAATGGGTCGCCCTCCCAGGGCTGTGGGGTACTTGGTACCGGGCCGGTCTTTCAGATGGGAATGTCATAGCAGCGGTGGCCCGGTCCGTGGCCCTGGGCGCCCATGTAAAAGGGGTTGAGTTGGGAATAAAGTTTATAAGTGATTTGTGATGCCACCTGTGGTGTTCGGCAATGAAGGTGTTAAGCCGACGCTGCAGACAGATCCTCTGGGACAGATGGTGGGGTGCAGCAATGATGGTGT
This sequence comes from Dendrobates tinctorius, assembly GCF_039654945.1. Taxonomy (NCBI): domain Eukaryota; kingdom Metazoa; phylum Chordata; class Amphibia; order Anura; family Dendrobatidae; genus Dendrobates; species Dendrobates tinctorius. The sequence continues at coordinate 10,628,178 of NW_027361752.1, read as the reverse complement.
AGCCCTCCACAGGCAGGGCTGTTGGTCCCAGGGCAGTGTAGATAAAGGTTTAGGAAGAGGGTGCAGTGTTTGGCACAGAGATGTAGCAGTGCTGAGGATGTTGCAGGAAGGAGGCAAGGACACAACAGGGTGCAGTTTCTTTACCTTTGCTTGGCAAACGTAGCCCAGAGTCCTGATTACAGATGGCACAGGAGCAGGCTAGCCTGGAAGCAACTCAGGGATCTCTCTATCAGATGGGTTGTGTAGTCTCCTTCCTAGCATCCTCAGCTCGACCTCCAGTTTCTCTCCACACGTCTACACTGGTTGCCCTCCTCACACTAACTGACTCACTCCTTCCTGGCCCCAAGAGACAGCTCATCTCCTCAGTTCTGGTTCAGAGCTCCCTCTGCTGGCCTGGAGTGGGAACTGTGCTGCATGACATGGTTAACTGTCAGAGAGGCCCTTCATTGCTCCCAAGCCTGACATCACCCCCCCCTGGAGGAAGGCAATGCCACTGTGGCGACCACACTACTGGGAGTGCCACATTTACTCATACCGGCAGGTGAGCAGGGGAGTGCGCGACAGACATAGCAACGTAGTATGGACGTTCCCCGGTATTGTCTGACACGCAGAGAGGCGCAAGTTGGGCAGAGCATTGCAGAGCAACCAATCAGGTGACAGTGGCTGCTCAGAGAGACACGTGCTGAATGGAACCCTGCGGAGAGCTCTACCCATTTGCTCTGCAGTTAAATGAACTAGGGGTTCAGCGGGCAAAACCAGAGACTGCCCACTGCCGCAAGAAGCAGGACCGTGTGTTGGGCAGGGAGGCCGGTATCCTTTTACCCACTGGACCTTCAGAGAGTGACAGACTGCGGAGCCACGATAAGTAGATCTGTTAACAAAAGACTGTTTAGTTTAATAACCATTATACAGTTTACTTTTGTGTCGCTTTTTTCCCTACTATCTCCATGCGAGGAGTTCATTGCTGTTAAATAATTAAATATAATTAATCCCTGTTCTGCAGCATTGTGCTACTGCATCCCAGCAACTGCATATTACACCTACGCACCTGTACACCACTGCCAGCTCTGGCTCGAAGACTGTGAAAATTCAAGCTCTGATAGGCTAGGTTCACACTGCATTAAACGGATGCGCTAATGATGATCTCCAAATTGTCTGTATTTTTGCGATTGCGTTAACTCATGTGTTAATGCATGGTTGCATAGCGTCGGCCTGCCTTAGCAATAAAGTTCTATGCAGAGCAAACACTTCAGTTCGCTGTGCGTTCACCGTAATGGACTCAAAAACGCGGTAGTCCGCATTCGAAGATGCGACAAAAAATAACGGACCATCGCTAACGGATGCCTATTTTGACATTAGGATCACATGGGTTAGGATCCGTTACGCTAATGGAAGTCAATGTGTGCCTTAACGGATCCGTTACATTGCGTTAGTGCCACTTAGAAACGGATCCGTTAAACGGATTACCTAACGCGATGTGAACCTAGCCTTATCATTGTGTCAAATCCTCCACACCTCTATCAGTTCTGTGTATGTATTAAATTTTGGGAAAAACTTAGCATTGCTCTCACAGAGTCAACTCTGCTGCACTGCTGAGACATCTGCATTGGACCATGAGATTAATTGTTCTTGTTTACTGTGCTGAACTGCTGCCAGCTCTGCATCTGACCCTATGACAAACTCAGCTCTGCTATCATAGAGACAATATGGCTACCAGCTCTTCTTTAGACCTTGTGAGGAAGTCAGCTCTGTTATCACTGAGAATCTGAGATAACTTTGTTGTCCAGCTTTGCATTAAACTCCTGTAAACTCAACTCTGCTCCTTTGTTGAGTTATCTCTGCTGGACCGCTGTAAAGGTACTGTCACACTTAAGGGGGTTTTACACTAAGCGATATCGCTAGTAATATCGCTAAAACGTCACCGGTTTTGTGACGTTATAGCGATATTGCTAGCGATATCGCTATGTGTGATACCAACGACCCGCTCCTCCGCTGTCCATCGCTGATCGCGCGAGATTGGGCGGCTCCATTTCTCGTCATCAGCTTCCTGCTGGGGCTTCCTGCTGTGACGACGAGCGACGCTGGACACGGGCGGAAGGACGTCAGGATCGCTGTTTGAAAGGTGAGTTTCGTGCGCTGCGTCACTGCTGCATTGCTGTGAGATCTTTCTGTGTGAAAGCTCACCAGCGATCATTTAGCGATGCACCAGCGATCCTGACTGGGTCGTATCGCTGGTCGGATCGCTGGTGCATTGCTAAATGTAAAAGGGCCTTTAGCGATGCACCGGTGATCTCAACAACGATATGACGCGGTCAGGATCGCTGGTACATCGCTAAGTGGTCGCTAGTGAGCTGCCACACTGGCAGATCTCACCAGCGACATCGCAGGGGTCGGGGGTCACTACTTACCTGTCAGACGCGGCGATCCTGACGTCCTCCCGCCCGCGTCCACGCGTCGCTCGTCTCCACAGCAGGAAGCGCAGCAGGAAACAGATGACGAGAAACGGTCCAGGACGTTCTCGCGCGATCAGCGATAATCAGCGGGGGAGCGGTCGGAGGTAAGTATCAGACACAGCGATATCGCTAGCAATATCGCTGCTGCGTCACAAAACCAGTGACGTTATAGCGATATTGCTAGCGATATCGCTTAGTGTGACAGGCCCTTTATAGTAATAGCTTGGAAACTCCTGTGTAACTTTTCTGTGCTCCACTGGTTCCTCATCAATGAGCCTCCTCTTCTTTATGGGTAACAAATCTTATCACGCCTGTTGCTGTTTTTTTCATCCCTGCTTCATCAGATCCTATGATTCCAGTTTGCTGTTCTGCCACAACAGCTTCCATTGTTCCATCTGGATTCCCCTGCTGCACCATCAGTCTGTGCTGCTTCAGCTCATTCAGACTAACTTCAAGGACCCACCTCACCCTTGAGATTTCAAGAGAACTTAATGAGGGCAGTCATCAATAGGTTCCAGTTGTTGGTGAAGGTTAATCTATTTGCATCGATGGGATGATTTTTGTGCATAGCCTGATGAGGATTATTGATCCGTTCTTTCCAATATAGTAATGGGTATGTGTGCCTTTACTTCTGTAGGGAATATTATGACTTTATACTTATTATATCATTTACAATTTATGTTAGATGAGTAAACACTGGGTGTATAGAAGAAACTAAAACTTGCAGATGTATTTACACGATCAGTAACTAATTCTTGGAAAACTTGTCTGAAATTATTCTTGAAAATAACTTACAGATGATTTATTAAAGTCATATACACAATAAATATTTCTCAATAATACACTTTAGATTACATTTTTATTGATAGTAAAAGCTCCATGTGCAATGTTTTAACAGTTTTATGACTTTATTGGATATATTTTGGCCAAAACATGCACCAGCTCTTTATGAAAGGAATGTTGCACATTTACAATAATGTTCTTGTTCTATGGATATTATAGGCATATCGTAGTTGAGAAGTTTATTAGTATTATAGCATTCTGACTGCTATTGCATAAATAGAATTTCGGGTTAAAATGAAGGGTAAAGTGATGTAAACAATATAGTTATAGGGAAAAAACAGGGTTTATTCAGAGTTCACTTATATATGGGTAAGCCTACACATGGGTTAGATTCAGGAAAATATGTCCACGCTGCTTCTTCATGTACACAGCTGTTTTATATCACCGATATCATCTTCATAGAGAAAATCACAATTTATGACATTCATTGGTCTGATATAAATGTGCTGCATGTACTTGATGTAGACATGAGAATGATGAAACCTTTGAGTAGGACATCTTACATTCTTTTCCTGAAGCACTTGTTCCTTACATTAGTCTAACCTGCAGGCAGAGAATTGGAATGAAATTAATAAAGCCAGCAAGGCAAAATTATTATTTGGTGTTATCAAAATCTTACAAATTGAAGGGGCTATCCAGTCTAAAATGAAAAGTCTGCAGTCACTCTGTGCGTCTAGGGAATATCGCATACCCGTCCTACGTTTCTGGGTAAGAGAAAGGCATAGCGCACAGTTAGGGTGTGTGCACACGCTGCGGATTCTGCTGCAGTTCCGCAGCGGATTTGGCCGCTGTGGATCCGCAGCACTGCTGCGGTGTACAGTACCATAATATCCTAATGATATTAAAAACCTCAGTGCAGACTGTGCGGATTTTTCCGTGCGGTTTTCCTGCGGTTTATAAACCGCAGAAAGAATTGACATATCAATTCTTTCTGCGGATTCCGCTGCGGTTTGCCATCTCCTCCATTGTGGAGATGAAAAACCGCAGGGCAAAACCGCAGGTAAAACCGCAGGTCTTTTGACCTGCAGATTTACCTGCGGATTTTACAAAATCCACGCGGCCAAATCCGCACCCCAATCCGCAGCGTGTGCACACGTTGCGGATTTGGCCCAGTGGATCCACAGCGATTTTCCATGCGGTGTACAGTACCATGTAAACCTATGGAAAGCAAAAAGCGCTGTGCACATGCTGCAGAAGATTCCGAGCAGATTTGCTGCGGTTTATTTTCCGCAGCATGTCAAATCTTTGTGCGGAATCCGCAGCGTTTTTACACCTATTCCATTATAGGAATCCGCAGGTGTAAAAACGCAGGTGAAATCTGCACAAAATCTGCACCAAATCCGCAGAAAGCCCACAGGGAATCCGTAAGTAAGGCTGCTTCACACATCCGGCTTTGTGTCTCCGGCGCCGTGCGGCGAAAAGCCGTAGGGGCAGATCCGGGATGTGCTGGAGACACCGGATGCCTGCGTGGCCGGATACGGTGGCGCCCACATTTAAAAGAGCAGCGCAAGACTCACAGTCTCCGCGCATGCGCTGTGAGAAAAACCGGTCCGGCGCTGTCAAAAAGCGTTGCAGCGAACGTTTTTTGCAGACGCCGGACGGCTACTTCTTGCCGTTTCCAGCAAAAACTGGATGCGCCGCATACCCATCTGGCACGGTGCGGCGACAATACAACTGTATGGGACAAAACCGGATCACAGAGTGACTGCAAAGCTTTCATTTAAGGCTGGACAACCCCTTTGAAGGGGTTGTCCACAACTATCACAAACTACTCTCTCTTTTTTTCTCTTATGCTCACCTTCCGTGCCAGTGCTGTTCCAGTGGTGTCGGCACTCACATTTCCGAGGCTCATGTGCATCTGTTTTGTTTCTTGATCCCTGCACCCAATCAGGGCTGGCGTCACTGTCCCTATTTTTGGACTTATAAGTAATCATGAGGAAGTAAGCGGCCAGCCACAGCACTGACTTCCTCTTATGAATACGTCTGAAAATGGGGACAGTGAAGACAGCGCTGGTAGTGTTTTCTTTTTCTACAAGGGCAAACATTCAGATCGAGAAGGGGTTGTGCTAGTAGTGAACACCTTTAACCCCTTCCTGGTCTTGGACGTACCCAGTACGTCGTGAAAGGGAGCGACTTCATAGAATCATAGAATGGAAGAGTTGGAAGGGACCTCCTGGGTCATCTGGTCCAACCCCCTGCTCAAAGCAGGATTCACTTCCTTCCCGACATTGGACATACTGGTATTGCCATGGCTAAAATGCGGCGCTGCGACAGTAGTCACAGTGATTACCGTAAGGTGCCTGCTGTTTCTGACAGCAGGTTACCTGGACTCATCGTCATGAGGGGTTTTGTTTACCCCTGCAACTACGATCGATGATCGGTGCTGTAACAGCACCTTTCATAGGCTGCAGTCTAGCAACGACAGCATCATCAGGCCCAGCATTAATTTTTATGACCAGATGATAAAGTATGACGTCGCACCAATCAGAGTGCATAGACGCCATCTGACCCCACAATAACCGCTCTGTAGTTCCTCATGCTGGATCCAGACAATGTGCTGTTCTGTTGTGCTGCGCTGTGCTGGGCTTTGTGGTGCCACAAATGTTTCCAAGCCTGAGAAATCACTGCTGGTGTTGATGTTGCTGTTCCTGAAAGAAGAAAGAAAATTCTACTGATCTGTTTCTGATCCCCGATTTTTCGTAATCCACCCCAATTGCCATCTCCTCCCTTTTTCCCCCTTTCCCCATCTCCTTAACCCCTTCCCATACCTTCTCTTCTGCTGAGCACTGATCAGTACTTGAATTTTGGCAGTTTTCTTCTTGTTTGTGCATTCTGCGCCCACCGAGCACTGATCAGTGACACAAATCACTGATCGGCACTCGTGCTCGCTGTTTTCCAGAACTTTTTTTCCCTAAATAATTTTTCTTCTCCCCTTTGCACCACCTCTGTGCATGCGTCCTACAGCCGTTGAGCGCTGGTCGGTCATGCACATGTGTCTGAAAAAAAGAATTTAACAAAAAATAATTTAGATAACACTATTTTAATAAAAAAAATAGATAGGACTAGTTTAGGGACAGTAAAATTATACCATAGTAATCCGCATCTATTACAGTATTTTTTACTGAATAAAGTCAGGGTTAATGTCAGATAATAAAGAGTAAAATTAGAAGCAATACAAATAATTTAAATTAGTTGATAGGACTATTTTAGGGACAGTAAAAATATACTATAGTAATAAGCGTCTAGTACAGTACTTTTTACTGAATAGTCAGAGTTAGTGTTAGATAGGAAAGCGGAAAGAAAGAAGCAAAAAAAATTATTTAGATTAGTTACGTTAATAGGACTAGATTAGGGACAGTAAAAGTACACCATAGTAATCAGCAGCTACGGCTGGTTTCACATTTGCGTTTTTTAGCGCTGGAAAAAAACGCATACCTGCGCATGCGTTTTTTCCCCTATATTTAACATGGGTGCGCATACCTGCGCGCTGGTAAGCGCATGTATGCGATTTTCATGCGCTGCGTTTTTTTGGGGTGTGCGTTTGGATTTTCCAGACGCAGCATGTTGCATTTTTTGGCCCTGCAAAAAAGCGCATGCGCACATATGCGCACGTTTTGCGCTAAAAATGGCCATTATAGCCTATGGATGCGCATACATGCGCACTGGCATGCTCATGTATGCGTTTTTTTGCACATGCGTTTTTTTTTTTTAACCATGGAATTTAGGGGTTTAGGGTTAGGGTCAGGGTCAGGGTTAGGGTTGGGGTTAGGGTCAGGGTTAGGGTTAAGTATGGTTTGGTTAAGGGTCAGGGTCAGGGTTAGGGTTGGGGTTAGGGTCAGGGTTAGGGTTAAGTATGGTTTGGTTAAGGGTTAGGGTCAGGGTTAGGGTTAGGGTTAAGTATGGTTTGGTTAAGGGTTAGGGTCAGGGTTAGGGTTGGGGTTAGGGTCAGGGTTAGGGTTAAGTATGGTTTGGTTAAGGGTTAGGGTCAGGGTTAGGGTAAGGGGTAAGGGTTAAGTATGGTTTGGTTAAGGGTTAGGGTCAGGGTTAGGGTCAGGTTTAGGGTTAAGTATGGTTTGGTTAAGGGTCAGGGTCAGGGTTAGGGTTGGGGTTAGGGTCAGGGTTAGGGTTAAGTATGGTTTGGTTAAGGGTTAGGGTCAGGGTTAGGGTCAGGGTTAGGGTTAAGTATGGTTTGGTTAAGGGTTAGGGTCAGGGTTAGGGTTGGGGTTAGGGTCAGGGTTAGGGTTAAGTATGGTTTGGTTAAGGGTTAGGGTCAGGGTTAGGGTTAGGGTTAGGGTCAGGGTTAGGGTTAGGGTTAAGTATGGTTTGGTTAAGGGTTAGGGTCAGGGTTAGGGTTAAGTAGGGTTTGGTTAAGGGTTAGGGTCAGGGTTAGGGTTAGGGTTAGGGTCAGGGTTAGGGTTAGGGTCAGGGTTAGGGTTAGGGTTAGTTAGGGTTTAGGTTTGGGTTAGGGTTAAGTATGGTTTGGTTAAGGGTTAGGGTCAGGGTTAGGGTTAGGGTCAGGGTTAGGGTTAGGGTTAAGGTCAGGGTTAGGGTTAGTAAAGTCATGGTTTGGGTTAGTGTGAGGGGCCAACTAATGTTGGAAAAAAACGCAAACGCGGTAAAAACGCACTAAAAACGCATACAAACGCATAAAAACGCTGCGTTTTTTTCATGCATGCTCATAAAAATGCTTGAAAAAAACGCAGCAGTTGTATGCTTTTGTATGCGTTTTTTCAATGCGTTTTTTTGCTGGAAAAACGCGCTGCAAAAAAAAGCAAGTGTGAAACTAGCCTACTACAGTATTTTTTACTGACTAAAGACTAGTTTCACACTAGCGTTTATTTGACGCAGCGCACGGTGCCGCTAAGCCCCGCCCCCTGCCGGATCCCTGCCCGCCCCATCCGGTCATCGCCGCCTACTATCGCACATGGACGCTTGCGATCTGCGCACCCTATCTTTAACATAGGGTACGCAGATCGTGCCCTGGCCGTGCGCTAGTAGGATTTTGGCTTATGCTGCGCTCTTTTGAAGGTGCGCCCGTGCGCGCCGAACGCAGCATGTTGCATTTCGGCGCGCATGGCGCACCTTCAAAAGTGCGCAGCACACGCCAAAATCCTACTAGCGCACGGCGAGTGCACGATCTGCGCACCCTATGCTAAAGATAGGGTGCGCAGATCGCAAGCATCCATGTGCGATAGTAGGCGGTGATGACCGGATGGGGCGGGCAGGGAGCCGGCAGGGGGCGGGGCTTAGCGGCGCCGTGCGCTGCGTCGAATAAACGCTAGTGTGAAACTAGCCTAAAGTCAGAGTTAGTGTCAGATAGTAAAGAGTAAAAGAAGAAGCAAAAAATAATCATTTAGATTAGCTGATAGGAATAGACTAGGGACAGTAAAATTATACTGTAGCATTCAGTGTTACTACAGCCATTTTTACTGATATAGTCAGGGTTTGTGTCAGATAGTGAAGCAGAAAAAAAGAATAACATTCATGCATGCATCCTTCAGCCATCGAACGCTAATCAGCGACACATCACTGATCAGCATCCGGTTGTTGTTGGATTTTTTTGTGTGTGTGAAAAAAGAATTTAAAAAAAAATGATATTAGTTGACATGACTACATTATGGACAGTAAAAATATACTGTAATATTCAGCATCTACTTCAGTATTTTTTTTACTGAATATAGTCAGGAATATTGTTAGATAGTTGCAGATGCGCAGTAATTTTTTCTTTTTTACTGACGTCCGTTTAGTAAGTTTGTTTTTAATTTTATCAAATTTTTATATTGTTTTCATTTTATTTTTCTCTTTTTCTTTCTAGATTCCTTTCTTTGTTTTCTCTTCTAAATAAAAGAAGATTACACCAAACAACACACACCTGAATAAAATTTGGTACATTCACAAACACCGCACACGTGAAAATATGTACCGCTCGTACCAAACACGGTAATCAGTGAAAGGAGTCATATGCTTTCCATGCCTCCAACACTGATATTGATGGAGAGGATGGCACCTTCCTTTTTTTTCCTCTTCCTCAAGCGATATCGAACCGCCATGCAGACGATGAACGCCCCAGGAAATGAACCTGCACCCACCATTACTGACCACATATGGACCTCCCCCCCTTCCCTGAAGATTATGAGCCATAGATTTCTGATTTTGTGGCACAATCAAGAATCCAAATTGACACCAACGGCCTCACAGAAATAAGACTTTTCAAGGTCTTGTTCTCTGAGAATTTTGTAAACCTCATGGTGACCGAGACAAATTTGCACATACAGCAATTTTTGGCCCAAAACACCACTACTTCATTTTCTAACTGAACCGCTGTAGAAGCAGAAGAAATTAAGACATTTTGAAGTCTTGTTGTTCACATGGAGTTAATGAAGAAGCCAGAACTTCCTCAATATTGGAGTGTTGATGGTGTATACAACACTCGACTGTTCCGCATGACTATGACTCGTAAACAATTTGAGGCACAAATTTTTGCATAACAGCGGTAATGTGTGATGTGGTCCTGAGATGACACCAAACTTCATTGACTTTTCAAAGTTCGGCTTTCAAAGTTCGGCTGGTCATTGAGCACTTCAGCAGCAAGTTTGCTGAGGTGTACCTGCCTCTAAGGGACATATTCATGGATGAGTCCCTAATACATTTCAAGGGGAGGCTCAAATTCTGGCAATACCTGCCCAGTAAGAGGGCCAGGTACAGAATTAAATGCTATATCTATGTGAGAGTACCTTAGGGTACACCAACAGGTTTAGAGTTTATGAATGGAAGGACACCCGGTTTCAACCTCCTGGATGCCTGCCTGTCCCGGGAGTTAGTGAAAAAATTGTGTGGGATTTGGTGCACTCACTGATAGATCAAGGTTATCATCTCTACATAGATAACTTTTATACCAGCATCCCACTCTTCAAGTCCCTGACTTCTTTGCATGAGCTATTGCAGCATGTGGTGCTGTCTGCAAAAATCAGAGAGGTCTTCCTAAGATGCTAATTGGGCAGCTGCGCAGAAAGGGTGAAAGCGGAGCCCAATGTAGCGACAACATGCTGGTGGTCAAGTACAAGGACAAGAGGGATGTCCTTTTCTTGACCAACAGACATGGTGATGACACCACCCCCACCGCTGTATGAAGTACCGCTACACAGGTTGCCAAACCAGACTGCATACTGAGGTACAAAAAGAACATGAGAGGAGCTGATCTCTCTAATCAAGTCCTCCAGCCATACAGTGCCATGAGGAAAGGAAAGAAGCTCGCTGTACACATCGTACAGATGGCAATATACAACACTTTTGTGCTATCACAATGTGCAGGCCAGACCGGTACGTGCCGTCAGTTCCAGGAGGTAGTGATCAAGGCCTTAATATTTGCCAGTCAGGAAAGAGCAGGCTCCAGGACTTCCGAAACTCAAGGTGTCCATATCGTACCAGGGCTGAATTCCCTCAAACTTTACAGAAAGAAGATAGCAAAAAAAGAACCAGAAGGGGACAAGAAAGGACATAACTTGAATTTTGACAATATGATACCTGCCTCGACAAACCTGGCCTATGTATAAAAGAATACTTCAAATTGTAAAACAAGTCCATGGCTTACTAAATTTATTTTTCTGACTTACACAACTCACATATGGCTACCTGATCCACTCTACACAATTCACTTAAGCTAACTTGATGCATTCTACACAACTCGTGAAAGCCAACTTGATGCACTGTATAGAACTCACGTAAGCCAACCTGATGTACTCTACACTATTCACGCATGCCAACCTGATTCACTCTACACTCATGTAAGCTAACCTGATGCACACTACACAACTCATGTAAGCCAATCTGATGCAATCAAGACTATTCATGTATTCCAACCTGATGCACTGTACACAACTCACGTAAGCCAACATGATGTATGCTACTGTACACTACTCACCTATGCCAGCCTGATGCACTCTACACAAATCACATAAACCAACCTGATGCACTCTACACTACTCATGTTTGCCAACCTAATGCACTCGACGCAACTCGTGCACTCTACAGTACTCAAGCAAGCCAACCTGATGCACTCTACACAACTTACATGCCCATCTGAAGCACACTATACAAGTACAAGGACAAGAGGGATGTCCTTTTCTTGACCAACAGACAATTTACTTATGCTACCAAATTATAAAATTTGCATATCAGAAAAACACTAGATCAATTCCAATAAAGGATTACTTGTGGGGAGTTTCTATTGTTCTGGCACATCAGGGGCTCTCCAAATATGACCTCACGCCCACAGACCATTCCATCAAAATCTGCATTCCAAAACATAACTCCTTCCCTTTGGAACCCTGCTGTGTGCCCAAAAAGTAGCTTTCCCCCATGTATGGGGTTACTCAGGAGAAATTTAGAAATTTCACAACAATGTTTGGGGTCCACTTTCTCCTGTTACTCTTGTGAAAAAATTTGTGGCTAAAAGAACATCTTTTGTGGAAAAAATGTGATTTTTTTATTCTCACAGCACGGATTATACATTTCTGTGAAGCAACTGGGGATGCTCATTACACATCTAGATACATTCCTTAGGGGAGCTAGTTTAAAAAATGGGGTCACTTGTGGGGTTTCCACTGTGTAGGTATATCACGAACTCTCCAAACTTAACATGCCGTCTGCTCTTGATTCCAGCCAATTTTGTGCTCAAAAAGTCAATCCGTGCTCCATCCCTTATGAGCCCTGCCATGCACACTATCAGTAGTTTTCAACCATATATAGGGTATCGGCGTACTCAGGAGAAATTGCATAACAATTTTTGTGGTCCATTTTCTCATGTTACCATTGTGAAAATAAAAAATATTCTATACAAATACTCCTCATATCCTACATTTTTGGATTCCTTATATGAACTCTGAGTTTTAGTTCCTTTCAAACATTTTCTATTGACTTCAGGTCTAGTGATTGGCTGGGACATTCTAGCAGCTTTATTTTCTTACTCAGAAACCAATTGAGAGTTTCATTGGCTGTGTGTTTGGGATCATTGTCTTGTTGAAACGTCCACCCTTGTTTCAACTTCATCATCCAGGTGGATGGCAGCAGATTTTTATCAAGAATGTCTTAGTACATTTGTCCATTCATCCTTCTTTCAATCATATAAAGTTTACCAGTACCATGACTTATGGATATGGGACGGACCCCCACTCCATCTTAAAACCACCATAACTACAGTAAACCTAGGCACTAGAATAAATACATAACACATTATTTTGGTTGTCAAAATGGCCACAGCTTTATTTAAATCACAGGATTAAAACAATATGCAAATTGCCTCTTCAGAAAGAAAGAGGACTTTTACTCTACAGCGCCACCTATTGGTAGTAGCGATCCTACAAGTCACAATCAACCCTTTAACGAGGATTAAAACAATCACAGTAGGAGTCAGGTGAAGTGCTAGTACATTGGGATTCACAAGTACTGTGATATCCCAGCTGTCTGACATACAGAACCAGGCCAGACAGCCATAAAGGGGCGGCACGCACTGGCTTGCCATTCAAGCAGAGCCAGTAAACTTTCAGGGCACCAATGACCCTATTATCCTCACTCCTGTGCTTAACCACTGTGCCCGCCCCTGATTGACGTTACCATTACAACGTCCTTGAGGCTGGCCACCAAAGCCGAGCCTGTTCACCACCATGAGGTTTTACATCCTCTATTAGTTAAAATGAGTCCACCTTAACTTGCCTGCAACTTCCACCTGACTCCTAAACCGCAAAGCTGTGACGGATTATAAATTCACATTTGACACTTTTTTTTTTTTTTTCTTCTTTTAATAAATCATTTTTGTAAACTTATAAACTAGAAGTCCCTGCAAAAGCATTAAGGGGACTAACTTGGCAAACCTCCGACTCACAAAGAGTCATCCTACAGCACTCAGGAGAGGAAAAACCCCCTGTGGAGGAAACCTCTAGGGAACCATGGCTGAAGGATGGCCCTTCCCTTGGGCTTAGAAGGTTATTGCTGTTAACTCTTTATAGCCATGATAAAATTGAACCTGGAACAAAATATACAATGGTAAGTTCAAAAATACAATAAAGCATTTATCATACAAGCAATAATTAAAACGTTTTAGGACAATGATTATAAACAGGGCGGGTGGGCGGGAAATGCTTCCTCCTGATCATCCTGTGCAAGAAAGAGGGAGAGACACATATTTCCTGCTCTATATAAGTCCCACCCTCCTCACAGTAACCCACCAGGCACAGACATACTGTGCTTCTTACTCTTAAAGCAACATCCCTCATGCGTAAAAATCTACCCCACTATACCAAAAAAGCTGCAGGAGTAAAGGTCCACCCATCCCCAAGTCATGTCCTCCTCCGCCTATGGCTCCAGTGGTTTCTTGACTTATGGATATGGGACGGACCCCCACTCCATTTTAAAACCACCATAACTACAGTAAACCTAGGCACTAGTATAAATACACAACACATTATTTTGGTTGTCAAAATGGCCACAGCTTTATTTAAATCACAGGATTAAAACAATCACAGTAGGAGTCAGGTGAAGTGCTAGTACATTGGGATTCACAAGTACTGTGATATCCCAGCTGTCTGACTTACAGAACCAGGACAGACAGCCATAAAGGGGCGGCACGCACTGGCTTGCCATTCAAGCAGAGCCAGTAAACTTTCAGGGCACCAATGACCCTATTATCCTCACTCCTGTGCTTAACCACTGTGCCCGTCCCTGATTGACGTTACCATTACAACGTCCTTGAGGCTGGCCACCAAAGCCGAGCCTGTTCACCACCATAAGGTTTTACATCCTCTATTAGTTAAAATGAGTCCACCTTAACTTGCCTGCAACTTCCACCTGACTCCTAAACCGCCACCAGAGAGGCCATTTGACACCTTAAATGGACTCGACCCCCATCAACCATGCCTAACAAAGCCATCAACCATTTCTACATGCTATGGAAAGTCTGAGCACGCAAGTAATAAAATTAAAATTCCAGAGCTCCGACAGATTAATTTTATCGATGCCATGCTACCCAGTTATGATCGATAATACGGTAACTACAGCAAAATAACAGTTGTTAAACATGCTGCAATGAGGATCCCATAATGGGGAATGTGGAAAGTAAACCATAATTAAGGTCGTAGCCACAATCTGAATACCTGTATAATGACATCTGTCATGCCTCAAAAAACTATTATACCGCACGTATTGTAGCCAGCTCTAATAATTCACCAATTCACAGATTTTAGTTCTAGAAACCACCATTATTTACAGTAGCTGTGCAGTAAAATTTCTTAAACCCACTTACTATCACTACCCGAAAAGTGATGAACACATAAAAAGAAAGATATTATAAATGGGGAGTAATTAAAAACTATACACAATATAACAAAATTATAACCGACCATAAAATAACGTTCAGAATATCTGGAAGTAGTAATTTAAACAAACCTAAAGCAGAAAAAATCTACAAAGGCATTATTAATAAAACTGACACGCCATTGTTAATTGTTTTTCATGCGCTTGATAACATTTACTGTTGACCTCTCCAACAGGGTCAAAGGCATTGGGAATAGGCATATTGCCCTTTGTGTTAATGCACTTGATTACTTTACCCTTAGCTGCTACCACTGGCTCAAGGGCACCGGGAATAGGCATACTGCCCTTTGTGTTAATGCACTTGATGATACCCTTAGCCGCTCCCACCAGCTCAAGGGCATCGGGAATAGGCATATTGCCCTTCATGTTAATGCACTTGATTACTTTACCCTTAGTCACTCCCACTGACTCAAGGGCACACAGATTAGGTACATTGCTCTTCAGTTTCATGCACTAGATAACTGCATTGTCCAGATGACAAACTTGTTCTCTTCACCTCTCCAGCCGCTGTTCCTGGCTCAGAGGAGGCAATTTCTTCTGTAGGCATGCAAAATATGATTGCCATGACCCCCCGGGACTTTACCCTAACAGGGTCCTATAAAATATAAATGCTTCTGGAAACCAGGGGGCCATACCGTGATGGTCACCCCTCCATACCAGGGGGCCATACCCGAGATGGTTACCCCCTCCACACCAGGGGACCATACACGAGATGGTTACCCTCCACACCAGGGGGCCATACCTGAGATGATTACCCCTCAAAACCAGGGTGCCATACCTGAAATGGTTACCCTTCCAAACCCAGGGGGGTCAGCAGCCAGTTTATTAACAAATAACATAAACATTTACAATAAGTATAATACACAATCTTATACGACATGAGGGGAGGGTTCTTGGAGCCCCAAAATTCTGGCTAAATATTTGGCAAAAACACAAGAACTTAAAAATCCACGTTACCCTCAGCCGTAAACCACCAGCCCGAGGGCACCAAACATCCCGTTCCGGGAAGTCCAACCACCCAAAGCTCCCGGGTAACACCCCGTCGAGAGTTACCCGTCCAGAGCTGTAACCAAAAGCCAGATCCAGAATTTTAACTTCCAATTCCTATTCGCTGCTTCAGCGTCAACGCCAAGAACCCCACCACAGAGGTCCATACTTAATATGGTTACCCCTACTGACCAATTTATAAACCACTTCCAAGGACCCACTAAAAGGAAAACAAATAACTGTTTTTTTTGTTTTTTTTTTGTTTTTTTATAAATTTTAAATTCATGTTCTTATTAAAATAAACATAAAATAAACATCAAAGCATAAATAACATTAACACGCTGGGGGGAGTCCTTGAAGCTCCCAAATCTGGTGATTACCAAACATAAAATGTACCAACAATTACTCCCAGCCATTACCCCACTAGATCGGGAGCACCATAGCCACAAGGGTTCCAATGTTCACTTGAATTTACCTGGGGATCCGACAAACTCTTGCCGAAACTCCCCTCCACCTTTCACCAGGTCCAGACCCATATTAACTTCCAAAAAGAGGAATCCATATCCCAATGGATCCCCCAGACCAATTTCTAACCAACTTCAAGGACCCCTCCAACCAACAGGCTCCAGGTAATCCACTCAGGCCTGTGCTATCCGCCATCTTAAGTAATATAAAATAAGCACTAGGTGGGTATACACTGATCCCTTTTTTTTTTTTAATATAATTATTATTCACACCTTTATTAAAACAAACATACCAAAAAACATCCTGCAGTCATCCGACTGATATGCTGTACCTGCTGGAATCTTAATATGCATTGGCACAATAAAATGGATTTTTAATTTTCCATTCCTGGCGCTGGAACTCCTTTCTTTTTCTACTATTGATTGACTGCCTAGTCAAATCCGTGAGCAGGATTTGGATCCTACCAGCAAGGCAATGCGGTGAGCTGGATTACCTCCTTCTTTTATCTTATAAAACATCAAAGCATAAATAATATTAACACGCTGGTAGGAGTCCTTGAAGCTCCCAAAAATCTGGTGATTACCAAACATAAAGTGAACATAAAATGTACCAACCATATCCAAATGGATCAACCCCAGACCATATTTAACCAACTTCAAGGACCCCTCCAACCACACAAAATGTGGGATAAGTGAGGGTGAAAACCATGCAGGTTTACAACCAAGGTATACAACAGGTTAATAATGGAAAATACCCCATCGTAAGGTCCAGAAATAGACAGAGATGGGCAATGCTGTGTTATATGCTGTAACAATAAATGAGAAGACGCCTGCTCCTCTACAGCAGTTACAGACTCTAATCACCAGCTGCGCATAAATGGTAAGAAATATGTAGGTCTAATATAAGCTGCCTGCAGCCATAGGTGTGTGATAGAAAACTGCAAGTTCTGTATCCCAGTCACTCTACTACATACAATTACAATAGACGAGAGACAGGGCTGAAAACTGGGCCCATGATGTGTCCTCCAGAGCAATGTGCAGCCTCACTCTAGGAGTGCCCACTCACTGCCCGCCATGTGCTGAGTTATTAGTGCCCACTCACTGCCCGCCATGTGCTGAGTTATTAGTGCCCACTCACTGCCCGCCATGTGCTGAGTTATTAGTGCCCACTCACTGCCCGCCATGTGCTGAGTTATTAGTGCACACTCACTGCCCGCCATGTGCTGAGTTATTAGTGCCCACTCACTGCCCGCCATGTGCTGAGTTATTAGTGCCCACTCACTGCCCGCCATGTGCTGAGTTATTAGTGCACACTCAAATGTGCCGAGTTACTCCACGATTATTTATTTTACACATGATAAAACATAATCCATTCAGGCCTGTTCCATCCACCATCTTAGGTAATATAAAATAAGCTCTTGGTGGGTATACTCTGATCATGCAATATACCAGGGGAAGGACTAAAGGCAGCAATAGCTACAGAAATAAAGCACTAAGCTGGAAGTCATGTCCAGGTTATATGTACAGCCAGGAAAATGACCTGGAGACACAGGATGTCTATACCCAGCATGATCCGAATATAGCAGAGTGAGGAGTGATATCATGTATACAGGCCTGTGGTACAGGTTAAGTATACAGCACAGGAATAGAGCCTTTACACATATACCACATATAGCAAGTAACCTGGTTACACTGGATCCGTACACCCAGCATCACAGTATGTAACAGAGATGTGGTCACATACAGATCATCAGACTCCATAACTGGAAAGGGGGGTAATCAGCAAACAGCAGGGTCAGTATACAGTGCACTGACATGACATGCAGCCTCTCATCATACACATATACCATCCCCCGACTGCTTCTCTCACCAGTGTCTCTAATACATGTGACTGCCCAGCTCCACCATAGTAATGCCAGACACTGCTCTGTCCTATCATACACAAACCCAGAACTCATGAAGACTCTGTATAATACAGCAGTAATGTGGTATATCAGAAATGTCAGAAGGGTGGTCACACAAAAGCTGCCTCTGCAATGAGTGAGGGAACATGGCAGCTACATGAATTTCTGAGGTAATCTTGATCCCAGATATGATGTAGGCGCTGATACTACCCTAGTACACACTACACAATGTCTGAGGTGAATGCAGAGTAGTATATCAAACATGTCTGCAGGGAGGTCACACAGATATGATGTAGGCGCTGATACTACCCTAGTACACACTACACAATGTCTGAGGTGAATGCAGAGTAGTATATCAAACATGTCTGCAGGGAGGTCACACAGATATGATGTAGGAGCTGATACTACCCTAGTACACACTACACAATGTCTGAGGTGAATGCAGAGTAGTATATCAAACATGTCTGCAGGGAGGTCACACAGATATGATGTAGGAGCTGATACTACCCTAGTACACACCACACCATGTCTGAGGTGAATGCAGAGTAGTATATCAAACATGTCTGCAGGGAGGTCACACAGATATGATGTAGGCGCTGATACTACCCTAGTACACACTACACAATGTCTGAGGTGATTGCAGAGTAGTATATGAAACATGTCTGCAGGGAGGTCACACGGAAGCTCACAGTCTGTGAGGAAAATGTAGCATGCACATGAGGGACATGGCAGCTCCATGAATTGCTGAGGTAATATTGGTCCCATACATAATGTAGGAGCTGATACTACACTGGTACATGATGTCTGAGGTGAATGTGCTCCTATCATCTGTAATGTGAGGTGATATCCCCAGTATTATACTCCCTGACACTGCAGACATGCTTCCTCCTGTTCATCCTGTGCAAGAAAGAGGGAGAGACACAGATTTCCTGCTCTATATAAGCCCCACACTCCTCACAGTAACCCCCCAGGCACTGACATACTGGGCTTCTTACTCTTAAAGCAACATCCCTCATTTTAAAAATCTACACCACTATACCAAAAAAGCTGCAGGAGTAAAGGTCCACCCATCCCCAAGTCATGTCCTCCTCCGCCTATGGCTCCAGTGGTTTCTTATGCAGTGCTTTTTGGCCTCAAAACCGGATGTGTATTATGGTATACAAATTGTTCAATTTTGGCCTGATCTGACCAGATTATATCTTCCCAGTATTTCACAGGTTTATCTAAATGCTGTGGAGCATACTTTAAAAGCCCTTTAACATGCTTTTTGTTCAGAAAATGAGTGGTAAGTGTGCATACAGGCCATGGAGGATGAGTACATTTCTTACAGTTTTATTTGAAACAGTTGCACTTGCAGCACGGTGGCTCAGTGATTAGCAGTGCAGCCTTGCAGCACTGGGGTCCTTGCTTCAAATTCCACCAAGCAAAACATCTGCAAGTAGTTTGATTGCGTTTCCTCCCATACTCCAAAGACATACTGATGGGGAGTCTAGATTATGAGCCCCAATGGGAACTGTGGAAATAATGATGCTATATAATTGAGAAAAATAAATACCTGCTGATTTTAGGTCTTTGTGTATCTCTCCATAGGGGGTCCTTGGCTCTTGGAAAACTCTTCTGATAATTCTTTTCACTTCTCTCTATGAAGTATTGCGAGGAGAACCTGGTCGTAGCCAGTTTATGGTTAAATTATATTCTTTCCACTGCTGGATTAGGGACCTAACAGTGTTCTCTGGACCCTTCAATAGTTTAGAAGTTCTTCTATAACCAATGCCATAAGTATATTTTGCTATGATAAGGTTGCAAAGATCTTGAGACTGCTCATTGGTTTTACCTATTATGAGATGTTTCTTGTGTTGCACCTTGGCAATGAGACATCTTTTTATAGGGCATGTGGAGACATGGCATTTTATCTTAATTAACCATCTGTTTTCAGTAAGCCAGGTGGAATAGACTGTTATCCATTTGTTGACTTTTGAATTTATGCTGACATTTGTTGTAACATAATGTGCTGTTATCCTGGATCTCAGAGACGCAGGGTAATTGAACAATGATGTTTGCTAATATGTTGATTACATATTGTCCAGCTAACTTGTTGACTTGCAAAACAGAGGAGTTAAAACTATGCAAATTGATTAAATAGTCAAACAATGCAATTTAGTCTCATCACACCTTCCTCTTGACCTCTGGATGCTGGCTGGAAGGGCAACAGCTCCGAGCTATATAAGTGGGATATGCCTCTAACAATATACATCCAGACATCCAGCATTCAGATGGTTAGGAGATCCAGAGATAGAATGAACCAGAGACTTTTTACAAAACCATAGCCAGGAACACTCTATAGGACAGCAGCCAAACCATCATGGCTCCATCCCGAGGGACATAGGTTTGACATTCTACAGGATGCCAGCTTACGGGACCATGGCTGAAAGAATACATATCTGCTCCATTGACCATCACTGAACCCATGGACACATTTGGGGTAGTCAGGATTTGGACACACCGGTCACCTGAGACCCATGGATATATTTGTGAAAGCCAGGAATGTAACCCACAGGTCACCTGGCCTTGTACCTCAATGGACTGTCATCTTCCTAAGCATGTCGTTACCTACTATCTGTGCATGCCACAGGTGGGGTAATTTGTCCTGTAAGCTCTGAAGTCACAGCTGCTCTTATCTCAGTGAGTCAGTAGAGGGGTGAGACTCAATAATTTTGCACCATCTTGGTATTTTGCTGGCACTGCAAAAAAAAAAACTACCTCCTTTTCCCCCCAAAATTTCCTCTGTCCCTGTCCATGCAATCATTTGTGGCATTTAACTGTTTAAATGTAGAGGATCAGCGGTTTCTCTGATCCCCACTATCAGAATGGGGATGTGGTTGTGCATTATAGGCATCATATAGGCACAACAACAGTGCCCACACAATCAGCGAGATGTTTTGAGGCTATGACATGCATTCATCTATATAGTCATTCAGAGGTTAAGCACATTGCTTTTGCTATTGATTTTTTATATATATATATATACACTCACTGGCCACTTTATTAGGTACACCATGCTAGTAAGGGGTTGGACCCCCTTTTGCCTTCAGAACTGCCTCAATTCTTCGTGGCAGAGATTCAACAAGGTGCTGGAAGCATTCCTCAGAGATTTTGGACCATATTGACATGATGGCATCACACAGTTGGCGCAGATTTGTCGGCTGCACATCCCTGATGCGAATCTCCCGTTCCACCACATCCCAAAGATGCTCTATTGGATTGAGATCTGGTGACTGAGGAGGCCATTTGAGTACAGTAAACTCATTGTCATGTTCAAGAAACCAATCTGAGATGATTCGAGCTTTATGACATGGCGCATTATCCTGCTGAAAGTAGCCATCAGATGTTGGGTACATTGTGGTCATAAAGGGATGGACATGGTCAGCAACAATACTCAGGTAGGCTGTGGCGTTGCAACGATGCTCAATTGGTACCAAGGGGCCCAAAGAGTGCCCAGAAAAAATTCCCCACACCATGACACCACCACCACCAGCCTGAACCGTTGATACAAGGCAGGATGGATCCATGCTTTCATGTTGTTTACGCCAAATTCTGACCCTACCGTCTGAATGTCGCAGCAGAAATCGAGACTCATCAGACCAGGCAACGTTTTTCCAATCTTCTACTGTCCAATTTCGATGAGCTTGTGCAAATTGTAGCCTCAGTTTCCTGTTCTTAGCTGAGAGGAGTGGTACCCAGTGTGGTCTTCTGCTGCTGTAGCCCATCTGCCTCAAAGTTCGACGCACTGTGCGTTCAGAGATGCTCTTCTGCCTACCTTGGTTGTAACGGGTGGCAATTTGAGTCACTGTTGCCTTTCTATCAGCTCGAACCAGTCTGCCCATTCTCCTCTGACCTCTGGCATCAACATGGCATTTCCGGCCACAGAACTGCCGCTCACTGGATTTTTTTTCTTTTTCGGACCATTCTCTGTAAACCCTAGAGATGGTTGTGCGTGAAAATCCCAGTAGATCAGCAGTTTCTGAAATTCTCAGACCAGCCCTTCTGGCACCAACAATCATGCCACGTTCAAAGGCACTCAAATCACCTTTCTTCCCCATACTGATGCTCGGTTTGAACTGCAGGAGATTGTCTTGACCATGTCTACATGCCTAAATGCACTGAGTTGCCGCCATGTGATTGGCTGATTAGAAATTAAGTCTTAACACACAGTTGGACAGGTGTACCTAATAAAGTGGCCAGTGAGTGTATATATATATATATATATATACATATGTATATACTGTATATATCTTATCAGACAAATCTCCATCACCTGGACTGATCTTTCAATCCCAAGATTCTAAATTGACAGGTATAGTCTGTTTTCAGTGAATCTAGATATCTGCGTTACTGAGATAGGAGATGAAAGTTGGTGCTCATGAAGTTCTATAGAGAGTTGTAACTATCATTTCAGAAGAACTTGAAGCAGAATGTCCATGTCTACTTCTAACTCCTCCCCTTCCACCTCCCCTCATTTTAGAATTAAAAAGCACCAACTGTCATCTTCTATGTCAGTAATGGGAAAATCTGTCTTCTCTTCACTGAATACAGATTTTACCAATAAATTGAAAGTAAAAGACGATCAATCCATGGGTGGAAAATGACAGATTTCTCTGATAAGATGCATTATAAAGTTTCTTATATTCATGTGTACTATTGATTTATGAACTAAAAATTGAAACGATGGTGACTGTGTATTTGCACCCAACCATTGATCTCAATACCCATAGGACATAAGATACACATTGTATTGATTACAGCTGATCTGTGTGCCATATACTCACAGATCTAATACTAATAATTTATCCCATGGATGGACAGGACAGCAATATCCTAGTATTGGAAAACCCCTTTAAAACAATGCCAAGTCAGGCCTGAAACATGGCCTGCTCCGGATATGTTCACATATGTAAAAAGTGTGCACGGGGATAATAAAAATAGGATAAACTGGTGTAAAGACATTCAAAGAGGATCAGTAGCTCTGTTAACATATCTGTTATGACCTCATTTTGTAGAACTCCATTTTGTGTTGTTCCTGTGTTATTTTTCTTGAAAATGCCTGAATAAACGGCAAGTGTTTACTGTCCTCCTACAATGGGACACGTCACAACATAATCTGTCTAATGAGACCAGATCAAGATGAAAATAATCTTGAACTACTGTTACTCATGAAACAGCACCATTTTTGTCCACAGGCCATGGTTGGTGCTGCAGCCTATCCCTATTTGGGCAGCACGGTGGCTCAGTGGTTAGGCTGCAGCGCTGGGGTCCTGGGTTCAAATCCCACCAAGGACAACATCTGCAAGGAGTTTGTATGTTCTCCCCGTGTTTGCGTGGGTTTCCTATGGGTTCTCCGCTTTCCTCCCACATTCCAAAGACATACTGATAGGGAATTTAGATTGTGAGCCCCATCAGGGACAGCGATGATAATGTGTGCAAACTGTAAAGCGCTGCGGAATATGTTAGCGCTATATAAAAATAAAGATTATTATTTATTTACGGTCTCTATAATATATCACTGACTGATGTTAGCAGTCTCCATACGGTATATATGATAGATACTTTCTCCAGGGTGAAGCTTCACTTCTATTCTAATCTATTTTCCTAATTAATTGCAAAGTATAATAGTAAAACATTCGCATGGGAAATTCCAGAATAATACATAGTAGTAGGAGGCTTCGTTCCCTCGTCTGATGAAGCCATCTGCTAACCTGCTTGTTAGAATACTACAGCCATCCATAAATTCCAGCTTAATAATTTGCATGTTCCTGTTGAGAGACGTCTTGCAGACGGTAATTATTACAGAATGTGAGTTTCTCGAGGTGCTAAAAACTTAACTGCAGCGCTCAGCAATTCTCTTTGTTAACTGGTAACCTACCTACAGCACAATACTGCGGAGATTTATGTCTGGTAACTTTGCTTATTTTCAGAGTCTCTTGCGTGTTTTTACTTTACACCATGAAAATTTTTCTCCCAGCTCTTAAATGGTTCATTATACATTGGGTGGGATGGAAAGGAAAATAAATCGCAAAATTCATCATACAGAAAAGTATGTTATGTGATTATTCACAATGATTCATACTATACAATACTGGTAAAATGAGGACTGAATATCACACATAGTCCTGAATATGGCAGACACCTCAAACCTATCTTTTCCCTCAAGGACTTAATGCCCCCATACACATGTGATACCTGATGGTCAAGCGCTCATTCAGACATCTGCTATCTCTGCTAACTCCACTCCACCATTCACATTAACGGGTAACCCAGCCAAACATTCATTTATTTTCCAAGGGGATAGTGGAGACAGATGACAAACAGCTCTGCAAGCAGTTCATCTCCTGAATAACAAAAAGGTCGAGAGTTAAAATTCAAGCTGCCGACTAGTGATGAGCGAGTATACTCATCGCTTGGGTTTTCCTGAGCATGCTCGCGTGTCCTCCGAGTATTTTGGCGTGCTCGGAGATTTAGTTTTTGTCAAAGCAGCTGCATGATTTATGGCTGCTAGACAGCCTGAATACATGAGGGGATTCCCTAACAAACAGGCATTCCTCACATGTACTTAGGCTGTCCAGCAGTCGCAAATCATGCAGCTGCGTTGACAGAAACAAAATCTCTGAGCACGTCAAAATACTCGGAGGACACCCGAGCATGCTCCGGAAAACTCAAGCAAAGAGTATACCCGCTCATCACTACTGCCGACCCTTCAAGATGGGAGGCCTCATGGACAATAGACTGTTGGCCAGACCTGTTCATATTGATAGGTCAACTTTAATCTTATGTGTGTGGGGTTTTTTCCTGCACTCTTTGGTTCAAAGCAGAAAATATTTGGACCTCTGTGGATGAACTGTACATACGAATTTACTAGTGAATATACAGTCTAATCAATTCATCCATCCATTTCTTATATCACCAAGTGTACTCTTATCTATTTACTGTATGTGGATCGCCCGCCATGGCAGTGGGATACTCGATACTGGGCTGGTATTTCACAGGGAAGTTTCACAGTAGCGGTGACCCGGTCCGTGACCCTGGGCGTCCATGTAAGGGAGTGAAGTGATGGAATAAAGTTTATGAATAGATGATTCGTGACGCCACCTGTGGTGTTCGGCAATGAAGATGTTAAGCCGACGCTGCAGACAGATCCGTTGGGACAGATGGTGTGGTGCAGCCAAGATGTTATAACCCTCCACAGGCAGGGCTGTTGTCCCAGGGCAGTGTAGCGGAATGTTTAGGAAGAGGGTGCAGTGTTTGGCACAGAGATGTAGCCGTGCTGAGGATGTTGCAGGAAGGAGGCAAGGACACAACAGGGTGCTGTTTCTTTACCTTTACTTGGCAAACGCAGTCCAAGGTCCTGGTTACAGATGGCACAGGAGCAGGCTAGCCTGGAAGTGTGGCGCCCCGGAGGCTCAGTCGCCACAGAGGTACTGCATCTCCTCCTGAGGTTTGGTATCCCACCATCCAGCAGAGACCCCCGCGGACCTGGAGCCGCCATCTGTTCCGCCTGCGCCTCTGCCGCCTCACCAGCCCATCCCGGTGGAAATCCCCGCTGCAGCCGGCTATCTCCAATCTGCACCGGAGTGCCACCAGGAGGCTCCAGGTACGTCTGGCATCCCTGCACCTGGGAAGATCTTGGGGTGTACCGCGGTCGCAGCAGCTGGCCAGGTCGTGCTATATTTGGTCTGGGACCGGGATACCAGTCCCCCGGGGAGAACACCGGAGCCCCTAGCCATAGTACCACGGGCTAGGGTGGGCAGAGATCAGTCCCGGGAAAAGGAGGAAGTGACGAAGGCCCACTGCCAGGAGACCATCCGACAACTGGCAGCCGAGCAGCAGTAGAGGGAACAGAGAAGGTTGTCTGTGCTAGGCCCTGACCTAGCACACAAAGAAAAAACCTGTGCTGGTCACTACGGTCCCCGGGATTCGGCAGGATGGGGCCAGGATCTCAATGTGAACCATGAACGGGGGTTCGGCTTTATTTCTGACCCCAAACGGATCTCCAACCTGTTCTTTAGTCGGAGAGACGTGGAGTCCCATCTGAAAAAGGGACACCCTGCCCGGAGCCTACACCCAGGGGACTACGTGACTTTCACCCAGCATGAGGGGCTAAGGGGGTGGTTTGTCCTAAATATACCCCGTATCCTGGAGAAATTCATTGAGAGTTACAGGCAGAAGCAACCTGCTGCTCCTCCACCCACAGTCATCACCTAAGCCGTGCGAGTACCTGCCCCCATAAGCCAAGCTGCATCAGCACCAGTCCCGCAGCCAAAAGTACAGGAGGTCACCAATTTCACCCCGTGGAAGGAAAAGTACCTGTGATCAGCCAACTCATTTTTCACCCCAGGAGGGGACTTCCACTAGTAACTTACAGTAAACTAACTTTGTTGCCCAGGAGGGTATTTGCACCATTGTGCCTGTTTTTCAGTTTTGCTAATATTTTTCTATTTTTGATTATGATGTTTTACATACTGGAGCTGTGGAGATCATGGACGCTGAGTGATCCGGAACTGTCATTGTAAATAGTTTGCACCTCTTTAGGTGCTTTCTCTTGGTTTTACATAGGAACCTTCCCTTGAACAACAACTACCTCGGAATAAGGACATTTCAAGACAAGATGGCCGGACCAATGTCTATTCTTTGCACTTATGCATAATGCTTAGTATTTTTGAACAGGAAACTAGAAAGTGATAATGTGTATTATTGACAGATATTATTGACAGATTTTATAAGGTCTAATTGAGAAAGAAATACAGTGACTGTGTTAGAGTTTGAATAAAGATGTGAGAGTTAAATAAAAATGTGAAAGATAAATGGAGAAGAAAAGTGACACTAGCAGATGTGTTGCTCGAGTGATAGTGAATCTGTTCCTATAGCACTTTGAATTAGGTAGCATAGCTTTAAATATAGATAGACAGTTAACTTGTTTGTAACGTTTAAGAAACAGTGCCTCCCACATTGGGAAGTTTAGAAAAGATATGTTTATCATGCAATATAAAAATTTGTATGTTCCTGTATTGTCAACTTTGTTTCCTTACAGCCCGCGGACGTGCTGTGTTTAACGGGGGGTATGTGGTGCCCCTGAGGTTCAGTTGCCGCAGAGGTACTGCACCTCCTCCTGAGGTGTGGTATCCCACCATCCAGGTAAGGTGGAGACTCCTGACCATGCTCCAACACCTGTACCCCACACCACAAAGTAGTGTAGCAAAGCACCTTCGGCGGCTCCCTGCTTGGAGTATAGCAAAGCACCCATTGGTGGCTCCCTGCTTGGAACACGAAATGTGCTGGGAGGTGTGTGGAGTTAGATGACGTTACAAAGAGCGGGAAGAGTTTTAGGACGACAGTTAGTAGTTGGTCAATTGGTTAGAGAGTGTGAGAGAAGATCCCCGCAGAGAGGGGGATGGATGGATGGAAGTGCTGCAGCAGATCCCAGTGACCTGGGTCTGCTGGCATGGGAAAGGAAGAGAGAGAGAGGGCAACGTAGACTGGAAGCCTCACTCTCCATAGAGAGGAAGATCAGTATGGAATGTAAGGAGTAAAAGAGAACAGAGAACGTGGGTTAGAAGAGAACCCTTCCTAGAAGTTCTAAGCGCAAGGCGGGGGCCCGGTCCCTGAGGGTGTATGGATACTAATGGTCCTGCAGCAGACACCGGAGGAATAGAAGTAGTGACCACTTTATTCCCACACAAGACTTGGGGGCACAACAGCAACATAATAGTGAGCCGGGACTAAGTAGCAAGGAGTCCTCGAAGCAGGCTACAGCTGTCTGCCGTACAAGTAGAGTTCATAAGAACATCGGACAGGAGGAACTCAAGTGTAACTCAGTACTAGGAGTACTTCACCTAAAGGCGCTATAAGAGGAGACGTTCAGAAAGGTACATGTTGGCGGAGTGTTGGAAAGGAGTATTCCATCTGGCCTGGAGGTTGACTGAGTCCCTGACCTGGAGGACACAGCATGGAGGCAGGCACCTGTTTGTACAACAGACTGTGAGTGAACCTTTGGAACTACATTCCCTGGTGTCCTCCACTTATTCCTGCGCCAACCTGTCCAGCACTGCTACATCCCTTGCACCTGACACTGCACAATTTATGTGTCACTCCATTTACTCTGCCCTGGGACTACAGCCCTGCCTGTGGAGGGCTATACCATCACTGCTGCACCACACCGTCTGTCCCAGAGGATCTGTCTGCAGCGTCGGCTTATATCTTCATTGCTGAACACCACAGGTGGCGTCACGAATCACTTATAAACTTTCATCACCACAAGCACACTGAAACAACCCCTTCTACAATGGGCACCCAGGGCCACGGGCCGGGTCACAGCTGCCGTGATATCTCCTATTGAAGCTCATCGTGCCCGGTACCGAGTACCCCACAGCCCTGGGAGGGCGACCCAGAAGCAACTCAGGGATCTCTATATCAGATGGGTTGTGAAGTCTCCTTCCTAGCGCTGGCTTGAGTTACATACAGTACGTGTTACACTGAACTTCCTCCTTCTTATCTTCTCTTAGAACTACCTCGTATGGCAGACAGCTGTAGCCCTCTATCTCTCTTGGCTCACCCGTTGCTGTTGTGCCTCCGAGTCTTAGGTGGGAATAGAGCATTTACAGCTTCCTATTCCTCTGGTTTCTGTTGCAGAACCTTCAGTATCCATAGAACCGTGGAGACCAGGCTCTAGATCATGCGCTATCACTGGGAGGGAGCTCTCTATCCTCAGCTCAACCTCCAGCTTCTCTCCACATGTCTACACTCTTTGCCCTCCTCACACTAACTCCTCATTTTCCTTCCTGGCCCTCAGAGAGCACTCCTCCCCCAATTCTGGTTCAGAGCTCCCTCTGCTGGCCTGGAGTGGGAACTGTGTTGCATGACATGGTTAACTGTTAGAGAGACCCTTCATTGCCTCCAAGCCTGACATCATCCTCCCTGGAGGAAGGCAATGCCACTGTGGCGACCATACTCCTGGGGGCGCCACATTTGCATCATCTATCTCATTGGTGGACATAATGAGAAGAAGACCCCCATGCAAGAACAGTATATGGGCCCTTTGTAGTCCAATAGCTCAACAAAATGCACAATTCCACCACTTTTAGAGGTGGCAATAGGACCACCTTACCTCTTGGGCCCCTGTGCAGTTGCACAAGTTGCACCAATGTTATATCCTCCCCTGATCTATCTTTTATCAATCTATCCATCTATCATCCAGAGCAGTTTGACCCATCTGATATTTCTGGCAAATGCCAGATGGGCCAATCAAGCAGTGATCCACTTAGATCAGAATAAGGTTGCGGATATTGTTAAAAACTGTGGATCGCATGACACCTATGAAATTGCAAGGCAGCCAAGGGCTTTCTGGCATGGTTTGTAGCATATACCATAGTTTAAGTAATCAAACAATTGCATGTTCAAGATCTTTTAGGGGACTAAAAAAAATGTGAATAAAAGGAAAAAAGCATGAAAAGTTTGAATCACCTGCCTGTTTCCCCATTAACCCTCTAGGGGGGAGGGGATGGTGTTGCATTGCTCAGGATGCACCCCTCTGGAAATCACTGATATTTTAAATGTGTTACCCTTGGGAAGCTGCAGTTCCTGGTAGTCAGGGTTGACAGGGTTAACTGTAGAGCCAGGCCATAGTTGAGAAGGACTGGGGACCTATGGGTTAGTTTCTATTTTTGTACTCAGAGGCAGAGAATCATCATTATTGGGTGTGGGTGATAAGGAAGCAGTGAAAAACGTAGCATGTTTCTGCAATAGAGCTTCATAGGCGGCAGTGTTCTTTAAACAGACAAATCGCGGGAGCTACAGCAAGAGGTTGCTAGGAACATCTTTAAGAGACTGGTGGGAATGCCCTTAGCGCTGGTCAGACCTGGAAGCTGTGGTCAGTAAGACAATGTCAGCGAGTTTTGGCAAGTATAAGAAGGAGACAGCAGGAGAAGCTATTGTGCGTCTGTTCCCAGGAAGTGTAGTCAGAGTGTAGTTGCCACATCAAAATAGATTAGATTGACCTGGGTGGAGCTACACAGGTATGATGGAGGTCTTCAACTTCACCTGTAAATCTACAGTTCATCACAAGTACTATGTCGCCATCAGTAACCACCAATAATGTGCTTCTGTATTGTGCAGAAGAGAACAGCAAGTTTATTTCCTGACATGTTTTGTGTGCCAGTTAGATTGTCAGCAAAAAAGACTTTGTTTTTAACAACTTAGAATAAAACGACAACACATGACCATAGTCCTATCAATAAAAATATTTTATTTAATAATACCATAAAAACAAGGTTTAATTGGTAAAAAGGCAAAGCATCAAGTATACATAATCATATAAATAGAAATTAAAAGGTCAACTAACCATATTATTGAAAAGAGGATAACACAATTGCCTTCGTCAGGGCCTGACGAAGGCAATTGGCCAAAACGCGCGTTGGGGAAGGGCAGCTACCTCTGGCGTGTAGGAGCATTTATAAATCCACAGGTATAACTATTTAACAGTATAGTCTGGTTGTTGGCAGCAACCATTCCGTTTTCTGATTGTTCTAGTACTATTTGTGGTGTTTTTTTATCCCCGAATTGCGCCCCTATATGCTCTCACTTGTTAAGAGGTATACGTTCATGGTCACAAGATCATAATTTTATCTCTGTGTAGCAACCCCTGCTGGACATTATTGCACTTTATTGTTCATTTATTACACAAATTGCGTTTTTGGTTGCACATATGTTGCACTTTATTTCATTGGTATGTTGTTGTGTTAACACATGTTTATAATCACATATTTCTATGGCACTATTATATACATTTTTATGCAACACTATTGTATCATGAGTATATCATGATTTTGGTACACTGCTTCCAGCGGTCACATAATATATTTTTTCAATAATTTTCTGTGGTATGGGACCCTACATACATATGTAACCTCTTTTCAATAATATGGTTAGTTGACCTTTTAATTTCTATTTATATGATTATGTATACTTGATGCTTTGCCTTTTTACCAATTAAACCTTGTTTTTATGGTATTATTAAATAAAATATTTTTATTGATAGGACTATGGTCATGTGTTGTCGTTTTATTCTAGATTTGGTTTATGACTGTCCTTTTGTTGCTACAATATAGTCTGGGGTGGTGTATGTACCAACTATACCAAAATTGATTGGTCTCCCACTATATTCCCTTTTATTTGCTAGTTTTTAACAACTTGTCTGGCTTCATCAACATGGGTTTAAAGGTGCCCCTCCATGCTTGATGGAGTTGAACATGAAGATGTCCCCAACAGCAACATCAACACACATCCAGAGAGCCCATTTTCCTGTAGTGTACCAGGGCACAGGAGACGAGTGTCTTGCCCATGGCAACGTTACTAACCCCTTTGTGATATCCGCCTTAAATGTACGACATCGCATGAGGTGTGTTCGTGCAAACCGCTGTACATGTACAGTGGGATGTTCACATTGGCTCACTCACAGAGCTTGTGAGAGCATCAGCTGGTGTCAGAGCTATATTATCCTTGACACCCTACAGAACACACACGATCGGTGCTACCACCGACCGGGGCTGTTTAACCCCTCTGAAGCCAGTGCGCTCACTCTCCACTCTGATTGGCAAAATGCGATTGAGATGGCGTGATGCAAATGGTCTCTTTGGTGACTCCGGGCTGAAAGATAGTGGCAAAGTTGCCCAGGTATGACAGTCTGTAGGTTCCTGCTGAGAGCAAGGGTAATATGCTACCTCACTGCTTGCAATACATAGATGTAATACCCTGCAATGTAAAAGCATTACAGGGTATTAACTCATTGATCAGACAATAGAAAGCTGATGACCAAGCCACTGCATGACCAGCTCTACCGTCGCCTACAGTATCCTCATCCATCTCTTGTAGATTGTGAACCTTCGCGGGCAGGATCCTCTCTCCTCCTGTACCAGTTCTAACTTGTATTGTTTAAGATTACTGTACTTGTTTTTATTATGTATACCCCTCCTCACATGTAAAGTGCCAAGGAATAAATGGAGCTATAATAATAAATAATAAGAATAAATAATAATAATAATGACCCAACCTGAGATAAGGTAAAAGAGAAAAAATAAGGTTTCAAAAATTGTAGAAATATTTATAAAAACCACAAAATAAAGTACAATTTTTTTTTTTAAATATACCAGTTATTATTACGATCTATTTATTTATTTATGTAGCACCTGTTAGACGTCAAGTTTCTGCGTCTACTCTGCAGGAATCCAGAGCCTCACATTCTGCGGTCTCCTGCTGTCTATCTACTGCAGAGAAGATTACTTTGCACAGACCACTCCAGAGACTAAGTTCCTCTGTGATCATACTGGGCATGCTCATGAGACGATCTCCCATTGGAGATCGGGAGTCATGTGCCCAGGCCCTGCTCCAGATCTCATTGGTCCATCTCGGAGATCTGGAAGGTCCCCCACGGCTATAAAAAGTGCGCATGATTGCTCAGCCATGCGCTAGTAGACTATACTTGCTATGTGTGAATGGTGATGGATGCATGATTCTGGTGACTGACTCATTTGAAACCCCTTCCCTCTGATAATACGCATGTGGATAGGGAATTAGTTTAGCAGTCAGCGCCAGTCAGTGGCAAGCCTTAAGCCACTGTGCTCACCGCACAGCTACGCTAGTATCCGACATCGCGCTTGCTTTCTGGCTTTGTCATCGAGCAGCAGTGTCCTACGCCGCTCTGCAGTTGCAGCCCTCCTTGGCGTCCGCAGAAGCGACGCAGCACACACGGTAGGTCTAGAGGGATGCAGCTCCTCTGTCTTGGGTCCGGCTCCTGTGACCAGATATCGTGTGTGTATCTACCTGAAGCCTGTGTCACTAACAGGTTCAGCGTTTTGTATGTTTTTTGTTGCGGCACCTGTGTGTGAACAGAAGCCACGCTGCGCACTCCGGGTGAAGTTTAACCCGTGTGCATCATACCGCCATATTGCTTGTCTGCCACCACTTAGCAGCAGTTATACCACCTACTGCACGGTGGACCCCGAGCGGCAAATGCACTTTATTATTATTTTATTTAGTGCGTTCCGCCGTTCCTAACAGCACTATTGCTTCCTTGGTGCTGTACATGAGAAGGGGTTACATCTAAAGAGAAATATCACTTACAGTAAGCAAACTAACAATGACAGACTGATACAGAGGGAAGAGGACCCTGCCCTTGCGGGCTTACATTCTACAGGATTATGGGGAAGGAGACAGTAGGTCAGGGGGTTGCAGTAGCTCCAATCGTGTTGAGTTGGCCGTGTGGTCATTGCAGGTTGTAAGCTTTTTTGAAGAAATGGGTTTTCAGGTTCCGTCTGAAGGATCCAAATGTGGTGGATAACCGGACGTGTTGGGGCTCAGAATTCCAGAGGATGGGGGATTTTTTTTGGGGGGGGAATCTTGGAGGCGATTGCATGAGGAGCGAATAAGCGTGGAGGAGAGAAGGAGGTCTTGGGAGGAACGGAGATTACGTAAGGGAAGATATTGGGAGATTATTTCAGAAATATACGGAGGAGAAAGATTATTGATGGCTTTGTAGGTCAGTGTTAGTAGTTTAAATTGGATATGCTGGGAAATTGGGAGCCAGTGAAGGGATTTGCAAAGAGGGGAAGCAGGAATGTAGCAAGGATAGAAATTAATTAGTCAGGCAGCAGACTTAAGAAATGACTAGAGGGGTGCGAGAGTGTTAGAAGGTAGGCCACAGAGGAGGATGTTGCAATAGTCGAGGCTGGAGATGAATATGGCATGCACAAGCATTTTGGTAGAGTGAGGGTTAAGGACAGATCCTGGAAATATTTTTGAGCTGGAGGTGACAGGAGGTGGTGCGGTTTGAAGAACAGGCTAAAGTCAAGGGATACTCCGAGGCAGCAGATTTCCGGAACAGGGGGCAGTGAGAGTTAATTTATTGTGATAGATAGATAGATAGATAGATTAGGTAGGGTAGATATGTGAGATCGAGGAAAGATAATTAGTTCAGATTTGTCCACATTGAGCTTGAGAAAGCGAGGAGAAGAAGGAGGATAAAGCTGATAGAAACTCTGGGATTCTGGACAGCAGAGAGGTGACATCTTGGCCAGAGAGGTAGATCTGAGTGTCATCAGCATATCGATGGTACTGGAAGCCATAGGACTTTATGAGTTGTCCCAGGCCAAGGATATAGATTGATAAGAGAAGGGGTCCTAGGACAGAGCCTTGACAGACACCAACAGAGAGAGGGCGAGATGGGGAGATAGTGTGGAAGCAGAAAGCTCTAAATGTGCGATTAGTAAGGTATGAGAATATCCAGGTTAGGGCAAGGTCTTTGACACCAAAGGAAGAGCGGATCTGTAGGAGGAGACAGTGATCAACTGTGTCGTAGGCAGAAGACAGGTCAAGAAGGAGGAGTATAGAGAATTTTCTGATAGCTTTGGCTGTAATTCGTTAGTAACTTTGGTCAGGGCAGTCTCAGTGGAATGGTGGGGATGGAAGTCAGATTGTAGGTTGACGAAGAGTGAGTTAGATGCAAAGTGAGAGGAAAGTTCAGTGTGGACATGCTGCTCAAGGAGTTTGGAAGCAAATGGGAGCAAAGATATGGGGCGATAGCTGGACACAGCACTCGGGTCAAGTGATGGCTTTTTGAGGATAGGTGTGATAGGTTGAAGAGGTAGGTTAGGGATGGGATAAGTGTGGTGGTGAGGTTGGGGAGGAGGTGGGATGGGATGATTTTGGAGAGGGAAGTAATGGGGTTTGGGCATTGGTCTGGTATACAAAGGGTTTGTGGTGGTTGAACGATGAAGACTTGCCTTGTTTGGTCTATCTTATTTTTGAAGTGTGTGGCAAAATCTTCAGCAGGGATTAAGGAAGTCGGAGGGGGCAGTGGTGGGCGGAGGAGGAAGTTAAAAGTGTTGAACAACTGTTTGGGGTTGTGGGATAAGGAAGAGATGAGGGATGTAAAGTAGGCATGTTTAGCAGAGGTGAGAGCTGATGTGAATGCAAGTGTTACTTGTTTGAATGTGAAGTCATCTTGCAAATGCGTTTTCCTTCAACACCGCTCCGCAATTCTGGATACTTGCTGAAGCTTTTTAGTGATGTTATTGTGCCAGGGTTG
This sequence comes from Dendrobates tinctorius, assembly GCF_039654945.1. Classification (NCBI taxonomy): domain Eukaryota; kingdom Metazoa; phylum Chordata; class Amphibia; order Anura; family Dendrobatidae; genus Dendrobates; species Dendrobates tinctorius. The sequence goes on along the minus strand of NW_027361752.1, from coordinate 10,593,032 downwards.
TCTATGGATTTGTTGCATTCTGCTATGCATGACAGAGGCAACCGAGTCAATGGCTGCTGCAAGAGTGGTATTGTAGAAACTAGTAGCAGTGTCTGTGTCGTGGAGTGAAGATATGGAGGACAGCGGTAGAATAAAGTCAGAGAGTGTGCGAGTGTCTAGATTTGCGAGGTTTACATTTAATACATATATTTAATGTAAAAACAAAAAAGTACACATATTTGTTATCACCACTGAAAATAAGGACGCCACTAAACAGAGGCCAGATGGAGTCCTGAGTAACCCTGCTGCCTCATTATAGTGATTGGATCCATGGGGTGCCATCTGAATCACGTTATTCAGAGATTTAGATGGAAACCACAATGTAAGTTCTCAGCTTAGAACACAGGATAAATGTGATCCAAAATGTTATATAAAATGTTCCCAGTTAAAGCTTCAAATCAGTCCACAAAAAAAGTAAGTCTCCACTCAGGTCCGTCATCTGTAATGGAAATATAGGGGGCTTTCATGTTACTTGTATCAGAAAGGCTCTGGAAAAGCAAAATGGCTCAAATGTCTCCCTCCCTTCTGAGCCTCAGTGTGCCTAAACCACATATAGCACCCACATAATTGTCAGTACTGTAGCGATGAGAGCCCGCTTAATTTACCGGGTGTGTGACTCCAGAAGCATGAGCTGGGTACAATGCACTGGGCACTACAACATACTGGGCCTTAAAATGTACAGGTCACTACAACGGCAAATTTACAATTTTCACTCAGCAACATCTATTGCTGTTTGTTTTTGGAAAACACCCATGGAGTCAAAATCATCACTGCACCTGTAGATTAATTCCCAGAGGGGTCTAATTTCCAAAATGGGGTCTCTTGAGGGGTGGTTCTGAAAACTTAGGAGCTCTGTACATGGAAGCCACAAACTATTCTCTGAAAATCTGTGCTCCAAGAGTCAAATAGCATGTTTTCCCTCCTGAGTCTCGATATGTGGCTAAGCAGTACTGTACAGACACATATGGGGTATTACAACGAGCAGCACAAATTGTGTAACAATTTTAACTACTTGCCCTGTGTGACAATGTAAAATCTGGGGTTAAAACAAAATATTAATGGTAATAATTAGTGTAAGTGAGCATGCTCAGATATTGTGTTCTCCGGGCATGCTAGGGTGTTTTCCGAGTATCTCGGATGTGCTCGAATAATATGTCCGAGTCCCCACGGTTGCATAATTCGTGACTGTTAGAGAGCCGCACCACATGTTGGGATTGCCTGCTTGTTAAGTAATCCCCGTATGTGTTGCAGTTATATAACAACCGCAAAACATGCAGCTAAGAGAATTATATTTTTTCAGTGCTGGAGTAGCACTTTAAATGTAAACCCTCTGTTCCCAGTCATATGCTCTCTGGTGTCCACTATTTTTATGCACCACTCCGGTCCTGTGACCGGTCCTGTGATACTATCATGTGAGCGCAGATTCTGACTGGCCGGAAGTCAGAAGCTATGTCACAAGCCTTCAATGCAAGTCTATGAGAGCCAGAACGAGGCTTTCATACACTTTTATTGAAATGTGGCCTCCGTGCAGCTCCATGAAATACTTGAACTGTAGGCAGTTCACTTTTTGCTAGAGACCAACGGGAGCCACACTAGAAATTGATTAAGGCAGCAGGTGATTAAAAGACGGGACATTGGACTAACATTTGAAGCACCATTCTAGCGGTACAATAAAAAATGCTGAAGTGGTGCTTCTTGAATGTGCTTTTGAGCACATTGACGGATGCAGTTTTTAGTATGGTGTTACTTTTGGGTATTTTCTCTCACATGGACTCCTCAAAGTCACTTTAAACGGGATGTGGTTCCTAAAAAAATGGTTTTGTACATTTTGTTGGGAAAATGAGAAATTGCTGATAATCATTTTATCTAACTTCCTTAAACAATGTTTAAAAATGACGGTGATGTAAAGTAGACATGTGGTAAATGTTATTTATTAACTATTTTGAGTGATATAACTCTGGTTTAAGGGCATAAAAATTAAGTTTGAAAATTGTGAAATTTTTGCCAAATTTCTTCGAATTTCACAAATAAACGCAAAAAGTATTTACCTAAATTTACCACTACCATAAAGTACAATGTGTCCAGAGTTATTACCACATAAAGTGACAATTGTCAGGATTAGAAATATTTGCCTAGACAGGAAGGTGAAAACTAGCTTTGGAGTGAAGGGGTTTAAAATAAAGATTTTTAACAAATTAATGTAAAAAATTGGTATTACCATGTCATTAAAAGTTTATCATAATACATAATTTATAAAACCCATAAGGTAAATGCCATAAAGAGGAAAACATTAAAATGCCTGAATTGTGTTTTTTCAATCAACTCACCTCCCTAAAAAAAAATCAATTAAAACACTAAAAAAAATTGTATGCACACCAAATTGCTAATAATAAAACCATCAGATTGCCACACAAAAAAACAAGCCCTCACATAGCTCCATCGACAGAAAAATAAAAATCTTAGGGTCTTGGCAACAGAAACCAGCATTATTTTTTTTACTTCTGAATTTGTTTTCACCATTTAAATAAAAAGGAAATCTATGAAATGTTGGTGTCACTGTAATTGTATTGACCTGGAGAATCAAGATCCAGGTCATTTTTGCCCTAAAATGAATAATGTAAAAAGAAAAGAAAAAAGCAATGCATTTGGTTTTTCACCCTTTCATCCCACTTGGGAATTTTTCTCTTTTTTAGCATAAATAAATAATAATAATAAAACAAATGATGTCGTTCAAAAGTACAACAAGACCTGACATGGTTTTGTTGATGGAAAAATATAGAAGCTATGGGTCCTGAAGATGGCGAAGGAAAAATGTAAACGTTAAAATGAAAATTGGTTGCGTAGGCAAGTGGTTATAACTTAAGGCAAGAACCCTTTAAATATTTACATGAGATACTGGTGGTAGAAAATTAGGGGGTCACAATTGCAAATTTACAAGAGCGTACAGTATACTTAAATGTGATTTTATTGCACTGCAGTGACCATACCGCACAAACAGAGTTTTAAAGCATTTTCACCTACGAGGTTTAGGCATCGGGAGTTTATAAAGAATTGAGCATTATTACCCTAATTCTAATTTATAAGAAACCTCAGCCACACTTTCTATTTTCTTTTACAGTAATAAGCAGACAATGTGATCTTATGATGCCATGAAATGCATCGATAAGTGTACTGATACATATAAGGTGCAATGAATAATGCCTTATACGGCTTCATAACTCACTGTGCTCCATTCCGCCTTTCTATTCCTACTATACTGGTTGCATGAAGACCGTTAGGAATAATTCAATGACTTTTCTTACATAGCCACAGCCTGCTTTTTGCCTATATATAGTGACTTAGATGACTTATTTTGTTCACCCAGAATAATCTGGTTTCAATCTTTCCACCGGAGCAATTGTAAAGCATGAATAAAGACCACACACAAAAGTAGGAGCATTCCGGAGGAAACTGATTAAGAAATCATTAATATTTAATATAAAACCAGTCTGTTTCTTTTTAATTATTCACAGAATGCTTTGGTCAAAAAAAGACAAAAAAAAACCATTTACATAGAAATTCATATTTGGTTTTGCATAAGAAAATACAATCATAAAGTCCTTTAATGTCTAAATAGGTTCTCTTCCAGACTCAACAGTGAAGCGTGCTAAAATCCCGGATTTGGCTTCCTTGCAGTTGTACTTGTCCTCCTGACGAGCCGAGAAACATTTAGGCTGTGAAACTGTTACTTGACTCAAAGCCAAAACTTGGCACGATGTCCACAGTGCCATGGAATGCCCCGGCCCAGGTTGTGGTAGCCATTGTGTTTGTACTTGGTTCTGTTTTAGCTACATCACACTGCGGTGGAGGAATCCTGGCCGTACGGACTGAAGGCATTAGAAGAGGTCCATATCGTGGGTCTAGGTGGGAGCCAGGGTGGTGATGATGGTGATGGTGGTGATGCATATGTGGATGAGCATGGTGGTGATACATGTAAACATCATGCATGTGTGCATAAGGAGAACTGGTTGGTGAAGCCAATGGATAATGCCAGGATTCTGGTGAAGGATGTGGTATAGTCTGGTGCACATTCTCTCCAGACCAGCTGTTAGGTTCGGTGGTGGAGAAAGTGCCAGTGGCTGTCGTTGTAAAGTCTGGATGAGCTCCGCTCAAGCAAGCTGGTGGTGATGATTGATATGAGCTTGTCCACAGTGACGAAGGCAAACTAGTCCTTTGACATGATGACGACAGACTCTCTAAAAATGGAAAATAGAATAAAAATGTGAAAAATGTGACATTTTAAAAATGATAGCATAAATTAAATCTCCATTGTTTTTACACATTTGAATACAATGACCCTTCCGTGCACTAATTTGTTTAATTTATTCTTTGTTATAATCCAGATCCCAAACACTGATTTTGGAAGGCCACAACTGCACAATCTACTGGTTCTTGGATCAGTGATACACACACATACAGTATATATATGGAAATTGTATTATCCATATATTCATACATGGATAATATAAAGTACCTTTTGGGTGAGATATAGATCTACATACCCCCTAGCTATATTTATGTTCTCCTGGAAAACCAGTTATAGAGGAAACTAGGGTTAATCAATCAGTGTTATGTTGAAGACAGAAAGAATGAACACTATATTGTTAAATGACACTTGGTTGTCAACTTTCGTCACCACTACATTACTCAGCATGCCACCACAAACATAGCAGGATTTAAAACATCAGTGGTATAATGTTAATAGATATTAAATGGGAACTCTACTTTCTCCAAATTATGTATAAATCAATAGTATAGATTAATATCATTTTGTAATCTCTCTTATCAGCTTTTTCTCCACTTATGAGCCTTTATGCCACTCCATCCTGCCCCCTGAACTCATCCACTCTGAAAAAACATCTCAACCACATCTTGTTCAAGACAAGATGAATTGCCAGTAAATGGAAATGTCAGACTTCACCTATAAGGCTCACTTAAAAGGCGCCATTAATTCCACAGCATTTTACAGACATCATTATCGCTGTTCCCCTTAGGGCTCACAATATAAATTCCTTATCAGTATGTCTCTAGCGTGTGGGAGGAAACCCATGCAAACACGGGGAGAACAGAAAAATTCCTGATAGATGTTGTCCTTGGTGGGATTTGAACCTAGGACCAAGAGATGCAAAACAACCATGCTAACCACTGAGCCACCATGCTGCACAAATACTCTATGGAGATCAGAAGTGGGGAGGAGAAGTGAGGTTCAAAGTGAGAAAATAGAATGAAACACAGAAAGGTTGTCCACAGCTTTCTGCCATGTGTTTTCCCTGCGCCTGGAGCTGAACTCACATCTACACTTCTCAGTGCTCTATTCTATTGTCCTCCATTCTGCTGCTGCTTCTGCATATGTATAAACTAAGAAATGAAGAGCAGGAGTAACTTTCTGCCTACTATGCCATGTCTATGAGACATCATAGCACTCAGTCTCCTACCACCAGTTCAGAGTTGAGTATTCTGAGGGCTTGGGTATTCTGGTTACAGGTAAGATGAGCCGCAGAACTCAATGTTGAGCAGCAGCCGCAAAAGCAAACCAGATTTTAGGATGTTTAAAAAAAAAAGATAAAATCCTACGATTCCAACGTATTATTACCCTTTTTAAAACACTAGTGAGGCGACATCTAGAATATGGGATCCAGTTTTGGGCTCCACATTTTAAAAAGAATATTCAGAAATAAGAGTCAATTCAAAGACGGGCAACTAGATTATTACCAGGGATGGAAGTCCTCTCATATGATGAGAGGTTGGAAAAGTTGGGCTTCTTTGGCTTAGAAAAATGATGCCTCAGAGGAGATCTCATTTACATGTATAAATATATGTGTGGTCAATACAAAACACTGGCACATGACATTCCTTCCAAAGACCATACTGAGGATCGGGGGGCACTCATTATGGGTGGAGAAAGGCAATTCCGGCAGCTAAATAGGAAAGGGTTCTTTACAGTTTGAGCAGTCAGACTGGGGAATGCCCGAACTTAAGATGTAGTAATGGCAGACACTATAACAGCTTTTAAAAAAGGGCTGAACGATTTCCTTGATACACATAACATTGTGGGTTATAGCTAAATTACTGACGAAATGTAGAGTTGCTGGAGAAAGGTTGAACTTAATGGATCTAGGTCTTTTTCAACTTAGGTAACTATGTACAGTATTCGGATTGCAAATTAAGAAACAGAGCATTAACCTCTTCGCACCCAGCCTGTTTTCACCTTTCTGACCCGGCTAATTTTGACAATTCTGACCACTGTCCCTTTATGAGGCAATAACTCTGGAACGCTTCAACGGATCCCACTGATTCTGAGACTGTTTTCTCATGACATATTGTACTTTTTGACAGCAGTAAAATTTCTTCAATATGACTTGCGTTTTTTTGGTGAAAGAAACAGAATTTTGGTGAAAATTTTGAAAATTTCACAGTTTTCCAACTTTTAATTTTTATGCCTTAAATCAGAGAGTCATATCGCACAAAATAGTTGATAAATAACATTTCCCACATGTTTACTTTACATTAGCAGAATTTTGGAACCAAATTTTTTTTTCGCTAGGAAGTTATAAGGGTTAAAAGTTGACCAGCGATTTCTCATTTTTTCAACAAATTTTACAAAACCATTTTTTTAGAGACCACATCACATTTGAAGTGACTTTGAGGGGTCTATATGATAGAAAATACCCAAAAGTGACACCATTCTAAAAACTGCACCCCTCAAGGTGCTCAAAACCCCATTCAAGAAGTTTTTTAACCCTTCAGGTGCTTCACAGAAATTTTAGGAATATTTAGAAAAAAAACGAACATTTAACTTTTTTTCACAAAAAATTTACTTCAGATCCAATTTGTTTTATTTTACCAAGTGTAACAGGAGAAATTGGACCACAAAAGTTGTTGTAAAATTTGTCCTGAGTACGCTGATACTCCATATATGCAGGTAAACCACTGTTTGGGCACATGGCAGAGCTCGGAAGGGAAGGAGCGCTATTTGACTTTTTCAATGCAAAATTGGCTGGAAATGAGATCGGATACCATATTGCGTATGGACAGCACCTGATGTGCTTAAACAGTGGAAATCTCCCCATAAGTGACACTATTTTGGATAGTAGACCCCCTAAAGAACTTATCTAGATGTGAGGTTAGCACGTTGAACCCCTAAGTGCTTCACAGAAGTTGGTAATGTAGAGCCGTAAAAATAAAAAATCTTATCTTTTTCACAAAAATGGTCTTTTTGCCCCCAATTTTTTATTTTCCCAAGGGTAACAGGGGAAATTGGACTCCAAAAGTTGTTGTAAAAATTATCCTGAGTATGCTGATACCTCATATGTGGTGGTAAACCACTGTTTTGGCGCATGGCAGATCTCGGAAGGGAAGAAGCGCCATTTGACTTTTCAATGCAAAATCGGCTGGAATTGAGATCAGACGCCATGTCACGTTTGGAGAGCCCCTGATGTGCCTGAACAGTGGAAAACCCCTAATTCTAACTCCAACCCTAACACCAACACACCCCTAACCCTAATCCCAACCCTATTAATAACCCTAACCACAAACCTAACCCTTACACACACTATCCCTAACCCCAACACTAACCCTAATCCCAAGCCTAACCCTAACTTTAGCCCCAACCCTAACCCTATCCCTAATGTGAAAATGGAAATAAATACTTTTTTTATTTTATTATTTTTCCCTAACTAGGGGGGTGATAAAGGGGGGTTCGATGTAATATTTATAGTAGGTTTTTATAGTGGGTTTTTATGTTTGGCAGCTGTCACACACTAAAGGATGCTTTTTATTGCAAAAAATAGTTATTGCATCACCACATTGTGAGAGCCATAATTTTTCCATATTTTGGCCCACAGAGTCATATGAGGTCTTGTTTTTTTGCGGGATGAGTTGACGTTTTTATTGGTTCCATTTTCGGGCACATGACATTTTTTGATCGTTTTTTATTCTGATTTTTGGGAGGCAGAGTGAACAAAAATCAGCAATTCATGAATTTCTTTTTTTTTTTTGGGGGGGGGCGCGTTTATACTGTTCCTTGTGTGGTAAAATTGATAAAGCAGTTTTATTCTTTGGGTCAGTACGAATACAGTGATACCTCATTTATATCATTTTTTGGCGCTTTTATACAATAAAAACTAAAATTATTTTATAGAAAAAATAATTATTTTTGCATCACTTTACTCTGAGAGCTATAACTTTTTTATTTTTCCAGTGATGGAGCTATATGGCAGGTTGATTTTTTGCGGGACAAGATGACGTTTTCAGCGGTACCACGTTTATTTATATCCGTCTTTTTGATTGCATGTTATTCCACTTTTTGTTCGGCGGTATGATGATAAAGCATTTTGTTTTGCCTTTTTAATTTTTTTTATGGTGTTCTCTAAAGGGGTTAATTAGTAGGACAGTTTTATAGGTCGGGTTGTTACGGACGCATTGATACCAAATATGTGTACTTTTATTGTTTTTTTTATTTACATAAATATATTTATTGGTAAAATATTTATTTAATTTGTTTTTCCTTTATTTGGGGATTTTTTAAAATATTTTTACACATTATAATTTTATTTTTTTTACTTTATTACATTGTCCCAGTATGGGACATTACTATATAAAGTCAGATCGCTGATATGACACTTTTCACAGCATATTGTCAGATCAGTAATCTGACAGGCAGTGTAGGAAGCTTGCCGGCGCCTGCTCTCAGCAGGCGCTGACAAGCCACCTCACTGGAGGACCCGGATGGACCCCACGGCCATCTTGGAGCCAGGGATGTCCATGGAGACCACCGGAACAACGTGATGGCATCGCATTGTTCTGATGGGAGAGCGCAATTGTGGGAGTGGGAGTGCGCGATTGTTCTCTATGCCGCTGTCAGTACTGAGGGGGTAAATGCCCACGATCGGTGTTAGCATCGATTGTGGGTGTTACTGCGAGGTGTCAGCTGTCACATACAGCTGACACCCATACCCGATCACTGCGGCGCTCAGCGTGAGGTCGCGGTGATCATGCCGCCATACTAGTAATGCTACGGGCGTAAATACAGTTCCCGCAGAGCAATACTAGTACGGCGAAGGTCAGGAAGGGGTTAAGGGAGATAAATGGAAAAAAGCAGGATACTAGTCATTTAATAAACAGAAATAGTGTTATTCTTCATGTATACACAAAAGACAGCTTATTCTGAAAGGTTAAGTGAAAGTAATGTCTCTTTATTGAATGCAAAGACAGGTGTCTAAAAAATAAATAGGTAAAAAAACAATTTTCAGGGATTTGTGAATATATCCATGAAACTCTAAGGCCCCTATTCATCAAAGCTTTTATAATAAAAAAAGGCATAAAAGCTTTAAAAAGTCATAAAATATTGACCGAGTTGTGCCAAAATTTTGCGACTTTTTGTCTTTTCGCATCAGTTTTTCCCAACTCTGCCAAAAACACAAAACTAAGGCTGCACCAGAACTCATCTAATTCATGGTCAGCTGTGGCATTTCTTATACTAGAAATCTCACTCCATTCTCTGGCATGGTGCACGGTAGTGCACACCACTCAACAAGTGCTCCAGTTTCATGAACACATGCACCTCTCAATGAATCAGGAGCATCTGACTCCACCAGGCGGCTTTAAAAAAATTGCTGGCTTTGATGGATCGGGACCTGAGGGTTCATGTGCCATCCAACAAAAAATTTGGCAGCACACAAACATTTCACGTACATGTGTGACTGAAGCCTTATAGAGTAAATGTAACCCATGCATACTACAAGGACATCTGCAATAACCAAAGGAGAGTCTTCCAGATAGAATGATATAATCAATATGACAAATCCATGACTTATAAAACGCCTTTTATAGTCAAGACTGAAAAAAGGGAAGCTGCTTATTCAAGAATAGATAGATTTGTTTACTGAATAATAGTTTGCTGGAGTTTGTTTCCTTGTTCGGGGCTAAGAGGACTCATTTTTCTAATTATAAGTAAAATGTCAACTATTTTAAGAGGGAACATCCCATGGGAACAGTTTCTGATGCCTGGATTAGATTTTCCTTTACATGTCTAACAGAAAGGGTATGAAGGATCAGGGAGCTTTGTGTTATTGTTTGTGTTTCTAGGCCATCTATTTCTTTTAAGAAATTTTCTACACTAAGGCTCAAGGTCAAGAGTCTAAAATTTGGTCCAAATTCTTTATATATCCTAGAATGAGATAAGGTGGAGATTCTACACGAGTCACAAATCCTAAAGTCATGAGGATGTCCTAGATCAATGGCAGCTACAATATTTCATATCAAGGGACACAGGTTTTATTAAAAGTTGAAGAAGTTCAATGACCTCAAGGATGTCTCAAATGTTGACTTGTAACATACCTGAGCCCATGTTATGTTAATATAAAGGAATCCTCAAAGGAATAAGTATTATTTTATGTAGGGCTCAGGCTTTTGTGTTAAATGCAGTCTTAAAAAATAAATTGCCAATTTTCATTTTCATAATACAATCTGTATTAAAAAAAAAAGTAGAAAACAGGCAATTTTAACACTGGCCACTGGGGATATTTTAAGCTCACATGTCCTTAAGAAAAATAGAGAAAATAACACTGAACCATCTCGATTGTCCACAGCTCCCATTCTGATTCTTACCCAGTCCCTGCTAGTATCTACTGACTGGTACCTTCTCGACTGTCCAAAAAAGGCTAGGAACAGGCTCGGACTGGCCCACAGGGTAACAGGGGAATCCCCTGGTGGGCCCCTGTACAGATCTGGGCCCCCAATCCCACTATGTAGATAGTACTAGGCATAATTCACTCGATTTACTCTGTACAGAAAAAAGCAGCATCTCATCATTCATTAACCAATCTACCTAGCTAAGGCCTGTTTCACACTTGCTTTTTTTTGCAGCGCGTTTTTCCCGCAAAAAAACGCATTGAAAAACGCATACAAAAGCATACAACTGCTGCGTTTTTTTCAAGCATTTTTATGAGCATGCATGAAAAAAACGCAGCGTTTTTATGCGTTTTTAGTGCGTTTTTACCGCGTTTGCGTTTTTTTCCAACATTAGGTGGCCCCTCACACTAACCCAAACCATGACTTTACTAACCCTAACCCTGACCCTGACCCTAACCCTAACCCTTAACCAAACCATACTTAACCCTAACCCTGACCCTAACCCTTAACCAAACCATACTTAACCCTAACCCAAACCCTAACTAACCTTAACCCTAACCCTAACCCTGACCCTAACCCTAACCCTGACCCTAACCCTTAACCAAACCATACTTAACCCTAACCCTGACCCTAACCCTTAACCAAACCATACTTAACCCTAACCCTGACCCTAACCCTGACCCTAACCCTGACCCTAACCCTAACCCTGACCCTAACCCTTAACCAAACCATACTTAACCCTAACCCTGACCCTAACCCTTAACCAAACCATACTTAACCCTAACCCTGACCCTAACCCTTAACCAAACCATACTTAACCCTAACCCAAACCCTAACTAACCTTAAACCTAACCCTGACCCTGACCCTAACCCTTAACCAAACCATACTTAACCCTAACCCTGACCCTAACCCTTAACCAAACCATACTTAACCCTAACCCTGACCCTAACCCTTAACCAAACCATACTTAACCCTAACCCAAACCCTAACTAACCTTAACCCTAACCCTGACCCTAACCCTAACCCTGACCCTAACCCTTAACCAAACCATACTTAACCCTAACCCTGACCCTAACCCTAACCCTTAACCAAACCATACTTAACCCTAACCCTGACCCTAACCCTGACCCTAACCCTTAACCAAACCATACTTAACCCTAACCCTGACCCTAACCCTAACCCTGACCCTAACCCTTAACCAAACCATACTTAACCCTAACCCTAACCCTGACCCTAACCCTGACCCTAACCCTGACCCTAACCCTTAACCAAACCATACTTAACCCTAACCCTGACCCTAACCCTGACCCTAACCCTTAACCAAACCATACTTAACCCTAACCCTGACCCTAACCCTGACCCTAACCCTAACCCTAAACCCCCTTAACTAACCCTAACTTTACCCAAACCCCTAAATTCCATTGTCTAAACTAATGGTAAAAAAAAAAACGCATGTGCAAAAAAACGCATACATAAGCATGCCAATGCGCACATATGCTCACCATAGACTTATAATGGGTGTCTTGCTGTAAAAAAACGCATTGCGCGCGCATGCGTTTTTTTGAGGCAAATCGGACGCACAAAAAATGCAACAAGTTGCATTTTGTGCGCCTGAGCGCATACCGCAAAAAAACGCATGCGTGGTAAAACGCGTACAAACGCATGTGTATGCGCACATAAGCGCATCCCATGCAAAGTATAGGAAAAAAAAACGCATGCGCTATTTAGCGCTAAATTACCGCGAAAAAAAACGCAAATGTGAAACCAGCCTTATTATTATTTACAGATATAGATACATTTGTGAATGAGGGTAGTGTAATATTTGTATGCAGGTGAAAAGTGTGCCCCTCAAAGTCAATGTTACTGGTGGGCCCTTGGCACCCCAGTCCGACACTGGCTAGGAATGCCCACTAAGGTAAGAGACAGGACCATAAAATAATTAGCAGAAACGGGGTAAGCATTAGAATGGAAGTTTCAGGCGTTATTACATTCAGCTCTTTCAAAAAAAATATTTTTATTCCCTGCAAGACCCCTTTATGCTGATATCCTCTATCATTTTCGTTATTAAAAGGGTTTGCTATTCAATGCATTGTTTACACTGCTGTCTATGAAAGTTTCTAGAAACCTAAAAATCATAAAATCAAATGAAAAAAAAAACAGAAAGGTTTCTTCTCATTGCTACAATGGAAAAGTCATTTCTGAAGCTTCTTAAATCTTACCGTATATGAGATGCATTTTATGTATTATTTTCTAAAAGCAGCCATTGTGCTAATGTTAGGAAATAAAATTTACGTTTACCTCGACTTGTTCCTGTTTTGCTCTTTGAGACTACTATATTTTCTGGATTGAAGTTTCTTATTTGACTCAAGGCCCTAGAGAAATGTTCATCTACGACCGCTCCGATGTCTCCGTGAAAATAAGTCAAGAGGACGCAGCGTGAGTTCAGATATTCCATTTCGGCAGGCTGGTCTTTTTCGTCTTCTTCTTGCTTGGTTGGAAAAGCCATTTCTAAGGCTTCTTGCATCTTACTGTATGCAACAATCTTTTTCTGCATAGAAAAAAAATGAAAAAAAGAAATTTGAAGCGGCAAGATTTTACATTTACTTTAAATGTATAATTACACTGCTACAGTTATAAAATAATGTAGTAGTAGAACCGGCCGGTGACAGACACTCCACGCTCCCCTCTTCCTGCGGCGCGCTGGCGTGCAGTGTGCATGATGTAAAGCTGTGGCGTGTGATGAGCCAACAGGACCTTCGTGATGTCACCGGTCACGTGATAGATTACAGGGAGCACAGTGGACCAATTCCTCTCCGACTAGTTTCGGAAAAAACACGGTTTCCTTCATCAGGAGGAAGAGGGGAGTGTGGAGTGTCTGTCACCGGCCGGGACAGCACTCCTGAAGAGCCGTGGTATTAACCCACATTTATCTGGCAAACATCATTCAATCTGGCAAACATCAAGATATACAGCGCTCTTTACTGGTCCCCTGGAGTCCAGACATTTGCTCAGATTACACCTTAAGGTAATAACTACCTAACTTGGAGCAATCCAATTCCTTTGTGTGTATTTTTTAGGTCACTACAAGCTAAAGGGGTTCATTATTAAGCGCAAATTTTAATTCTCTATCAACTACTGTTATCTCAACTACTATCTCAAGTACTCACTCAACTTAAGTAACTACCTACTTACTCAACTATTTTACTGCTTAACGACCTTTTACACATAGCGAGATCGCTAGCGATATCGCTAAAGCGTCACCGATTTTGTGACGCAACAGCGACTTCGCTAGCCATCTCGCTACAGGTGACACGTGCCTGCGACCGCCCCCCCCCCCGCTGGATATCGCTGATCACGCTTGAATGTCCTGGGCCATTTTTTCCTCATTGACGTCCCGCTGGCGGCGACTAGCGACGCATGGACGCAGGCGGAAGTCATCATCGCTGCGGTGTGACAGGTAAGAGCGACCGCCAACGGACAGTTTATCGCTGCTGCGTCTCTGGTGAGATCTGCCTGTTTGGCAGCTCACTAGCGACCATTTAGCGATGGACCAGCGATCCTGACCAGGTCATATCGTTGTCAGGATCACCGGTGCATCCCTAAATGTAACTGGATTCTTACTCAACTAATTACGATCTCAACTACTTAACTACTATCTCAACTGCTGTTATCTACTGTGTTTTACCTCCCATGGGACTGTTGGTCCCTTCCAGCCATGGGCACTGATTGCATACCCAATTAGTCATTCATCATTCACGCCATGACTTTTTAGCTGACCATTTAACTAAATGAGGAATGTTTGTTTAAATGGATTTCCACAGACCCACGGACAGGCGGCTGCATAGTCAGGACCCAATCCTGATCTACCCTTATGCATTTGGACATCTGCTGACACATAGTAGATTAAGGAAGAACACCGTATGCACTACTTAGGAGGGTGCACAAGTAGGCACCCACACCTTGTGTAAATATAAAAAGACTTGGCACTCAGCTTCATGAATAATGCTGGTATATTTAACGCAGCCAAAAATAAAACTTTCGGCCTCAAGCGGCCTTCATCAGTTTGCAGACTTGTATCCACCGCTCATCAGGTGCAGGCCGCGCACATCCACTCAGACGTCTGGAAGGACAGCTCATTTCACTGCGTCCACACCAGTTCTGCACTCCAGCTGCCGTATTTGAAGTGATATAGTAAATTCCTTTACATCTCTCCTTGACCAGATACCCAATCCTTTATAGCAGTCTGCAAACTGATGAAGGCCGCTTGTGGCCGAAACGTTTATTTTTGGCAGCATTAAATATACCAACATTATTCCTGCAGTTGAGAGCAAAGTCTTTTTATGCTGACAAATAGTGACTTGAACTACAAGTTAGGTACCATCCAGATAGGGTACACCTTGTCGCAGTGGGATGGATTTTATACTTTTTTTTAGCAAACTAGTGTTAAGTAAGTATTGTGTGATATTTACATGTATTATTTCTTTATTCACTTACTAATTACTGGGTATTTGCTCATTTTGTTTTTATCTTAGGT
Source organism: Dendrobates tinctorius (assembly GCF_039654945.1). Taxonomy (NCBI): domain Eukaryota; kingdom Metazoa; phylum Chordata; class Amphibia; order Anura; family Dendrobatidae; genus Dendrobates; species Dendrobates tinctorius. Next base: position 10,577,787 of record NW_027361752.1, on the reverse strand, counting down.
TCTGTCTGTTAAATGGCCACAGTGTGAATGAACACATATGGGTTACACTTAGAGCGACACATGCTCTGGTTCGTTTTTTTTTTTTTGTTGTTGTTTAAAAGTCAAGTAACAAAAGAACAGTTATCTAACAGAAAATATCCCCAGTGAATCCAACCTCTCTGTCCCCTCAATATTCATTGTTTAATACAGCGAAGCAATGATGAGTCCATATACCCATATGACCTCTGCAGGCAATTTCTTAAGGCATTTTCTCTTTCAGCAATATCTTTATGATCTCAGAAAATACCCTTTACGGTCGGGGTTACACTTGCGAGAAATTTGCACGAGTCTCGTGTCTCAATACCCGGCACTGTTGCTGGCACTCGGACCTGAGCGCTCAGCTCCATAGAAATAAACGCAGCCGCATGCTCCTGTCCCGAGTGTTGGCGGCATTCCCGGGTATTGAGACGCGAGACTCGTGCAAATTTCTCCCAAGTCTGACCCCGGCCTAATGTGAAGCTCTGGGCCACACACAATGCAAATTATGTAATAGGTCCCATTAACTTCTGTATATATTGCCAGCAACCTAAGTACCAGTGTGTGCCATGTTACACCTGCATCCCGAATAACTACACCCCTAGCAAAGCAGCAAGTAAAATATTACTGCTCCGTACAATCTCCTTCTATATGAGTTACGCTGGTGCGGAGGAATGAGGGATCTCCATGCTTGTGATTAGAGGATCTCCAGCATTGGACCAGCCATTCATTTCCCAGTTACTCATCTTCTATCCACTCTAATACGATGACTATTCTCACTCTACCAATGGGAGGAATTATTTTATTATGTGAAAGTATAAAGTATGAAAAAACCTGAAGAAAGCTAACCAATAAATGCACTGTAATCAATATATAAGACAATGTGATTTCCTACTTCAAGAATGGTAAGAAGGATAATACCTTATGCACATATACCGTGCATACTTATCTATTACCAAAGACCTTGGAGACTATTACCAAACAAGAATACTGATATGAAAAGATATAAAAAATATTAGCCGAGCAGACATCGCACAGGATTCTGGCACAACGTGTACCAAATAGTTTCAATTCCATTCCAGTGATCTGCAGAACATACTTCCAATACCTGGCCTCCATCCACAGGCACAGAGAAAGATGCAGTGTACACACCATAAGATGGGCAAGCGGAGATGGTTTACACTAATACAGATAGGTAATGGCTGGTACTAATATTTCAGATTGATCATACACTTAAATACATGTAGGTGTACTGTGTGATAAAGATGGGCACTGCTAAAGCTCATTGAATAGTGAATAGTGTATCACAGCTTACGATATACTATTATATTTTATAAAGAATTCAGTGCAAGTGAACAATGATAGGTAGATAGATAGATAGATAGATAGATAGATAGATAGATAGATAGATAGATAGATAGATAGATAGATACACAGTGGCATCTTAATGTATATGTTGGAAACCATTGTCAAAATTACTGTTATGGTGAATAGTTAATCAAGTTGATGATGAAATGATTTCTAAAAGGCCTAAAGTAAAAGATGACACATTTCCTTTGTATGTTAAGCAATATACAGTAGAGACCAAAAGTTTGGACACACCTTCTCATTCAAAGATTTTTCTTTATTCTCATGACTATGAAAATTGTAGATTCACTCTGAAGGCATCAAAATGATGAATTAACACATGTGGAATTATATAATTAGCAAAAAAAAGTGTGAAACAACTGAAAATATGTCTTATATTCTAGGTTCTTCAAAGTAGCAACCTTTTGCTTTGATTTCTGCTTTGCACACTCTTGGCATACTCTTGATGAGCTTCAAGAGGTAGTCACCGGAAATGGTTTTCACTTCACAGGTGTGCCCTGTCAGGTTTAATAAGTGGGATTTCTTGCCTTCTAAATGGGGTTGGGACCATCAGTTGTGTTGTGCAGAAGTCTGGTGGATACACAGCTGAAAGTCCTACTGAATAGACTGTTAGCTGCTTTTTCTTGCCATAATACAAATTCTAAGTAAAGAAGAACGTGTGGCCATCATTACTTTAAGAAATGAAGGTCAGTCAGTCCGAAAAATTGGGAAAACTTTGAAAGTGTCCCCACGTGCAGTGGCAAAAACCATCAAGCACTACAAAGAAACTGGCTCACATGAGGACCGCCCCAGGGAAGGAAGACCAAGAGTCACCTCTGCTGCGCAGGATAAGTTCATCTGAGTCACCAGCCTCAGAAATCGCAGGTTAACAGCAGCTCAGATTAGAGACCAGGTCAATGCCACACAGAGTTCTAGCAGCAGACACATCTCTACAACAACTGTTAAGAGGAGACTTTGTGCAGCAGGCCTTCATGGTAAAATAGCTGCTAGGAAACCACTGCTAAGGACAGGCAACAAGCAGGAAACTTGCTTGGGCTAAAGAACACAAGGAATGGACATTAGACCAGTGGAAATCTGTGCTTTGGTCTGATGAGTCCAAATTTGAGATCTTTGGTTCTAACTACCGTGTCTTTGTGCGATGCAGCAAAGGTGAACGGATGGACTCTACATGCCTGGTTCCCATTATGAAGCATGGAGGAGGAGGTGTGATGGTGTGGGGGTGCTTTGCTGGACCATCATTTTTTTTTCAACAGGACAATGACCCCAAACACACCTCCAGGCTGTGTAAGGTCTATTTAACCAAGAAGGAGAGTGATTGGGTGCTGCGCCAGATGACCTGGCCTCCACAGTCACCAGACCTGAACCCAATCGAGATGGTTTGGGGTGAGCTGGACCGCAGAGTGAAAGCAAAAGGGCCAACAAGTGCTAAGCATCTCTGGGAACTCCTTCAAGACTGTTGGAAGACCATTTCCAGTGACTACCTCTTGAAGCTCATCAAGAGAATGCCAAGAGTGTGCAAAGCAGTAATCAAAGCAAAAGGTGGCTACTTTGAAGAACCTAGACTATAAGACATATTTTCAGTTGTTTCACATTTTTTTGTTAATTATATAATTCCACATGTGCTAATTCATCGTTTTGATGCCTTCAGAGTGAATCTACAATTTTCATAGTCATGAGAATAATGAACACTCTTTGAATGAGAAGGTGTGTCCAAACTTTTGGTCTGTACTGTATATATATATATATATATATATATATATATATATATATATTGTATTAATCTCCTACATTTCGAAAATTACAAAAAGGAAAATGGACCGATGCTAAAGTTTTGGCACCCTGCATCATTCGTACCTAGCAGCACCCCCATTTGAAAGTATTACTGATGTAAAAGCATTTTGTAGTCAGCCAAGAGTCTTTCAACTCTTGTTTGAAGAATTTTCATCCATTCTTTCTTGGAAAATTCTTCCAGTTCTGTGAGATTTCTGGGTCATCTTGTATGCACTGCTATTATGAGGTCTAGCCATAGATTTGCAATGATGTTCAGAGCAGGGAACTGTGAGGACCATTGTAAATCCTTCAGGTTGCACCATTTGAGGTAGTCTATTGAGGATTTTGACAGGTGTTAAGGATCATTATCCATTTGTAGAAGCCATCCTCTCTTCAGCTTAAAGCCCCATCACACACAGCGAGATCACTAGCGATATCGCTGCTGAGTCCCAAGTTTTGTGACGCAACAGCGATCTCACCAGCGAGATCGCTGTGTGTGCCAGGTATCAGCGACCGGCCCCCCTGCCGGTATCGCTGATCATGCTCAAAAGCCCTGGACTTTTTTTGATCGTTGGTCTCCCGCTGGCCGGCACGCATCGCTGCGTGTGGCAGGCGGGAGAGCAACGATCAGCAAGCTCCCAGCTCGTATCCAAGGTAAACAGCGGGTTTCCAAGCGCCACGCGGCGCTTAGAAACCCACTGTTTACCTTGGATACGAGCTCCCTGAACCAGCGCGCTGGTATCTAAGGTACACAGCGACGCACGCGCTCGTCGTCGCTAGTGCTGATCGCTGGTGAGATCTGCCTGTTTGGCAGCTCACCAGCGATCATGTAGCGACACGCCAGCGATCCTGACAAGTTCATATTGTTGTCGGAATCGCTGGTGAGTCGCTATTTGTGACGGGGCCCTTAGCTTTTTTACAGATGGTGTTATGTTTGCATCAAGAATTTGTTGAAATTTCAACAATAATGTCTGTATAAAGCACTGTGGAATTAATGGCGCTATATAAATGAGTAAAATAAATAAATCAATAAATTTCATTGAATCCATTCTTTCCCCCACCCATGAAAGGTTCCCGTGCCATTGGTTACAACACATCCCCAAAGCATGATTGATCCACCCCCATGCTTAATGGTTGTCGAGATATTCTTTTCCTGAAATTCTGTGCCCTTTCTTCTCCACATATACTTTTGATCATTGTGGCAAAAGAGTTCTATTTTAACTTCATCGATCCACAGGACTTGTTTCCAAAATGCATCAGGCTTGATTAGATGTTCTTTTTCATACTTCTGATGGTAAACTTTATGGTGAGGACACAGGAGGGGTTTTCTTCTCATGACTTTTCCATGAAGGCCATATTTGTGCAGGTGTCTCTGAACTGTAGAACAACGTATGACAACTCCAGAATCTGCTAAATCTCTCTGAAGGGCTTTTGCAGTCAAGTGGGGGTTCTGATTCGTCTCTAAAGCAATTCTACAAGCAGTTCTCACTGAAATTTTGCTTGGTCTTCCAGATCTTATCTTGACCTCCACTGTTCCTGTTAACTGCCATTTCTTAATTACCATATTTTTCTAAATATAATACAGTGTATACCTGGATTGGGGGCCAAATATACCCAGATGGGGCCAAATATACCAGGATGGGGATTATATACACCTGGATGGGGATTATATACACCTGGATAGGGACATATATATCAGGATGGGGGACATATACACCAGGATGGGGACATATATATACCAGGATGGGGATTATATATACCTGGATGGGGATTATATATACCTGGATGGGGATTATATATACCTGGATGGGGACATATATATCAGGATGGAGGACATATACACCAGGATGGGGACATATATACCTGGATGGGGATTATATATATCTGGATGGGGATTATATATACCTGGATAGGGACATATATATCAGGATGGGAGACATATACACCAGGATGGGGACATATATATACCAGAATGGGGGATATTAGTATAGAATTGAGGGACATTACCCCTATGACAGTGTCAGCAGATTCCCCACCCCATAACAGTGCGTCATGACCACATTTTTTGCTTTCTATTTTACTACTCTAAGGCTATGTGCACACGTTGCGGATTCTGCTGCGGATCCGCAGTGGATTTGGCCCTGCGGACCCGCAGCGGTTTCCGCAGCGGTCTACAGTACCATGTTAGCCTATGCAAAACAAAAACCGCTGTGCAGATGCTGCGGATTTTTCCACGCGGTTTTGCCGTGGATTACAATCCGCAGCATGTCAATTCTTTGTGCAGAATCCGCAGCGGTTTCACACCTTATCATTATGAGGTGTGAAACCGCAGGGCAAAACCGCAGGCTAATTCGCAGATAAACTGCAGGACTTTTGTCCTGCGGATTTACCTGCGGATTTCACCAAATCCGCGCGGAAAAATCCGCAGCTCAATCCACAGCATGTGCACATAGCCTTAAACCTAGGTGTGTCTTATGGCTCGTGCCTCCTGTGACCTGCTCTTCTGCCGCTGCAGCTCCCAACCCCATATTCACAGCCACATAACATACATCCAGACTATAAGGGAATGTGCACACGTTGCGGATTTTTCTGCAGAGAATCCGCATCTCTTGGCAGAAAACGCAGGGTAAAATGCATGCTGTTTTCCAGCAGAATTGATGCAGATTCCTTGCGGTTTTGATGCGGCTTCTATTGCGTTTTGGCTGTACGGATTTGTTGTAAACTTTGTCCCTTGTGGAGAGAGAAAATAAAACGCAGGAAATCTGCGTGGAATTTTCCGCAGCATGTGCACAGCGGATTTGGTTTTCCATAGGTTTACATGATACTGTAAACCGCATGGAAAACTGCTGCGGATCTGCAGCCAAATCCACAACGTGTGCACATACCCTAAGACGCACCTACCACTTTCCTTTCTACTTAGGCTATGTGCACACGTAGCGGATTCTGCTGCGGATCCGCAGCAGATCTGCAAGTGATGTACAGTACCATTTTAGCCTATTTAAAAAAAAATCTGCTGTGCACATGCTGCTTTTTTTCCACGCAGATTTTCTGCGGATTCAAAACTGCAGCAGGTCACTTCTTTTGTGCAGATCTGCAGCGTTTTGACACCTGCTCCATGATAGGAATCCGCAGGTGTCAAAACACAAGGGAAATCCGCACAAAAACTGCAGAAAATCAGCAGTAAATCTGCACTAAACCCGCAGGTAAAACACAAGTCATATTACCTGCGGATTTAGCAAAATCTGCGCAGAAAATTCCACAGCAGAATCCGCAAGGTGTGCACATAGCCTAAGGGCTCATACTCACATGCGAGAAACTTGGACGAGTCTCACACGTCAATATCCAGCACTGTCACCAGCACTCGGATCGGAGCGTTCAGCTGGATGTATTTCTATGCAGCTGATCGCTCCGATCCCAGTGCCAGGTATTGACCTGCGAGACTCGTCCGAGTTTCTCACATGTGAGTATGAGCCCTTAGACCAGGGTTCCCCAACTCCTGTCCTCAAGGCCCACCAACAGATCATGTTTTCAGGATTTCCTTTGTATTGCACAGGTGAAGCAATTATCACCTGAGCGATACTAAGGAAATCCTGAAAACATGACCTGTTGGTGGGCCTTGAGGACTGGAGTTGGGGAACCCTGTCTTAGAAGAACCCATGGCTGCTTTTTTTTTTGGCACAAGGTTAGAGGAGGCTGGGTTTTTATAAAGCTGGGAAATTTGCATCACCTGGCTTTTCCCAACGATGATAGTGAAAAAGCCATAGCCCTAAGGCCTGTTTCACACTTCCGTTTTTGTGTCCGCCAAACGGATCCGTTTCCGTTTTTTTGACGGAAACTGATGCAAACGGATCCGTTTTTTTAAAAACGGATCCGTTTTTTTGACGGATCCGCGGTAACCGTAATGGAAGTCTATGGGACAAAAAAAACGGATCCTGCAAAAAAATGGCGGATCCGTTTTTTTACGGAAAACAACGGATTTTGACGGATTTGAAAAAACGGAAGTGTGAAACAGGCCTTACAGGCTAATTAAGGTCTGAAACCTTGGTCTCCAAGGGTGCCAAACTTTTGTATTGTCCCATTTCTGTTTTTGTACTTTTTAAGATGAAAAGGGTGACTTTTTTTCTTTTTGCCTGAAATACAAAGGAAATGTGTCATCTTTAACTTTAGACCTTTCAGGCCGGGGTCACACTAACCGCCGCAAAATACGGTCCGTAGCTTACAGGCGTAATACGGATGAATGTCCCCTAAATAGTGCTCCGTATGTCATCCATAAGCAAGGTGTGATCGCGTATTTTGCGCATGTAAGCATCCGTATGTAATCTGTATGCCATCCATATGCAATCCGTATGGCGAGATTTTCCCGCCGCCTTGCAAAATGGACATATAATGGAGCCCTATGACAGGGTTTCTAACAGAAACCAAAGAATAGATATAGACACATAGAATACATATATATATATATATATATATATATGTATACATACATGTCATTGTGACAAACATATATATATATATATATATATATATATATATATATTTCACAGAGTTCTTCATAGCAGAATAGCCGCTAATTCAATTGCCGGCTTCTATCAAATCATTCCCCAACCCAACATGAAATGACACATTGTTTACATTCAGTAAAGCATTTCATTTCATGTTTTTTTTACATGTCCCTGACTAATAATTAGATGAGGGTTTGTGTGCAAAATTTGGGAGTTGTAGTTGTTATTTTAAGGGGTTATTCGTTGTTAAAAAATGCGTGGGCTTCCCATTGCCCTGTAGTGGTGGCGAATGGGTTAATCTAACAAAGGGTTAATGTCACCTTACAATCGAATGGTGACATTAACCCTTTGTTAGATTAACCCGCAATTTAATTAGCGGCTATTCTGCTATGAAGAACTCTGTGAAATATAAATATATATATGTTTGTCACAATGACATGTATGTATATATATATATATATATATATATATATGTATTCTATGTGTATATATCTATTCTTTCTTTCTTTATTAAACCTGTCAGTGTGAGTTTACTGTACAGCGCACTGAATTGCCGGCTTTTCTAAAAGACACCGGGTGTGTATTTCTTGCAAGTCACACATCTGGTCCGTGTGTAATCCGTATTTTTTGCGCACCCATAGACTTGCATTGGCGTATTACGGCCGTAGTATGCTGACAATCGCAGCATGCTGCGATTGGCACGGACCGTAGAATACGCCCGAGAAATATTCGGCTGTTGGGAGCTGCCCCATAGAGAATCATTTGTCCGTGTGTAATGCATGCTTTTAACGCCTCTCACTGGTCCGTATTCCTCGCCAGTGTGACCCAGGTCTTAGAGATCATTTCATCTTCAACTTGATAAATAAATAGATTTTGGATACTAGGTTGTCTCATTACCTTATATACAGTAGGTATATCATTGTATTCTGCTTTACATGCACTTGCTCTATGTACATGAAACATTGAAGGGCACAAGAACAAAACAAGTTGATTTAGCCAATCAAAGCTCTGCTCTCCATCTGTACACATAATAGCTTTCAGATTGGTGTAGAGAAGTTTCTTTTACAGACCAAGAGAAATTGTGAGTTCTGTCCTCCCATTATTGACCAAGCCCAGGAGGTGCCGGCCTCCTCACCTACATATAAAAGGCACAATGAGCAGGGTGACTGACGGCGGTCAGAAGAACAATGGCAGCATGTCTGTCTGCACAATTCTCTACATAGAGCTTTCTGTCCAGAAGATATGTGTCTTATAAGGAATCCTATCATATGAGTCAGATTAAAATAAACCACTGCACTGCAGATATTAGACATCACTTTTTGTATTGACCTTACGATGGGACGTCATTGTAAAATTATCTGCTGGACTGAACTTTTGTGACTGTGAATTTACTGGATGGAAAAGTACAAAAAATGCTGCTGATATGAAACATGGGGGGAAAATAATTTGAATAACCCACAATTAATAATTTGAAATAATTACTTATAGTCTCATTGGATTGCACTATGTTTGAATCATCGTATATTTCAACACTGAGGTATTCTTCCCTTGGTGCATTTTTTAACATAGCGTAAAACATATTTGTGGAGTTCGGATAATCTCTGTATGTTTATGTTGCATTTTTTCTACCCTTAAGAAACACTGAAGCCTGAACTCACCATTGTTTTTGCGTCTTTTTTTCTGGAGTACAGTCTACATGGTGGCAAGTGTCCACTCACACTGGCGAGCAGCCATCATAGAGCTCGGACCAGTGCTATCAGGTGTTTCATGAGTCGGCATGAGAAAAAAAAAATCACTGCATGCTGCGACTGGCAGCGTGTCTTGGACGGCACGCACCCATAGAAGTCTGTGACTGGGTGCCAAACATTGGATGTCATCCTACTGCAGTCCAATATACGTCGTCTCACAGAATGGAGAAATGAAGTTCTCCATCTTCTCCGCACCTGTGATCCGATTCTTGCATGCGAGACAATCGGAACACAGTGAGATGACACTCGGCTCACGCTCGCAGCAGAGTTTGAGCCGAGGGTCATTTGCATGTGGTATCCAATTTTACCGGATGTATGAGCAATCCCTAAGGCCGGGGTCATACTTGTGAATGTGATGCGAGAAACTCTCATCAATACCTGGCACTGCCGCCGGCACTCGGGACCAGAGTGTGCAGCTGCATAGAAATACACGCAGCCGCACATTCCGGTCCAGATTGCTGGCGGCAGCGCCGGATATTGATGTGAGAGACTCGCGCGAGTTTCTCGCATCACACTCGCAAGTGTGACCCCGGCCCAATAGCGACTATTTTGTTTGCCTCTTACTCATTTTTTGTTTTGTCTTTTTATTTACTTTTCCTTATGTAGAGGTTTTAGCCTAATTTGTAATTTGCGACTTTTCAAAATGTTGCAAAATTTCGTGCAGTTATACTCCAGTACCCTAACGTGGTGCACACTGTCTAAATTTATTTTTTGCTCAATTGAAGACTAATGTGCAACATTTTAAAGCATCCTGTAACTTTTATGATCTAGAATGGAGCCAAAAAAGGAGAAAGGTAAAAGACAAGAAAAAGAGCATCTTTGATTTTGTGCAAAATTCACTAACCTATTGTGTCATTTTACAGAGAAAAAGACAGAAAAGGAAAGTCACTAAAAAAAACCCACAAACAATAAATTGGGGTCTCACTTCTGATCTAATTTACACTTAAATTGAAAATGAGGGACAATGCTGGATACATTTGGACAAAAATATGCCGTGAGGCTAAAGAGAGAACTGAATGGACAAGTTACCGTAAGTTAGGGCTTAAAAGTAGTTGAGAAGGTTAGACTAATTAAAAATATAATTTTTTTATTGTCAAAATCAAAATTTCCTACCTGAAAGCCGCATTTACGTAGCAAAAAAATGCACAAAGAAGTGATCAAAATGTCATATCTATCACAAAATATTAATATTATTAATGTTGGCTCACTTCGCAAAAAACAAGCCCTCACATAGCTCTACCACTGAAAACTGAAAATGAGACGCATCTCATAAAGTGGCCACAAGCAAAAAAAATATATACTTTTTTATACATTTTTTTTTTTGCTCAGCATTAAAAATAATTAAAAAAAATCCTCGTCAACTTTGGTATCGACTGTGATCATATCGACAAGGAGAATTATTACGCCACATCATTTCTACCACACAATGTACAAAAGAAAACAATTCTCAGTGTCAGAATGGCGGGGGAGGGGGGGGTTTACATTCTCACCCCGCTTGAATTTTTTTTTCCTGTTTTTCAGTACACTGGGTGGTAAAATAAATGGCGTCAAACAAAAGTACAACCCGTCCCACAATAAAACAAGCCCTCACACGTCTCTGTGGACAGAAAAATTATGGCTCCAGGAAGAAGGGGATGAGGAAACGAAAACATCAAAATTGAAATTGGCAATTTCGTGAAAAGGTTAAGTAAAGCTTGACAGTGTGAGACTAATAGGGTGACATTATATTTATGGACTGAAAGGTAAAACAAGGGAAGTTGTTTCCTTTCCCACAGGCCTTATGTTAAAAATGCAAAGACATTCTGACAATTTTCGGAAAAAAAAAAATTCTTTGGGACATGGGAAGCGTTGGTTAATAAGGTGATCAAGTGTACCGAGTGTATAGAGCTAAAAATTGGGAAAACGCAAAATTCGATTCCTTCAGGCCTCATTCAGACATCCAATTTTCGCGTACGAGAGGTCTCCGTGCTTTTAACGGATATCACTCCTACCTGTCACAATCTTTGGGGCCAGTCACACGACCGTCAATTTTCACAGATCGGAAAATTGATGAGACATATCCGATTTTGATCAGAGGGTTGGATCCACATTGGTAATGCGAGCTAAGGCCGGGGTCACACTGGGGAGGAATACGGCCGAGTGAGAGGCGTTAAAAGCACGCATTACACACGGACAAATGATTCTCTATGGGGCAGCTCCCACCAGACGTATATTTCTCGGGCGTATTCTATGGTCCGTGCCAATCGCAGCATGCTGCGATTGTCAGCGTACTACGCCCGTAATACGCCAATGCAAGTCTATGGGTGCACAAAAAATACGGATTACACACGGACCACACATGTGACTTGCGAGAAATACGCACCCGGTGTCTTTTACAAAAGCCGGCAATTCAGTGCGCGATACAGTAAACTCACACTGACAGGTTTAATAAAGAAAGAAAGAATAGATATAAACACATAGAATATATATATATATATATATATATATATATATATATATATGCATACATGTCATTGTGAAATACATATATATATATTTATATTTCACAGAGTTCTTCATAGCAGAATAGCCGCTAATTAAATTGCCGGCTTCTATCAAATAATTCCCCAACCCGACATGAAATGACACATGGTTTACATTCAGTAAAGCATTTCATTTCATGTTTTTTTATATGTCCTTGACTAATAATTAGATGCTGGTTTGTGTGCAAAATTTGGGAGTTGTAGTTGTTATTTTAAGGGGTTAATTCTTTGTTAAAAAAACGTGGGCTTCCCATTGCCCTATAGTGGTGGCGAGTGGGTTAATCTAACAAAGAGTTAATGTCACCATTCGATTGTACGGTGACATTAACCCTTTGTTAGATTAACCCATTCGCCACCGCTACAGGGTAATGGGAAGCCCACGCTTTTTTTTAAAAACGAATTAACCCCTTAATATAACAACTACAACTCCCAAATTTTGCACACAAACCCGCATCTAATTATTAGTCAAGGACATATAAAAAAAAACATGAAATGAAATGGTTTACTGAATGTAAACCATGTGTCATTTCATGTCGGGTTGGGGAATTATTTGATAGAAGCCGGCAATTGAATTAGCGGCTATTCTGCTATGAAGAACTCTGTGAAATATAAATATACACTCACTGGCCACTTTATTAGGTACACCTGTCCAACTGTGTGTTAAGACTTAATTTCTAATCAGCCAATCACATGGCGGCAACTCAGTGCATTTAGGCATGTAGACATGGTCAAGACAATCTCCTGCAGTTCAAACCGAGCATCAGTATGGGGAAGAAAGGTGATTTGAGTGCCTTTGAACGTGGCATGATTGTTGGTGCCAGAAGGGCTGGTCTGAGAATTTCAGAAACTGCTGATCTACTGGGATTTTCACGCACAACCATCTCTAGGGTTTACAGAGAATGGTCCGAAAAAGAAAAAAAATCCAGTGAGCGGCAGTTCTGTGGCCGGAAATGCCATGTTGATGCCAGAGGTCAGAGGAGAATGGGCAGACTGGTTCGAGCTGATAGAAAGGCAACAGTGACTCAAATTGCCACCCGTTACAACCAAGGTAGGCAGAAGAGCATCTCTGAACGCACAGTGCGTCGAACTTTGAGGCAGATGGGCTACAGCAGCAGAAGACCACACTGGGTACCACTCCTCTCAGATAAGAACAGGAAACTGAGGCTACAATTTGCACAAGCTCATCGAAATTGGACAGTAGAAGATTGGAAAAACGTTGCCTGGTCTGATGAGTCTCGATTTCTGCTGCGACATTTGGATGGTAGGGTCAGAATTTGGCGTAAACAACATGAAAGCATGGATCCATCCTGCCTTGTATCAACGGTTCAGGCTGGTGGTGGTGGTGTCATGGTGTGGGGAATTTTTTCTGGGCACTCTTTGGGCCCCTTGGTACCAATTGAGCATCGTTGCAACGCCACAGCCTACCTGAGTATTGTTGCTGACCATGTCCATCCCTTTATGACCACAATGTACCCAACATCTGATGGCTACTTTCAGCAGGATAATGCGCCATGTCATAAAGCTCGAATCATCTCAGATTGGTTTCTTGAACATGACAATGAGTTTACTGTACTCAAATGGCCTCCTCAGTCACCAGATCTCAATCCAATAGAGCATCTTTGGGATGTGGTGGAACGGGAGATTCGCATCAGGGATGTGCAGCCGACAAATCTGCGCCAACTGTGTGATGCCATCATGTCAATATGGTCCAAAATCTCTGAGGAATGCTTCCAGCACCTTGTTGAATCTCTGCCACGAAGAATTGAGGCAGTTCTGAAGGCAAAAGGGGGTCCAACCCCTTACTAGCATGGTGTACCTAATAAAGTGGCCAGTGAGTGTATATATATGTTTATCTCAATGGACTTGTGGGTATATATATATATACACTATATATATATGCATTCTATGTGTCTATATCTATTATTTCGTATCTGTTAGAAACCCTGTCATAGGGCTCCATTATATGTCCATTTTGCAAGGCGGCGAGAAAATCTCGCCATGCGGATTACATACGGATGCTGACATGCGCAAAATACGCGACCACACCTTGCTTACGGATGACACACGGAGCACTATTTAGAGGTCATTCATCCGTATTACGCCTGTAAACTACGGACCGTATTTTGCGTCGGTTAGTGTGACCCCGGCCTAAAGGGGTTGTCTGGAGAAAACAAGCTGTAACTTATTGAGAGGATAGGTGGAAATACTTTATTAATCAGTGGGGGTCATTCATTCAGTATGGGGCTGCTGAGTGCTGTGCATGGGTTTTTCTGGCAGCCCTATAGAGAATTATTATTTATTATGCATTACTTATATAGTGCCACCATCATATTGAACAGCGCTTTACAGACAATATTATCTCTGCCCCCATTGGGGCTCACAATCTAAATTCCCTATTAGGCCTCATACCCATTGGCGATTAAAAAAACGGTCCGATTTCAGGACTGGAAAAAAGGGTGGAGTGTTATGCCAGTGTCATGCGATTTCTATGCGATTTTTTATTTTTCCATCCATTTTTTTTCCCAGCCACTCTTTTTCTACAGTCATTTACAGGACCAATTACAGTGTTCTATACCACAGAATGGTGATGCATCCGTTAAAAACGGATGGAAAACGGATGGTCCGTTTTTGGTGCGTTCGCACCGATTGACTTCTATTGGCAAAAATCGCGGCATTCTGCGATTTTTTTCTCAGACCGATTTTGACTGAGATAAAAATCGCAAGTGAGATGTCACCCAGTGAGTAACATGGGTCAGAGTGCAATCCGATTAAAAATCGGATTGCAATCGTCCGATTTTATCGCCAGTGACTATGAGGCCTTACTATGTTTTTGGAGTGTGGGAGGAATCCAGAGAACCTGGAATCCAAGCGAACTCCTTGCAGATGTTGTCCTTGGTGGGATTTGAACCCAGGACCCCAGCGCTGCAGTGGTAACCACTGAGCCACCGTGCCGCCCATGAATGGAGTGGTAGTCAGGCATGCGCACTACTGCTCTATTCTGATGGAGATAAAAAGTTCCTCTGTCTAGTGATCGGTATGAGCCCCAGTGGTTGAACTCCCACCGATCAATTATCATCTTGTGGATAGGTGATGATAACTTGTTTTCATAGGACAGTCCCTTTAAGGAAAAGCATCATCTCTGGTGTAAAAAATAAACAAACTCAAGACTATTACTTTGTTGTGGATAGCAACCAATCACATTGTAGCTTTCATTTTTCTAGAGCAGGTTAACAAATGAAAGACAAGCTCTGATTGGTTGCTATAGAGAAAACCTCCATCTTCTTTAGCTGGTTGTAATCCTTCCTATAGTCCCTCGACTTGCGCTGTCATATGTACAGGAACACGTTACAGTGGCATGTGTAGAAATATTGCATTAATTAAGAATTATAGAAGACTAGTTTTAATTTTTTGGGGGGGCTTAGACAGAAAAAACACACAGGTCCTCATTTGTTGAAACTGTCTATAAGAAAAATAGTCTTGGTTGCCCACAGCAACCAATCACAGCTCAGTTTTCTTTTCTTGATCTACGCTGAGAAAAATGAAAGCTGTGCTTAGATTGGTCGCTCTGAACAACAAAGGCATTTTTCTTCTTTTCTGTAGTTTTACAAGTATCAAGCACACAGACAAGTAAAAAGTTACCATTAACGAGGGGCACATGGAGGAACAGCAGGTTTATGAGGGAATGCAAAATGTGGCCTTTTCCTAGCACTATCTAGGCCACCATACTACATGTCTCTACCTGTTATTTTCCCCCATAACACTTTCATAATAAGTCTCCAAGAGAGAAGATCCACAGATCCATGTTGCCTAGTGGGACCTGTGGAGACGGAGGACTTTGCATTTGTTCTTACCACCCAATGGGCTCCATCCAAGTGCAATAAAAGTCCCAGATCAATCAATATTGAAGGGTCATCCCCAAGGTGCCAGTTATCCATTAGCCATAGGACAGGGATATCTTGCTGATCACTGGGGTCCAAGCACTAGGAACAAGGGTCTAGAGTGGGGGAACCACAAACCTTCATTGTCTATGGGACTGCCACAGAAAGAGTACTTCACCGGCAGCAGTCCCATAGTCAATGAATAGAGCAGATTTTGAGCCCCGCTCTTGAGAATGATGGAGTTTCCGGTAACGATCAGTAACTTATCCCTTTTCCTATAAATAGGGGATAACTTACTATTTTGGATATATTCCTTTAGCTCAACTTACGTTTCCTGTTGCTGAAGCACAGCTCTGAGCATCTTCTCCCTACATATTTTTCTGTTTTTCAGGTTCACGAGTCCGACACACAGTACAGTGATCTAGACTAAAATCTAATAGTCGCTTTATAAAACGTTTTATGCATCATAGGTTCTGAATAATGTCGCTGATGATGGGGGTCCAGGACCTGAACCCCCCAGAGATCGGCAAAAACACCGCTCTGAAGTGCGCTCCACAGTGGATCGATGGGGCCGCACACAGCTCGGTGAGAGTGAATGTACAGACCCATAGATTTACTATTAAACCTGTACACCGCTTTGTGCATGCTGCTTAGGCAGGAGCGGTGTTTTGACCAATCAGTGAGTGCCACAGTCTTAGGACCCGATCCCTCACCGATCGGCATCATTACGCAGCGCCTGGAATATATAAAGAGTTTTATAAAGTGAGAGTGCCGCTATATGTTTTGGCTGATCATATGCATCCAGTGGAATTCAACATCCAACCAGATATAAGGACACATCACAAATATTCACTATATTGTTCTCACTCCTTACCATAATACTGCAGGGTGTACAAACTTAGTCAAATGGCTTTATGACTGTACTGCAATTGTAATTCCAATACACTGAATATTCCTGTAGTTGCACCCAGTGCCCGGACAGCTCAGAAACACGTCTCTGTTACTGGCGAGATTCCTTCTTTCGGAGACGCTTCCCATGTAAAGAATGATCTTCATGCTAAATTATGATAAAACTTTATGGAATGCAACAACAGAATTCTGCCGTCTCTAATGACCGCGATGTCTGAGCCAAAAGAGTGCAGGCCCCACCTCACACCCACGCTCTGTGCATGCTTCTAGTCTGCTGTCAGGCCGATAACACGACGCGTTTGTATCCCTACTACAGGATAGGAGCAGCAATGGCTTATACGGGACGAAGTACGTTAATTAACAACGTCCTCTAACCCCACAGTTTCCATAAAGTTGATCAATTTAGTCTAAGTGGGTCTGTCAACAGATCCCACAACATAAACTGCATACATGATTAAGAAGATTGCTTAGAACTAATGAGGCCGGTGTATTTACTTTGAATATCCATGTCAAAATGGCTGCATTTATATTTTTGAAAGTTTCCCTGACTCGTTTTAAAAAAGAATATTTTAGCAGCCCATTTCTAGCTCTGTCTGGAATTATAACATGCTCATTTTAAATTCAGGAAGGATTAGACAGGAGTTTCAAAGTCTGTACACCAGTCTCATCAGGTCTAATATATGTATACATTTAAAAATATATACAGCCTGTATTGTGATATCTGGTGACAGGTCCACTTTAAGATAACCTGTTATGTTTTGTAAAACAGCACATGGCACAACTGACAAATTCAGCTCCGCTATATCTGCAGATCTATATCTCTGCTCTATAAATATACTTATATATGTAAAAGCAATTTTGCTAATGGCATTTATATAATTTTTTATTATTATCTACACAATTGGTAATAGGATATACACTTTCAGTCTTAATGTTGCACTATTTCCTTGTTTTTACACTTAATTTCGCAATTAATTAGCCTCTAACAAATTAATACCAAATTAATCTAATAAGCAATGAATATTTACCACATTACAAGCTAGAGACGTACAGCACTTTGGGACAGTGCGCTGTGCTATATGTATACTGATGGCAGAGCCTATCAGCCAATGTATACAGCACTCACTATTCCGTCATTTCCAGGTGCTGTTATGTCTGCAGAGCTGCACATTCCTGCACACAGGGGGTGACGCCTGGTCACACTGGAATATGGACCCACAGAAAGAAAGAATCACAGAGGGAAAGGAAGGAGGGAAAAATAGATCAGAGATAGATAGGTAGATAGATAGATATAGATAGATATGAGAGATAGATAGATAGATAGATAGATAGATAGATAGATAGATAGATAGATAGATATGAGAGATAGAGAGATAGAGAGATAGATAGATAGATAGATAGATAGATAGATAGATAGATAGATAGATAGATAGATAGATGATAGATATGAGAGATAGATAGAATCACAGAGAGAAAGGACGGAAGGAAGGAAGAATTGATGATAGATGGATAAATAAATAAATAAATAGATAGATGATAGATGGATACGAGAGAAAATAAGAAAGGAAAAATGAAACAAATAATAGATGACAGATATGATAGATAAATATAAGATAGATAGATAAAAAAAAATGTATTTTTTTAGATAGATAGATAATAGATGATAGATAGATAATAGATAGATAGATTGATTGATAGATAATAGATAGCTAGATAATAGATAGATGATAGATAGATAGATAGATAAAAAATAAAAATAAATTTTTTTTTAGATAGATAATAGATGATAGATAGATAAATAGATAATAGATAGATAAAGCTCATTGAATAGTGTATCACAGCTTACTATATACTATTATATTTTATAAAGAATTCAGTGCAAGTGAACAATGATAGGTAGATAGATAGATAGATAGATAGATAGATAGATAGATAGATAGATAGATAGATAGATAATAGATGGATATGGGATAGATTTCCTTTTCTAGGAATAGTAGAGATGAGTTTGTCGTTTGGTAACGCTTTGGTTCTGTACTATTTGTGCATTGTGACAGCTCTCAGAATACCATGTAAGGTCTTATCATCGGTCAGTATATTCCATCAGTACACATATGCCAAAACAGGAGAGGACCTTAGAGAGAGAAACTATAATGAAAAGACTGACAGACCCCCGTTCTGTGTTTTAGAGACCTTCCCGGTTTTGGCATAGAGATACTGGTGTGTGAATGACGCCTACATAGGTTTACCTGCAGTCCTAGGTAAAACCAGCCTGCCTTCATAGCATCGTATGACACTGACTTCTACCATGTGACACATTCAGCTCTGCTACACTGGTGACAGCTCACCTCTCCGCTTTCTTCCTAGTCTGTGTCGCACCCGTATCACCAGTACCGGGGATATTTTAGTGTTCAGAGAAAGATGTCGGCTGAGAACAGCCCAGAAATGCGCAGCACTCACCTGTTGGCTCTGATGACGGTGGTAATAGGACGAAGCTGCCGTGCCGGGCAGACACTGGGGCATGCCATACACTGGGTGATGATACATAACATCCAGACAGCTCATTGCCGGCCCCCCGGGAAGGTGCGCCCCCTGATCAGCCTGAGTGGGTCAGTGAGCCCCGCATAGTCCGCGCTCCTAGGTGCTCCCTCCATACGTCCCTTATAGACGAGCAGGCTGAAGACCCGGGCAGCAGCATTAGCATGCACACAATAGACCGGCCGCACACCGGCCAATAGGCAGCAGGGCGCTGTTCACACTCATCTGCGCGGCTGCATGGGGCTGGGGGCGGGGACCGCTCTCTGCGCCTTTACTGGAGGAAAGTTTGACATCGGGCTGCGCTGTGATTGGCTGCCGGGGACTTGAGGATTCCCAGTGAAGTTTCCGGAGCACTCTGGTGCAGGGAGGCTGTGCCATCCATCGTATGGGGGAAGGGAGGCAAAAATAATAATAATAATAATAATAATAATAGTGTTTTATTTATATAACACGAGCATGTTGCACTTTAGAAGAATATATAAACAAGCAGGATCAGACATTACAGCGTGAGGCTAAGATCACACGTTGCGGAACTCGGCAGAATGTTAGGGTTTTCATTCCTATGTGGGCGGAGTCGCCGCAATTCCGCTAAATAATGAGCGTGCTGCGTATTTATCCGCGATGCGATTTGGCCGCGGGAAAATCCGCAGCATTAGCACAGCATTGCGGAATCCTATAGCATTGCATGGGATGCCGGTTTTTTTTGCATTTTCGCTGCAAAATTGCACATTAAAAACAGCCACGAAAACGCAAAGAAACCGCAACGTGTGAACTCAGCCTAACACATAATTCATCAATTCAGACAAAGGAGTAAGGCTGTGCACCCACGTAAGCGTTTCTTCGCATTTTTTAAGCGCTTTTACCGCCAGAAACACTTTAAAAATGTGTACAAGAAGCATCCCATTCATTTTAATGAATTCCGCACTTTTTGTGCATATTGATGCTTTTTTTGGCAAAAAAAAAACATCGCAGTAAAAAAAACGCAGCATGCTCATTAATTTCGCGGAAAAATGCGCAGTTCCAACTATATTCTATCAGCAGGAGGATGCTCCTGTAAAAAACGCATAAAAAACGCGCAAAAAACAGGCAAAAAAAGCTCGTTTTTCCTGGGAAGGAGTCTGTTTTTTTCTGCGTACGTGGATACATAGCATAATGATTGTCCTACATATTATGGCAGAGGTGAAGCAGGGTGGTTGGGCGGCAGGTTCCCCAGATGCCGGGTGCCTTCAGGGTTGCCAACTCTACTTTGTCCATGGTATTTAGATACAGTTCTAAGATTGCACACTGAATGAAGGCAAGCCCAGGGATGAAGTGGTCCTGTGAACATCCTACAGACATAATCTCTTCTACAGCTTTCAAATAATTATTTATCTGTTTAGATATCCAAATCATAACTCAAACACAAAAACATAACAAGATACTGTAAGGTTCCAAAAAAGGTACCAGGAAGACAGAACACAAATCAAGAGGCAATAACACGGTCACGTAAAAAAAAAAAAAGGCAGTACGTTAATATGACCTGTAGGATGGTGTGCCTTACCAAGGAAGAAGAGAAAGAAGGGAACGGTAGAGCGGGAACAGAGCAAACCACAAATGAAAGGGTCATCATGACAAACGAGTCAGCTGAAGAGATACCGATGTATCAGAATTGATTGTATCATTTAGTGGCTTCTTTATAAGTGTATGATCGGCATTTATGTATATTTGGCAAAGATTCAATTTGCTGCCCATGCCGATATCTAAACGCTCTGGCCAATGGGACTGTTGGTGCTACCTCTGGCATCATGCAACATGAAATGGCGCCCTTCAACACAGTGCAACATAAACCTGCCATAAACAAACACAATACCATTATTGTTTTTCACCATTATTTCTTCACCTTTCAGGACTTGAACCTGCCACAGTCTGATTACTTATACTATACAATGCAATACCATAGTATTATTACATATAGAACGAATCCCTGTATTCTTCGAAGAAACTCATCACAAGAATCACCATCAGAACATGAATACAGCACCAGAATCACCATCAGTACATGAATACAGAACCAGAATCACCATCAGTACATGAATACAGAACCAGAATCACCATCAGAACATGACTACAGAACCAGAATCACCATCAGAACATGACTACAGAACCAGAATCACCATCAGAACATGAATACAGCACCAGAATCACCATCAGAACATGAATACAGCACCAGAATCACCATCAGTACATGAATACAGAACCAGAATCACCATCAGTACATGAATACAGAACCAGAATCACCATCAGAACATGACTACAGCACCAGAATCACCATCAGAACATGACTACAGAACCAGAATCAACATCAGTACATGAATACAGAACCAGAATCACCATCAGTACATGAATACAGAACCAGAATCACCATCAGAACATGACTACAGAACCAGAATCACCATCAGAACATGAATACAGCACCAGAATCACCATCAGAACATAAATACAGCACCAGAATCACCATCAGCACATGAATACAGCACCAGAATCACCATCAGAACATGAATACAGCACCAGAATCACCATCAGTACATGAATACAGAACCAGAATCACCATCAGAACATGAATACAGAACCAGAATCACCATCAGAACATGAATACAGCACCAGAATCACCATCAGTACATGAATACAGAACCAGAATCACCATCAGAACATGAATACAGCACCAGAATCACCATCAGTACATGAATACAGAACCAGAATCACCATCAGAACATGAATACAGAACCAGAATCACCATCAGAACATAAATACAGAACCAGAATCACCATCAGAGCATGAATACAGCACCAGAATCACCATCAGTACATGAATACAGAACCAGAATCACCATCAGAACATGAATACAGCACCAGAATCACCATCAGTACATGAATACAGAACCAGAATCACCATCAGTACATGAATACAGAACCAGAATCACCATCAGAACATGAATACAGCACCAGAATCACCATCAGAACATGAATACAGCACCAGAATCACCATCAGTACATGAATACAGAACCAGAATCACCATCAGTACATGAATACAGAACCAGAATCACCATCAGTACATGAATACAGAACCAGAATCACCATCAGAACATGACTACAGCACCAGAATCACCATCAGAACATGACTACAGAACCAGAATCAACATCAGTACATGAATACAGAACCAGAATCACCATCAGTACATGAATACAGAACCAGAATCACCATCAGAACATGACTACAGAACCAGAATCACCATCAGAACATGAATACAGCACCAGAATCACCATCAGAACATAAATACAGCACCAGAATCACCATCAGCACATGAATACAGCACCAGAATCACCATCAGAACATGAATACAGCACCAGAATCACCATCAGTACATGAATACAGAACCAGAATCAGCATCAGAACATGAATACAGAACCAGAATCACCATCAGAACATGAATACAGCACCAGAATCACCATCAGTACATGAATACAGAACCAGAATCACCATCAGAACATGAATACAGCACCAGAATCACCATCAGTACATGAATACAGAACCAGAATCACCATCAGAACATGAATACAGAACCAGAATCACCATCAGAACATAAATACAGAACCAGAATCACCATCAGAGCATGAATACAGCACCAGAATCACCATCAGTACATGAATACAGAACCAGAATCACCATCAGAACATGAATACAGCACCAGAATCACCATCAGTACATGAATACAGAACCAGAATCACCATCAGTACATGAATACAGAACCAGAATCACCATCAGAACATGAATACAGAACCAGAATCACCATCAGAACATGAATACAGCACCAGAACTATCAGCAGTACAGTAATTCAGCACGAGAACCACTATCAGTATGTGAGTACATCCCCAGCACAAACTTTATTACTTTATTACTTGAATATAGCGCTAAACTTAGTAGAGTTTTCCATTGCATTTTCAGGTCAGACCCACAATATATATTGCTATATTATCACTTATTAACACCTTAAGGGAATTGTCCGGGATTTCAACATTGATGGCCTATCCTTAGAATAGGTCACTAATATCTGATTGGCGCGGGATGTAACAGACCCGACCAGAACTGCTCAGTTGCAGAGCTACACAGCAGAGCTCTGTCCACAGAATACTGGCGGTGGTTGAGTACTGCACATCCACCAACAATTGATAAGAATAGGTGTCATCTTATAGGTGACATCTCTGATTGGAAAAATATTCAGAATTGAGAGTCCTCAGTGGTTGATACCTTTCAATGGCTAACTGAAAAGATGGTAACACATTGCAAGCTTTCGAGACTACTCAGGTCTCTTCTTCAGGCTAGACTAATGCAAAATCTTAAGAGTCACATATTTATGCACAATACAACACAGAAAAAATGCAATGGATAAGACAAGTGACGTGAAGCAGAACTAATAATAATAATAATAATAAATTTTATTTCTATAGTGCCGACATATTCCGCAGCACTTTACATTTCAGAGGGGACTTGTACAGACAATAGACATTACAGCATAACAATAATCACATAGATCATAACAGATACCAAGAGGAATGAGGGCCCTGCTCGCAAGCTTACAGTCTATGAGGAAAAAAGGGAGACACGAAAGGTGGGTGGTAACAGTTGCCCTGATTGTATGGATCAGCCATAATGTTAAATATGTAACAGTACGGATGCAGAGGGCTAATAGATGCATAAAGCATGTGGGAACATGATGCGGGGAACCTGGTTATGGTAAATATCAATATGGGAGAGGGAGAAACATAAATATTGGACCAGTACATAGATAAGGAGTCCGGATGTTTTATAGTCCTCTGAGTGGGGTCTCCTAATGTGTTGTGATGCCCCCACCAGGTCTTGAAAGCAAATTCCTTAATTGATGTAAAAAGACATAAATCCATGCGACACATTCATTCCAGCACTGAGAGTGTCAAAGGTTGTCATAAATTTATACTCCCAAACACGTCTCTCTCGCCGAGATGTGAAGTTACCTTTCAATACCAGTAATTTCATATCCACGCTGCTGTGATCAGGGATACAAAAATGTTCTGCCACAGGTAGATCCATTCTTTTTTCTCTTATTGTGTGACGATGAGCATTCATCCTTGTTCTCAGTTTTTGCCCAGTCTCCCCCACATACAGACCCCCAGGTGGACATTTAGTACAAATAACACTGGTCAACAGCATTTTTGGTGCCAAAGATATTTCATCGAATTTAGGGTATTTTTGGGGTGCTGATTCTGAATATGTCATCAGTTTTGCCAGATTGGCTCAAGTTTTTGAGATTTTTGGTATCTTATTTATAGCACTTGTTGGTAAATGCGACGCATCATCTCATTAATTTCTTTGGATTAGTACTTGAACTGAGCAGTTCTCAATATAGTTTTGTGTTAATTAGTGTTCTAAAAGTTTGTTCATAGCTTGATTTTTGCACTAACTTTATGTTGTTGTCTGTTTTCCAGTGAAAAGCATGAACTCATCAAGAAGAAGTTGTCTTAACGATCCAGACTCATTCTGTTACATTTGTGGTGAATACACACTGCCAAAACATAGAAGAAACATAACAGACTTCGTAAAAAAAGTGTATTTTGCCTATTTTGGGGTTATGCTTGGGGACCAAGACAAGTTTTGGGCACCACACATAGTGTGCAAAGCATGTATCGAATTATTACGAAAATGGAGCAAAGGACAAAGAAAAAGCTTCAAATTTGGTGTTCCAATGGTGTGGAGAGAGCCAAAAAATCATCATGATGACTGTTATTTATGGTAAACACAGGTACAGGCACATCTTCACAATGAGGGACAGGCCTTCTTGCAGATTCCATGTTACTCCCATTTTCGTTTCTTATGCTTATTGAATCCTTGCACTTGCACTGCACAGAAATAACAGTCATCATGATGATTTTTTGGCTCTCTCCACACCATTGGAACACCAAATTTGAAGCTTTTTCTTTGTCCTTTGCTCCATTTTCGTAATAATTCGATACATGCTTTGCACACTATGTGTGGTGCCCAAAACTTGTCTTGGTCCCCAAGCATAACCCCAAAATAGGCAAAATACACTTTTTTTACGAAGTGTGTTATGTTTCTTCTATGTTTTGGCAGTGTATATTCACCACAAATGTAACAGAATGAGTCTGGATCGTTAAGACAACTTCTTCATGATGAGTTCATGCTTTTCACTGGAAAACAGACAACAACATAAAGTTAGTGCAAAAATCAAGCTATGAACAAACTTTTAGAACACTAATTAACACAAAACTATATTGAGAACTGCTCAGTTCAAGTACTAATCCAAAGAAATTAATGAGATGATGCGTCGCATTTACCAACAAGTGCTATAAATAAGATACCAAAAATCTCAAAAACTTGAGCCAATCTGGCAAAACTGATGACATATTCAGAATCAGCACCCCAAAAATACCCCAAATTCATTAAAATATTTTGGACACCAGAAAAAAAATTTTTTTTCGTTGACCTGTGTAATTAAGTACACCACATTAGATGTAATGCAGCTGAAAGTACCTGGGATCTTGTAGTCCTGATGTGAGTTGGGGATCTTTATCTTGTCCGTGGTCATTGTAAATGGACAAGTTTTACATTTTTTCTGGTTGCAAGGAAAGGTTCCTGCAGCTGTTGGAGAGGACAGGGAGCTTCTGACAATTATGCTTCTTAAATTTGGGGGCTGCCTAAAACACAGCAGTGGGGGGTCTGGAAAAATAGATTGTAATCGGGAATCTTTTTGTAGTAAAGGTTGCAATTTCCGTGCATCTCCCCTTAGCACTTCCAGATTTGGGTTGTAGGTGACTACTAGAGGCACCCGGTTATTTTTCTATCTACTGGCTAACACGGTACAAAGATATACATCTTTCCTGTATCATCTCTGATTGGAGTTATTCTCTTTCCTTTCATCTCCTTCTTGTCTAGACGCCATGATGACTTTGGACATCCACAGATCATCTCTGCATTTTAGTCTCTTTCTCTGACCTTGGTGGCCTTAAAAATAACAGTTTCATTATTATAGTCATAAGTAAAAATATTTGCCCGTGCTGTGCCCTTAAATAATAATTACCAGGTTTACTGCACAAAATATGAATCCCACAAAGTTCTTCGGTTGTCTGGTCTAAAATGAAAAGTCTGCAATTATTCTATTTGACTGAAGACTTTTGAATCCCCCATTGCAAGCACTAAGCGCCGTGAGGATTCGCAGGTTTCTGCCCCTTTGTCCTATCCCACGTTGGGTTTTAAAAGTTGACCAACATGTCTCTATGACATCATCTCCATAGACAACTTAAAGCCCAGTTAGAGACACATCGGTGTCTTAATATTGAGACTCAACTTTAGTTGTGGTTTGGATTACTCCATCATCCATTCTCATTGTGCAGTCATCTTGCAGTTATCCTGTTATCCCTGCATTCCTCAGGTTTGCCAGTTTACACTCTGATAGCCACCTTCTGGATTAACCCATCAGTAAGCTGATGAATGGTTTTAGACTATGGTCATTTTGTACATTCCTGCTTCCCATACTCCTATGGTTCATCTACTTTCCTCTGTATAATATTCTGAACTTACTCTCTTCGTCAGCCTTGCTTGCCCTATGGTTCCAGCTTGTCCAAGTCCGCGTTCTTCCATGTGCTCTGTAGTTATCTGCACCAACACCCTGGGTCCATTTGTATACCCTGACCTGTGACCTCATAAATCCACCTCATCAGGTGAACTTTACAGATTATCACCATGGATTCCAAGGGAACTGCAACTTCAACAGCCTTGCTGTGGACACAGATTATTTGACTAGACTGGTTCTGTAACTTGCTGTGAGCCAACTGGAGCATGTCAAGACTGTGCAAAGTAAAGATGCACTCACTGTCTTAGATAGACTACTGAGATTTTACCACTGGCTCCTCAACAAATACCAAAGCCTAATATTTCTCTGTGACATTGTGCTTCCAAAACATTCTCACATTTGTCTTTTACTGCAAGTTTTCATGGTGATCCTAAGCAGCATCGGACAGGAGTACCTTGGGCCCACCAGGGAAAATCATTTTTGGGGCCCACTATGTAGCTACATAGAAATAAATACAAGACCACCAATTGTGCAGTCAAACTCGGTAAAATCCAGGTTTAATATAAGGTACTACAGATCTAAATTATGTAGCAGGGGTTGGGGTAGCCCCCTCATAGAATATAAAGTAGTCCCCTCATAGAATATAAAGTAGCCCCCCTCATAGAACATAATGCAGCCACCCTGAAGGAATATAACGTAGCCCCCCTCATAGGATATAATGCAGCCCCCTCAAAGAATATAATGCAGCCCCCTCATAGGGTATAATGCAGCACCTCATAAAATATAATGCAACCCCTTCATAAGGTATAATGCAGCCCCCTATAGGACATAATGTAGCACCCTCATAGGGTATAATGCAGCCCCCCTCATATAGTATAATGCAGCCCCTCCTAAGAATATAATGCAGCCCCCTCAGAATATAATGCAACTCCCTCATAAGGTATAATGCAGCCCCCCATAGAATATACTGTAGCCCCCTCATGGGGCATAATGCAGCCCTCCTCATTTAGTATGATGGTATGATGTAGCCCCCCAGAATATAATGTAGCCCCCTGAGAGAATAATGCAGCCCTCACACAGAATATAATGCAGCCCTCCACAAAATATAATGTAGCCCCCTCATAAAGTATAACGCAGCCCCCTTATAGGATATAATGCAGCCCCCTCATAGGGTATAATGCTGCCCCCTCATACGGTATAATGCATCCCCCTCCACCTCCATTATTGTTCTTCCCTTCCACCCCATCATTGTCCTCATCACCACCTCCATCATTGCCTTCTCACCAACCGCCTCCATCATTGCCTTCTCACCAACCACCCCTATCATTGCCCTTTCCACCACTTCCATCATTGCTTTCTCCCCCCCCACCCCATCATTGCCCATGCCACCACCTCCATCATTGCCTCCTCCCCTACCACCACCATTGTCCTTTCCACCACCACCACCACCATCCCCCCCACCACCATCATTGTGTTTTCCACCACCTCCATCATTGCTTTCTCCCCCACCACCCCATCATTGCCTATTTCACCACCTCCATCATTGCCTCCTCCTCCACCACCCCCATCGTCCGTTCCACCACCACCAACATTGCTTTCTCCACCACCACCCCCATTGCCTTCTCCCCACCACCCCATCACTGCTCTCTCCATCATCCACATCATTGCCAATCTCCAATATACACACAGCACCACTCTCACACACACAGCACCGCACCACTCTCTCACTCACATACACAAAGCACCGCACCACATACACATGCACGCACACAGGCAGGCAGACAGACACACACACAGCATCAATCACCTCTTTGCACATTCCACGCAGCTGCAGCACATCCCAGCAGCATCTTGTCACTGACAGCTTTCTCTCTGAAACAGCCGCACGCTGAATGATGATGTCTAGAGTTGAGCGAAACGGGTCGAACAATTTCAAAAGTCACCGACTTTTGGCAAAGTCGGGTTTCATGAAACGAAACCCGACCCTAGGATGAGGTCGGCCACGAGGTTGGCGACTTACGCGCCAAAGTCGCGTTTCAAAAGTTTGTTTAGCGCTCTTTTTCAGCCAATCAGGATCCACGGACACTGTGGGCAACGTGATGACATAGGCAGGGGTCACCACCATCTTTCAGAAGGGCATGCAAGTGATTGGCTTGTTTGGTGGGCGTCACAGGGGTTATAAAAGGGCGTGCACGCCGACCGCCATCTTACATCTGCCGATCTTAGCATAGGGAGAGGTTGCTGATTCTGTAGGGAGAGCGTTAGGCAGGGAAGAAGAAAAAAAAACTGCTTCTGCTGCTAGCGATTTTGCCTGTGCAACACACCAGTCACTGTGTGTGCAGTGCAAGGGGAGGCTATATTGTGGTGGATCAGCGGTGTTGGTTGTTAGGCTGCCTTCTAAGGCTTCCTGACAGCTGCATTGCTGTTTCCCCACTGCTCTGCAAACTGCTTTTTTAAAAGCAATCCCAATTTTTTTTTTTGTCCTGCTGAGGTACTGAGCGTGCATTTATTCACACCATACAGCGGTGTACGCTCCTCACACAGTACCGTGTAACGGCTGTTATCACAGCCACAGTGAAGCTATCTGTGTGTCACTGTGGAAGGATAAGTGGAGGACTTCTTCCGTTCTTACAGACCTACACTCTAGGGAGATTCCTATTCTGCCCAATTCTACAATTCACTTTTTTCACACCTGTGCCATCGAGCCTGTGACATAGCGCTCTGATATTCAGTGGGCCTCACACAATCCAAAAGTATCCAGTGTCCACAAGTGTCTGCAGAAATTCAAAATCTCCCTTATCCCGTAGTCACTTTTTTCTCACCTGTGCCATCGAGCCTGTGACATAGCGCTCTGATATTCAGTGGGCCTCACACAATCCAAAAGCGTCCAGTGTCCACAAGTGTCTGCAGAAATTCAAAATCTCCCTTATCCTGTAGTCACTTTTTTCACACCTGCTGCATCGAGCCTGTGACATTCAGTGGGCCTC
Source organism: Dendrobates tinctorius (assembly GCF_039654945.1). Classification (NCBI taxonomy): domain Eukaryota; kingdom Metazoa; phylum Chordata; class Amphibia; order Anura; family Dendrobatidae; genus Dendrobates; species Dendrobates tinctorius. The sequence goes on along the minus strand of NW_027361752.1, from coordinate 10,547,951 downwards.
ACACAATCCAAGTGTCCAGTGTCCACAAGTGTCTGCAGAAATTCAAAATCTCCCTTATCCTGTAGTCACTTTTTTCACACCTGTGCCATCGAGCCTGTGACATAGCGCTCTGATATTCAGTGGGCCTCACACAATCCAAAAGTGTCCAGTGTCTACAAGTGTCTGCAGAAATTCAAAATCTCCCTTATCCTGTAGTCACTTTTTTCACACCTGCTGCATCGAGCCTGTGACATAGCGCTCTGATATTCAGTGGGCCTCACACAATCCAAGTGTCCAGTTTCCACAAGTGTCTGCAGAAATTCAAAATCTCCCTTATCCTGTAGTCACTTTTTTCACACCTGTGCCATCGAGCCTGTGACATAGCGCTCTGATATTCAGTGGGCCTCACACAATCCAAAAGTGTCCAGTGTCCACAAGTGTCTGCAGAAATTCAAAATCTCCCTTATCCTGTAGTCACTTTTTTCATACCTGTGCCATCGAGCCTGTGACATAGCGCTCTGATATTCAGTGGGCCTCACACAATCCAAAAGTGTCCAGTGTCCACAAGTGTCTGCAGAAATTCAAAATCTCCCTTATCCTGTAGTCACTTTTTTCACACCTGCTGCATCGAGCCTGTGACATAGCGCTCTGATATTCAGTGGGCCTCACACAATCCAAGTGTCCAGTGTCCACAAGTGTCTGCAGAAATTCAAAATCTCCCTTATCCTGTAGTCACTTTTTTCACACCTGTGCCATCGAGCCTGTGACATAGCGCTCTGATATTCAGTGGGCCTCACACAATCCAAAAGTGTCCAGTGTCCACAAGTGTCTGCAGAAATTCAAAATCTCCCTTATCCTGTAGTCACTTTTTTCACACCTGCTGCATCAAGCCTGTGACATAGCGCTCTGATATTCAGTGGGCCTCACACAATCCAAGTGTCCAGTGTCCACAAGTGTCTGCAGAAATTCAAAATCTCCCTTATCCTGTAGTCACTTTTTTCACACCTGCTGCATCGAGCCTGTGACATAGCGCTCTGATATTCAGTGGGCCTCACACAATCCAAGTGTCCAGTGTCCACAAGTGTCTGCAGAAAATCTAAATCTCCCCTGTCCTATAGACACCTTGTACCTTGTTTTACATTACTATATAGTTTGTTGGATTTTGTCTACATTTTTACCAAAAATGAGGAAGGCTGGTGGAAGAGGCCGTGGAATTGGGCGGGGGTTGGCAGCTGGTAATGATGGTGTTGGTGGTGGATCTGATGGTAGTGGCAAAAGCAAAATAGGACCGAATGCAGGAGGTGTTGAGCCTGCGTCATCGTCTGGCTCCATAAGGCTTCAAAGGCTTAGTTTTCTAGGAGTTGGCAAACCGCTTTTAACGCCAGAGCATCAGGAAAAAGTTTTGTCTTACATTGCTGACTCAGCCTCCAGCTCTATCGCCTCCTCTTCTGAAGTTGTAAAAAGTAAAAGCACTGAGTCGTCATTGGAGGCTCATGTTCATGAACCACACCTTTCCTTGTGTCCTTCACCCCAACCAAGATTGAAGGATGACGCAGGCCATACTACTGATTACTCCATGGAGCTGTTTTCACATACCATGCCTGGATTATCAAGTGAAATGGTGAATTACCCAGGCCAAGATGAATCTGACATGGAGTGCACTGATGCACAGCCGCTGATAGATGATTCTGCTGGTACATTCACTCAGAGCACTACATTGTCCTCGCAGTGTACAGAGCCAGATTCTGACCCTGATGAGACTCAGGTGCCCCTTCCCGCACACTATACCACCATACACGGTGACACAGAGGAAGGTGCACATGACATTGAAGAGGAGGTGATGGATGACCCAGTTGTTGACCCAGATTGGCATCCATTGGGGTAGAGGGTGCTGCTTCCAATAGCTCAGATGAGGAGCATCCACAGCAGACATCGACATCGCAACAGCTGTTATCTGGCAGGCCTGGAGCACTCCAAAGACAGGTTCCAAAAATCAAAAGAGTTGCTGGACAGCTTGTCCAGAGGGTCAAAAGATCACAGCGTGCTAGGCCGCAAAATGTCTGCCAAAGTAGGAAGAGTGCAGTGTGGCACTTTTTTGACCAAAATCCTCATGATCAGGCCAAGGTTATCTGTAAGAAGTGCGCAAAGACCTTTAGCCGAGGGATAAATCTGAAAAATTTGAATACCAGTTGCATGCTTAGACATTTAACCAGCATGCACTTGCAAGCGTGGACACAACACCAAACCTCAAGTGCCACATGTGCAACTGATCACAAAGACGGTAGTCAGCAACGCTACATTGTTTCCCCCACTGTAAGCCCACCGGTTAGCACAGCAGCAAATGTTGAGGTGTCGTTGCAAGGCCACAGCAGTCAGGGAATCCCACTGTTATATCAAAGAAATACTGAATCTAGGCCATCAGAAAGAACACCAACTCCATCACCATCATCAACCCTCTCTCAGTCCGCCCTGTTCACCGCTACTTCCACCATATGCAGCTCTCAAGTCCAGCTCCCCCTCCCAGACACTATGAGTAGGTCAAGAAAGTACTCAGTCTCTCATCCGCGTACACTGGGTTTGAACGCCCACATTGCCAAACTAATCTCGTTTGAGATGATGCCCTATCGGTTGGTGGAAAGCGCAGCTTTCCGCGAACTCATGGCCTATGCAGTACCACGCTATGACCTACCCAGTCGCCACTTCTTCTCTCGCAAAGCCATCCCAGCCCTCCACCATCATGTGAAAGACCGCATTGTCCATGTACTCAAGCAGTCAGTGAGTGGAAAGGTGCACCTCACAACTGATGCATGGTCCAGTCGGCATGGCCAGGGCCGTTACGTGTCCATCACTGCGCACTGGGTTAATGTGGTGGATGCAGGGTCCACAGGGGACAGCGGTGGTGGGACAGTGCTGCCTAGCCCACGGTATAGGAAACAGTTGGCTGTAGGCGTTCGACCCTCCTTCTCCTCCTCCAGAAGCGAAAGCTCGTCCACAGAGCGCAGTCGTACTAGCACTCCATCTGCAGCTGCCACTGTTGCACACGAGATGTCCCCCTATCGAGCAGCTAGTGGAAAGCGTCAGCAGGCTGTGTTGCAGATGATGTGTTTGGGCGACAGACACACCGCCGAGGTGCTGGCCGAGTACTTGAAGCGACAAACTGAGTCATGGCTGGGCAGTGTACATCTTGAGGCAGGCAAGGTAGTTAGTGATAACGGCCGTAATTTTGTGGCAGCCATAGCCCTTTCAAAACTCAGCCACATACCTTGCTTGGCTCACACCTTGAACCTGGTGGTGCAGTGCTTCCTCAAAAATTATCCGGAGTTAACAGCCCTGCTCCAGAAGGTGCGAAGACTGTGCGCGCACATCTGCCGGTCGCCTGGACACTCCGTTCGTATGCAGAAGTTGCAGCTATTGCTCCACCTTCCCAACCACCGCCTCATTATCGACAATGCAACAAGGTGGAACTCCACCCTGCACATGGTGGAGCGGCTGTGCGAGCAGAGGCAGGCCATAATGCATTTGTGGGAGGATACACGGCCAGGCACTTTGAGAGCAGACATGGAGTTGACAGGTGTGCAGTGGTCGAAGCTGAAAGACCTCTGTAAAGTCCTTCAGTGTTTTGAGGAATGCACACGGCTGGTAAGCGCAGACGACGCCATCCTAAGCATGAGCATCCCACTTATGCGTCTGCTCATGCAAACTTTGACGCACCTTAAGGAGCAGGCGTCTGCAGCCAATGTTGACGAGGAGGAAGAGGTGGAGGGAATCCTTGATGACATTCAGCCATTGTCTGCTCAGGGACCTCTCCTGGACGAGTTGGAGGAAGAAGAGGAGGAGGAGGATGATGATGGGGATGATTACTTAGGGGAGGAGGATGCATCTCATGGGGCAAGTGAAAATGTTGGCGTGGCAAGGTCTGGTACAGGGTTTGTGCGTGACTGGAGGAATGTGGATTTGCCAGAAAGTGCTCCTCCAACCAGCACTCGCAGTGCATCATTGACACCGGGAACATTGGCCCACATGTCAGATTATGCCTTGCGGATCCTAAAAAGGGACCCCCGCATTGCCAAAATGATGAACGATGACTAGTGTTGAGCATTCCGATACCGCAAGTATCGGGTATCGGCCGATACTTGCTGTATCGGAATTCCGATACCGACTTCCGATATTTTTTCAATATCGGAATTCGGCATCGGAATCGGAAGTTCAGTTGATTGACGGCCTGACGTCATCATGATGCGCGGTGTGTGCGCATCATGATGCGCCGTCATTTCGGGCCTTCCGGGGGTCTCTGCCGGCCTGCCGGGGGGCTGTGCCGGCCTGCCGGGGGGCTGTGTGGACTGCCCGGGGTCTGTACCGGCCTGCCGGGGGGCTGTGCCGGCCTGCCGGTGGTCTGTGCACCCTGTGGGGGTCTGTACCGGCCTGCCGGGGGGCTGTGCCGGCCTGCCGGGGGGCTGTGCTGATGTCCGGGGGTCTGTGCAAGCATCGTCCGATGGGACTACAAGTCCCATCGGGCGATGCCTGCTACCATGACAGTGATTGACACATTAGCCAATGATGGGACAGTAGTAGTCCCATCATCCGGCTAATGTGTTAAATGTTAAAAAAAAAAAAAATACTACATACATACTACATGCATGCTACATACATACTACATGCTACATACATACTACATACATGCTACATACATGCTACATACATACTACATGCATGCTACATACATACTACATGCTACATACATACTACATGCATGCTACATACATACTACATATATACTACATACATACTACATACATGCTACATACATACTTGCAATCACGTGCAAGCCATACTGGGCCTAACACCGTCTGAGCCTGCCTCCTGATGTATAGACATATCTTTTGAATGTGTACGCTATCCATACATGTTATCCGGGGATACGGTACCCTTTCTCACCTTTGTGCAATCACTTGCAAGCCATACTGGGCCTAACACCGTCTGAGCCTGCCTCCTGATGTATAGACATATCTTTTGAATGTGTACGCTATCCATACATGTTATCCGGGGATACGGTACCCTTTCTCACCTTTGTGCAATCACTTGCAAGCCATACTGGGCCTAACACCGTCTGAGCCTGCCTCCTGATGTATAGACATATCTTTTGAATGTGTACGCTATCCATACATGTTATCCGGGGATACGGCACCCTTTCTCACCTTTGTGCAATCACGTGTAATCCATACTGGGCATGAGAACGGCTGGCGAGCTGTTAAGCAAGCTACAGCACCTGTGGTTTGCACACGTAAGTTTTTCATTTTTTCAGGAATGTCGGTTAGGCCTAATTCCGGAACTGCGGTTGACCTGCACTTACTGGGAAATCATTGTTCGCGAGTAATAATTGTAATCAGTGATCCCCATCACTAACGTTTTTCAGCGGGTTATCTGCACCTGTAAGCGACAAACGCTGGCCTTTTCAGTGTAGCGCACATGCAGCCACGGACATGTAAGGGCATAACACACCAGTTATTGGCCAATCTCATGTGCCAGAGCCTCATGTGTCCCTCTAGTAAGCCGGACTAGGACCGCGGGGCATGACGGAGTCTCGTTCGTTAACTGAATTAAGCTTGCAATGTGTGCATCTGTTCTGTAGCTGGCATGGTTGAGGTTGCCCGTGTTGAGTCAAATTACGCCGTAGGCTCCACTCCTGGTGGTGCCCTTCTGGACATTCCTTTAAGGTTCAGCTTTGCAACCATACTGCCCACGTAAAACAAACACTTTGCCTTCATGAACGCTGTTTGGAGGGTCATGACTCGTGGGAATAACGCCGCCCAATCAGTTAACCTGCTAGAGAGATCCTTCGTTGCTCCCAAGCATGACATCACACTCCCTAGGAGGAAGGTAATGCCACTGTGGCGACCATACTCCTGGGGGCGACACAAGTGCACTGATGCCCAGCCACTGCTCGATGAATCTGCTGGTACATTGACCCAGACCACTACATTCCCCTCGCACGCTACACGGCCTGAATCTGACCCTGATGAAACTCAGGTTACCCTTCCCATATACAATTCCATCTTACACCGTGACAAAGAGGAAGCTGCAGATGAAAGTGCAGGTTCGGCCCACCCGCCATCAGACACACCACCGTACTATCAGGGGCCCTGTGCCAGTGCCGTCGCCAACGAGTGGGCCCCCCCTGCTTGCTCAGGATCACAGCACTTGCAAGGTTGAAATACTGTGCAGTGAGATGGAAGATGGGGACGACGAGGAGTCCAGACTAGTACAGGGATTCCCTAGCGAGGAGACTTATTTGATTGTTTTCAATGTTGGGACAGCAATTTTTGGGGAGCACTATACTCTGGAGAATGATAGATGGGGCCCACCATACACTGGAACATTCCAAAGGTGGACATCAGACACTGGAGCAGCATTTACAGGGCCCATTATACACTAGAGCATTAGAAATGGGGCCCATTATGTTTGGAGCATTATTTGGGCCCATAAGACAGTGGAGCTTCATCCATGGGGACCAACATATACTGTAGCATTATGTGGAGCGCATCATATACTGTTTCAAACATTATATGGGACCAATGATTCTGTATGGAGAAATAAATGGGCCTCGTCATGAGATGTAAAAAGTGAAGTATTTTTCATTGTACTATACCGCTATTTCTCTGCCGTATCGGAGCATGATGAGTTGTGGTATGTGTTAAAGGGGCTCTCTTTCGCCCAGGGCACATGAAAAGCTGGAGCCAGCCCTACCCCCCCACAACTTTAGCCAAATAACCCCCATTTTTCAGTGCGTAACTTGTATTATGAAGTTAATTAAGGTTGACCAGCTTAAGTAAGAAGAATTGATGCTTTTGGCATTCAAATGAGCACTGTAGGTGTGTTTCCTGTCCTCCTCTCACTGCCGACTTTTATTCCCCATTGACTTACATTGGGTTTCGTGTTTCGGGACGACCCCGACTTTTCCCTATAATCGGACGATCTTGCTCGACCCGACTTTTGGAAAAGTCGGGTTTCACGAAACGAAACTCGACCATAAAAAAACAAAAGTTGCTCAACTCTAATGATGTCATCCAGCTGCACTGTCAGACAGGAAGCGCCAGGCAGGAAGCAGGACGGCATTGGATCTCTGCAGCTCCGCTGCCAAGCTGCAGGGATCGCTCCCTACATGCCGATTGCCCTCAGGGTTAGCCGCCCTCTAGTGGCCCACATCTGGGGCCCCAGTGCAGCCACACCGGCTTTACATGCGGGCAGAGTTAGCCTCAGCCTGCAGCTAACACTGCCCGCTATTAAAGTGAAATGAGTATTCACTCCTCTCCATGCCCATGTGGGCATGGGGAAGCATGAATATTCATTTATCTTTAGCAGCGGGGACAGGCTCCTGTCTCCAGCTGCTGTTCCGCTGGCACCGGGCGGTCCCCTCTTACTCAGGGGCCCCATAGTAGCAGGCTCCTGTCTCCAGCTGCTGTTCCGCTGGCACCGGGCGGTCCCCTCTTACTCAGGGGCCCCATAGTAGCTGGGTGTCCCAATTTTAGCGACACACTACTGGCTATGGACCCCTAGAGCAGTGGGGGCCCTAGGCAGCTGCTGGCAAGTATGCCAGTTGGTGTCAGTGCTTGGGCCCACCGGAGAATCCTCAGATTCTCAGGTGGGCCAGACCGACCCTGATCCTAAGGCCTGCTGGGGCTTTGTTAATCAATAAATTGTGCGCTTTCAGTTTTGTCTCCAGCAATTTTTCTTTAACTGGTTTAACGTGGCATACATCTTTTCTTTGTTATCCAGGGATTCTTTGGCATGAAGGACCTATGATGCCTTTTCTATCATCCTTTCTGCCTATATTACACAGAGTTTTTCATGAACCATGTTGTGTCCACTCAGGCTCTGATTACATACTACAGCTCAGACAATGAACTAACTCTGTAGGACATTATGCCATCCAATTCCGTACTGTGTTGCTGAATTGGCTTGGAACGCTGGCCTATCCAGTCATATCAAAGACAAATTTGTTGGTGGAGATCTGCTTTTCTCCCTTAATGATTTAATTTCTCCTGCCACCCTAGTGGATATGCATTAGGGGAAAAAACTCTTTATTTCTCATAGTGGTCATACCAAAACCCAAGGAAATCGGTTGTAATAAATTATCATTGGTCAAAAGATCCTATCTCCTCATTGAAGGGTTCTGTATATATTATGGTGAATGGAATGATTCTTGCACAAATTGTTCCAAACTGATGACCAAATAGGAAAACTTCACGATCACCTTGGGATTAACTTCATCTTCTAATAAAGACAAACTGCTCATATCCATGTCTGTATCCTTCGGTTCCTCTGTGTTCTCTGAATGAATGTTCATTGAATATCTCAAGGGCTGTCACATTGTAGAAGGATCATCTTTATTCTCATTTGCACAAGAAAGGACTAGAAGCAATGGGATGAAACTGAGTGGGAGGAGACACAGACTAGATATTAGAAAAACCTTTTTGACAGTGAGGGTGATTAATGAGTGGAACAGGCTGCCAGGAGAGGTGGTGAGTTCTCCTTCCATGGAAGGTTGGACAGACATCTGTCTGGGATGATTTAGTGAAGCCTGCTTTGAGCAGGGGGTTGGACCAGATGACCCAGGAGGTCCCTTCCAACTCTACCATTCTATGATTCTAGAGGAGTAGAGAATTTTTTTTACTTCTCTTTAGTCAAAAGGATGACAATTCACAATTCCTTTTGCTTCTTTAGGGATGCCTCCAAAGTTAATTTCTGCAAATAGCTCTGTAATTACTGGTGGTCGTATCCAATTCTGGACAGAGAAGTTAACTATTCAGTATGGCGCAATACATGTTGAGGACTTTTCTTTTGTAATTTTGTGATTTTCTGATGTACCGATGCTTTTGAAACTTCTATGGTTACATCTACATGCTTTGGTTATTATCTCATCGTCCGACAAGATCCCTCAGTGGAGATAAACTTGTTTTTGCTATTGCCACAAAGCTCTACCTCCACTATCTTCACTTAAACTCTGTTTTGCATTTATTACCTCTAATTTTCCAGCCTTCCATCAAGATTTCTTCTCTAAACAAAGGGATGAGATGCTACCGCCTTATCAGCCATATGATTGCGCAATTCCCTTTCTTCCAGCTACTGATCCACTCAGATGGAGAGTTTAATTATCTATCTCTTCCAGAGACTGAGAAAACATCCACCTACAGTGGGGAAGAAAAGTATTTAGCCACGAACTGTGCAAGTTCTCACACTTAAAAAGTTGAGAGAGGCCTCGTAGGCCTCATTGACATAATAGGTAGATCACAACTATGAGAGTCAAAATGAGAAAACAAATCCAGAAAATCACCTTTTCTGATTTGGCAACATGTATTTTGCAAATTATGGTGGAAAATAAGTATTTGGTCATTAACAAAAGTTCATCTCAAAATTTTGTTATATTTCCTTTGTTGGCAATGACAGAGGTCAAACGTTTTCTGAAAATCTTCACAAGGTTGGCACACACTGTTGGTGGTATATTGGCCCATTCCTCCATGCAGATTTCCTCTAGAGCAGTGATGTTTTGGGCCTTTCGCTGGGCAACTCAGTCTTTCAAATCCCTCCAAAGGTTTTCTATGGGTTTGAGATCTGGAGACTGGCTAGGCCACTCCAGGACCTTCATTTGCTTCATACGAAGCCACTCGTTCATTGCCCTGGCGGTGTGCTTGGGATCATTATCATGTTGAAAGACCCACCCACATTTTTATCTTCAATGCCCTTGCTGATGGAAGGAGGTTTGCACTCAAAATCTCACCATACATGGTACCATTCATTCTTTCATGTACACGGAATAGTTGTCCTGGTACCTTTGCAGAGCAACAGCCCCAAAACATGATGTTGCCACCCCCATGCTTCACAGTAGGTATGGTGTTCTTCGGATGCAACTCAGCATTCTGTCTCCTACAAACTTTACGAGTTTTGTTTTTACCAAACAGTTCTACTTTGTTTTCATCAGACCATATGACATTCTCCCAATACTCTTCTGGATAATCCAAATGCTCGCTAGCAAAATTCAGACGGGCCCAGACATGCACTGGCTTAAGCAGGGGGACACATCTGGTACTACAGGATCTGAATCCCTGGTGGCATAGTGTTACTGATGGTAGCCTTTGTTACGATGGTCCCAGCTCTATGCAGGTCATTCACTAGGTCCCTCCCCATGTGGTTCTGGGATTTTTGATCACCATTCTTGCAATCATTTTGACCCCACATGGTAAGATCTTGCGTTGAGCTCCAGATCGAGGGAGATTATCAGTGGTCTTGTATGTCTTCCATTTTCTTATTATTGCTCCCACAGTTAATTTCATCACACCAAGCTGCTTGCCTATTGCCGATTCAGTCTTCCCGGTCTGGTGTAGGGCTGCAATTTGTTTCTGGTATCCTTCGACAGCTCTTTGGTCTTCATCATAGTGGAGTTTGGAGTGTGGACTTTTTGAGGTTATGGACAGATGTCTTTTATACTGATAACAAGTTCAATAGGTGCTATTACTACAGGTACTGAGTGGAGGACAGAGGAGCCTCTTAAAGAAGAAGTTACAGGTCTGTGAGAAATCTTGCATGTTTTTAAGTGACCAAATACTTATTTTCCACCATAATTTGCAAAATAAATCTTGTCAAATCAGACAAGGTGATGTTCTGGATTTGTTTTCTCATTTTTACTCTCATAGTTGTGGTCTACCTATAATGTCAATTACAGTCCTCTCTCATCTTTTTAAGTGGGAGAAATTGCACAATTGGTGGCTGACTAAATACTTTTTTTCCCCACTGTACATTACAGAGAACCTGGAATCATCTCCTGCCATTATAGGCTTCTCCTTTGAATCAGGAAAGAATCATAGAATCATAGAATCGTAGAGTTGGAAGGGACCTCCTGGGCCATCTGGTCCAACCCCCTGCTCAAAGCAGGATTCGCTAAATCATCCCAGTCAGATGTCTGTCCAGCCTCTGTTTGAAGACTTCCATTGAAGGAGAACTCACCACTTCTCGTGGCAGCTTGTTCCACTCATTGATCACTCTAACTGTCAAAAAGTTTTTTCTAATATCTAATCTGTGTCTCCTCCCATTCAGTTTCATCCCATTGCTTCTAGTCTTTCCTTGTGCAAATGAGAATAAAGTTGATCCTTCTACAATGTGACAGCCCTTTAGATATTTGTAGACAGCTATTAAGTCTCCTCTCAGTCTTCTCTTTTGCAAACTAAACATTCCCAAATCCTGCAACCTTTCCTCATAAGACAGGGTTTGCAGACCGGTCACCATTCTGGTCGCTCTTTTCTGAACTTGCTCCAGTTTGTTGATGTCTTTTTTAAAATGTGGTGCCCAAAACTGGACACAATATTCCAGATGAGGTCTGACCAAAGAGGAGTAGAGGGAAATAATGACTTCACGTGATCTAGACTGTATGCTTCTGTTAATACATCCTAGAATTGCATTTGCCTTTTTTGCTGCTGCATCACACTGTTGACTCATATTCAGTCTGTGATCTATTAGTATGCCCAAGTCTTTTTCACATGTGCTGTTGCTTAGCCCTATTCCTCCCATTCTGTATATGCTTTTTTCATTTTTATTGCCCAGGTGTAGTACTTTGCATTTTTCCCTGTTAAAAACCATTCTGTTTGTTGCTGCCCACTTCTCCAGTTTATTTATATCTTTTTGAATCCTCTCTCTCTCTCTTCTCTAGTATTAGCTATCCCTCCTAGCTTTGTGTCATCAGCAAATTTAATCAGTTTACCCTCAATTCCTTCATCTAAATCGTTGATAAAGATGTTGAACAATACAGGGCCCAGGACAGAGCCCTGTGGTACCCCACTTGAGACATTCTTCCAACTGGATGTGCAGCCATTTACGACCACTCTTTGGGTCCGATCACTAAGCCAGTTATGAATCCACCTAACAGTTGCCTTGTCCATTCCATACTTAGACATTTTTTCAATAAGGATTGTATGAGATACTTTGTCAAATGCTTTGCTGAAGTCAAGATATACTATATCTACAGCATTTCCTTGATCCACCCAATCAGTGATTCCATCATAGAAGGAAATTAAGTTAGTCTGACATGACTTATTAGTTACAAACCCATGCTGACTCTGTTTAATCACTTCATTCTTATCCAGGTACTGACATACAAGATCTTTCCTGGTATAGAAGTCAGACTCACCGGCCTATAGTTGCCTGGGTCCACCTTCTTCCCCTTTTTGAAGATAGGAACAACATTTGCTCTTCTCCAGTCTTCTGGGACTTCTGTTCTCCAAGAATGTTCAAAGATTATGGAGAGGGGTTCAGAAATTTCTTCTGCTATCTCCTTCAGTACTCTGGGGTGTAATTCATCTGGACCTGGTGACTTGAATTCATTTAGGTTAGCTAAGTGTTTCCTCACTATCTTTCTGTTTATAGATATCCTGGATTCTTCTATTCCCTTAATAGGACAGTGAAGAACAGTTGATGTTACATTTCCTTTCTGAGAGAAAACAGATGCAAAATAGGAATTTAAAAGTTCAGCCTTCTCAACATCCTGTCTTACCATTTCATCATTTTCATCCTGTAAAAATCCTATAGCATCTTTGACTTTTCTTTTACTTTTGACATATCCCCAAAATCCTTTATTATTGCTTTTGACATCTCTTGCAAGCCTCAATTCATTGTCAGCTTTAGATAATCTGATTTGTTCCCTGCAGGTCCTGCAGACAGCATTATATTCTTCTTTAGATATGCCTCCCTCTTTCCATTTTATAAACATTTTTTTCTTCCTTTTTAGCATGTGCTTAAGTTCTGTGTTCATCCATCCTGGCTTCCTTAAATGCTTCCTATTCTTCCCTCTTTTTGGAATTGTTAACAATTGTGCTTTGAGAATTTCATTTTTCAAGATTTCCCATCCTTCCTGGACATTTTTGTCTTTAAGGATATCCAGCCATTGGATCCCTCCAATTCTCTTTCTGAATCCCTTAAAATCTGCCTTTCTGAAATCTAACCTTGACGTCTGAGTCTTCACATGTCTTCCTCCTCTAGTTATCCAAAATTCTAAAATAGCATGGTCGCTACCTCCTAGGGTCCCAGCCACTTTTACCTCCTCAACCATTTCCTCCCTGTTTGTAAGGATTAGATCCAAGGTAGCAGTTCCCCTTGTTTTCTCCCCTACCTTTTGGAAGATAAAGTTGTCAGCAAGAGAGGATAAGAATTTCCTTGACCTGTTAGTTTTGCCTGAGAGAGATTCCCAACAAATGTCTGGATAATTGAAATCTCCCATGAGAGGCACACTTTTGGATGTGTGCTTTTGGTCATTGTATTACTGAAGAACCCATGAATCTTCGACTCAAACCAAGTTTTCTTATACTTGGTAGGACATTTTGCTCTAAAATATCTTGATAATTCTCTGATTTCATGATTCCTGTGATACAGTCAAGACCTCCAGTACCAGACACAGAAAAGCAACCCGATAGCTTTATGGATCCTCTACCATGTTTAACTGTTGGTAGGGTGTTCTTATCATTAAAAGCTTTTCTCCATCTGTAAACAAACTGTTGCTTTGCATTGCCAAAAAACTTTATTTTTGTTTAATCTCTCCACAGACCATTTTCCCATAAGGATTTTATTTTGTCAAGATACTCTTTGGCAAAAATCCGTCATTCCTTTTTATGTAGTTTCTTCAGCAATGGTTTCTTCCTTGGACTTTACCCTTAAAGCTCTATTTGGTTTAGTGGGTGGCATATGGTACTTGTTGAAACCTTGATCCTAGACTGTTCCAGGTTGGCTTTCAGGTCTTTGGATGTTTGACATAGTGTTTTTCCACCATTCACACCAACCTTTGAAGACATCTCTTGTCAATGTTCCTCTTTCCCCTGAGTCAAACATTAAAGTGGTTGTCCACTACAAGGACAACCCCTTCTTAAACTAAATGTCGGCCTTGATAAAATAGTAAAACCTAGACTCATCTCCCATGCCAACTCCATTTGAGCGATGTCGGCACTACTAGTCACTGGGCTGTGATGCGTTGGATTGGCATGATAAGCCAGGCACCCATTGATACTGTGCCAGCACCGTTACTATGGCGTCGGCACTCGCCCTCCCAGGGGATGTGAAGTAGTGTTGTACAAGTGACACTGGTGCCCAAACAGCACTGATGTCACTGTCTCCACCTTCGTACAAACTGAATATGAAGAGGAAGTCCAGGATGAGGTGCAGCCCTGGCTTCTTCTTGATGCAAAGTTCGTACAAAGGCAGAGACAGTGACGCCAGCGCTGATTGGTTGCCGGCGTCATGTGTCACAACACCACATCACAGCCCGGAGAAGAGCACTTGCCGAGACTGCGGTAACGGTGCTGGCACGGGAGGTGAGTATAGGCTTTATTATTTTATCGGGGATGAAGGGGCTGTCCTAGTAATGGGAACAGTAATTAAGTGGCAGTCAGCTTTATAGTCAAGCTGATACAATACTGTCATCTACACCCGTTCTGGATGATCATGTACTGCCGGTATGTTAAGATATGTAACTCATCAAGTATCTCATGATTAGTATGGCACTAAGTTATTTTATGGACATTTCTTCTTCTATCATGTGTTTTCTAATTTGACAAGTTGTCTTCACACATGTCTTTCCATGTTCGCTGTATGATCAGTGGTCAATACAACATATGTTTCCGCTTTGTGACATTGTAGAAAGTTTCTAGTCAATTTATACATCTATAATTCTATTTTTCATTGGTCAATAAACTAAAAAAAATTCCTTCTCTTTAGGATACACTTTATGGATGGATAGCGGAGAATTGCTTTAAATATGATGCTTACACTTTTTTTTTTATTTTACAGCTAATCCTTTCTTATCAATTGATGTACATGTACTACTTCCTTTTTTTCACTTTATGTCATTTATTTACCAAAAAAGCACTGAAAGACTAAATTATTTATCACTTAGAAAAAAATCTAAATTCATCCTAAATGTGGCGGCCATATTTTGCTATTCTTTGGATATGGAGTTTACAAGTGAATTGAGAATTTTGAAAATAAAAGATCATTCCAGGAAGAGAAAGAAGCAAATTGATCTAACAAAATATATTACAAAGTTTATTATTTTCACGTGTACTATTGATTTATGGAATAATAGTAAAAACAACAGTAAAATGGTAATAGTCAAAAGTATATTTGATCACCTATTTAGGTCCTGTGCACAGGTTGCTTTGCTTGTAACAAGAGAATATACTTGACCATTTTAATTTGTTTGTAAAAGTGAAGAAAATCTGCAGGCGTACAGATGCCGCTGCCATTATTTATGGTCAGTGTATTGTAATTACCGGCAAACAACTGGATATGGATAATTTGCAACCAGGGCAGCCTAGATTATCTCCCAAAAGGTTTGTAAATGAACCTAAAATGAAGGTCAAAAGGAAACGGCTATTATTTTGCATGTAGTGTAGATTTTAGGCAACGTATCATTAACCTTTGTGTGTCTCTCATTATCAGCTGTCTGTACATGGGGAATCTGCATGCACTCAGGAATAAAGCATGGAGAACTTGTTGAGACTTTTAGGATAAGGATTTTTTAAGCTGTTTGTGCCAGTTTTCTAGGAGAAAAAAAGTTGACTGCACATATGTTTCCCACAAAAAAATAACTTTTTTTTTCAGTTTTACATTACTTTTGTCACTTTTCTAAGAAGTGGATTGGGCTGAATGAGAGGGAAATGGTCATCTACTGCTCAAAATATTAACTACAATTAACTAGTCACTTTTTTTCTTTTGTCTTTTGGTATCCGATGGTGTTTTTTGCATCAAATTCTTCAAAATTGGCGCAGGTGTTTCACAAATCTTGCCTAAAATAAAAATAATGCAACGTTTTTTAAGCAACGTTTTAGCAAAATAAACTGCATTTCCTGCTACATTGTTTAAAAATTTTGACCGAAATTTTACACTTACGTAAAATCATTCCAGAAATGTAACTTTAAAATGTAGCAATTAATGAATCAGCTGAAAACATGCGGAAACACCAAACCCAAAATGATGAACATAAAAAACAGGTGAACGCGTATAAAACAGACATTAAGATGAACGGAAAAGAAGAGTAAGGTCCAAATGAAAAATAGGTGAAAAACACTATAAATTAGACAATAAAAAAAATTGCAAATGCAATAATGAATCAGAACAAAAGTTCTAAGAAAGGATTCTGCAATGTTGATATATCTTGAGACAATATGTCAGACATGTCAACGTGGCCTATTTGGAAATTAGTTCCCCCATTTTGTTATTTAGTGGCTGCTCTTGTGGTAACCCATGTTTTAAGCAAATTATATACAGTATATTACTGTGCCATAGCGAAATAAATTAACACAAAGTTATAGAAGGTCAAAGGAACAGAAAACCTTGAAATGGTTAAATGAAACAAAAAATATGGTTGTCCTTGCTTGTTAGCATTGGCCACTCTTTTTGAGCTTGGCATTTCACCTACATAGGCCATCTATAGGACAGAGATGGAAGGTTTCTGCTACAGCCAGTTGTCTTACAACCACAAACAAGACTGAAAGAAAGAGCAGAGGCATGACTAAATTCCTTGGATGCAGGAGTTTTTATTATACAACTCTGGCAAAAAATTAAGAGACCACTGCAAAATTTTCGGTTCATCTGATTTTTCTCTTTATTGGTATATTTTTGAGTAAAATGTCAATTGCTCTTTTATTCTATAAACTACTGACAACATGTCTTCGAATATCAAAGCAATACATTTTGTATTTATTTTCAGAAAATGAGAAATGGTCAAAATAATAAAAAAATGCAGTACTTGCAGACCTCAAATAATGCTAAGAAAACAAGTTCATAATCATTTAGAAACAGCAATACTAATGTTTTAACTCAGGAAGAGTTCAGAAATCAATATTTTGTGGAAGAACCATGATTTTTAATCACAGCTTTCATGCGTCTTGGCATGCTTGCCACCAGCCTTTCACACTGCTTTTGGGTGACCTTATGCCACTCCTGATTCAAAAATTTAAGCAGTTCTTTGCTTGATGGCTTGTGACTATCCATCTCCCTCTTGAATACACTCCAGAGATTTTCAATGGGGTTCAGGTGTGGAATTTGGGCTGCCCGTGACAGTAATGTGATGTGGTGGTCCTTCATCCACACATTGATTGACCTAGCTGTGTGGCATGGCGCATTGTCCTGCTGGAAAAACCAGTCCTCAGAGTTGGGGAACATTGCCTGAGCAGAAGGAATCAACTACTTTTCTCGGATAACCTTGTATGTGGCTTGATTCATACTTCCTTCAGAAAGATTAACCTGCCCAATTCCAGCCTTGCTGAAGCATCCCCAGATCATCACCGATCCTCCACAAAATATCACAGTGGGTGCAAGACACCACCAGGTCTCTGTCTAACCATTAGATGACCAGGTGTTGGGCAAAGCTGAAAATTAGACTCATCAGAGAAGATTACCTTACTCCAGTCCTCTATGGTCCAATCCTTATGGTCTTTTGAAAACTTCAGCCTGGCTCACCTTTGCTTCTCATTGATGAAAGGTTTTTTTTCTAGCTTTACACGGCTTGAGCCCTGCCTCTAGGAGCCTGTTACAAACTGTTCTTGCCTTGCACTTCACCCCAGCTGCCATTTGCCATTGCTTTTGTTGGTCACTTGATGTATCCTGCAGTTGCTGAGTGACATTTGAATAAGATGATGGTCATCCCGGTCAGTGGAAATTCATTTTCGCCCTCTACTGGTCTGTAGCTTTGTTGTCCCCAATGTCTGCTACTTGACCTTGTTGTAATGGACTGCCATCTTAGAAATTTTAAGGATGGAGGCAACATGATGCTCACTGTATCCCTCTGCTAGTAAAGCCAGAATTGAGCCCTTCTTTTCCTCACTCAAAACTTTCCTTTTCAACTCCATTGGCATATTTACAAGTTATTTTTTCATTCCTTTTATTTTTGGGATATTACTACTACTTGTTTTGCCATCCAGCTTGTCCTTTTGCAAGAGGATTGTAAACACCATTGCAGGGTTTTTTTTTATTCTTTCCTTCGTTAAATAAGATTTGGTTCAGGTGATCACCTAATCAGAAGCATATTACGTAGAATGAGGTGTACTCTGGATGGAATTCAACTGACACTGGAATGGAATGGCTGTCAGACATGTAGAGAAGCTGATTTTTTATAAAGCTGTGCAGTGGTCTCTTACTTTTTTGCTAGAGCTGTATATGTCTCAGTTTTAACTCTACTATTTGACCATAAAAAATCACAGAAAATGAGACTTTGGGGGGGAATTGCTGGTATATTTTTTTATACTTTATGCTTCTTTTTTGTTCAGTGTTCTTATAAGTAGCTAAATATTGTACTGTTATAAATAATGTTTATTCTCTGAACAGCTTCATGTAACACATCCACTACACATAGTATTATGCGTTATTATTCCCATCGACAAGATAGAACATTCGTCAGTTCCTACCAGTTAAGTGCACTTAGGTGTACAAGTGTTGAGCAGGTATGTGTGTTTATATTTTATTTTCAGTTATTGTTGAGCAATTGCCGTCATTCAAGATTTTCACAATGAATTTTGAAAGGTTAGGTCAAAAAGCTTAAAATGGCAACGAGGAATCAATATATATGATTCTAATGGAGGCACAACACTGAGAACTTCATAATAGCAGAATGGACACTGTCACACAGGGCTCTAATGTAAGCAAACTGTGTTCAGTTCAAGCTCCTGGAATGATTTCTGAAAAAAAGAGGATGCGCTAAAAGTAAGTTTTACAATGTTGAAATAAAAAAATAGAGAAATGTGTACTATTTTTGTGACTCTATAACTACAGTATAAATAAAAAAATGACATTTTATGCAAACATCTCCTAAAAGATTACTTGCCTTGGATTGGTTGATGCAGAGTTGAGGCCTTTCATCCTATTAACTGATAGAAATCATTACATTTAGGACCAAATAGCAAACACTGCATCGAAAGTCTTCAAGGTCAATACTGCTAGGACTGTCAGCAGAAATCCAAATTTCATTCCACAGCTAAGGCTAAGTTCACACGTACCGGAACTCTCGCGGAAATTAGCGCGAGAATTCCGGAATTCCATTCCGTGGGAAAATCGCATTTTAAATTCACGCGATTTTCCCGCAGAAAAACTAGCATTTTGCAAGCATAATTAGCTTGCAAAATGCTAGCGTTTTCCAAGCGATCTGTAGCATCGCTTGGAGAACTGATTGACAGGTTGGTCACACTCGTCAAACATAGTGTTTGACAAGTGTGACCAACTTTTTACTACTGAGGCCACCTATGCAGCATCAGTAGTAAAAGATAAAATGTAAAAAAAAATAAAAAATGGTGTTATTCTTACCTTCCGTTGTCCTGCGCAGCCTTCCCGCCTCTCTCCACGCTCCCATTCCCAGTGATCCTTTGCGAAAATGCCCGCAATGACGTATGTTCTCGCGGGATCACGACGTCTTGCGATAATTCGCGATGACGTCGCGCGAATGACCGTGAGACTTCACGATACCGCGAGAACGGACGCCATCGCGGGCATTTTCACAAAGGATCACTGGGAACGGGAGCATGGAGAGAGGTGGGAAGGCTGCGCGGGACGTCGGAAGGTAAGAATAACAATATTTTTTATTTTAACTTCTATTTTTTACAGGGATATGGTACCCAAAGCCCGGAGGACAGTCTCCTCTCCTCCGGACTGTGGGTACCATCCGCAAATGTTCTGCTTACTTTCCGCATGGTAGGCACAGCCACATGCGGGAAGTAAGCGGAACAATGCATTCCTATGGGTGCGGGATCACCGCGATTCCGCAAAATTAATGAGCATGCTGCGGTTTTTACCGCAAAGCGATTCCGTCACGGTAAAAACCGCAGCATTAGCATAGCATTGCGGAATCCCATAGGAATGCATGGAATGCTTATTTTTCGCATTTTCGCGTCAAAATCGCGCGGTTAAAACCGCCGCAGAAACGCAAAAAAATGCAACGTGTGAACTCAGCCTAAGTGTCTCATCTGGAGCAGATGCATTTTCAATATGAATATCTGAAGCTCTGATCATATCTGCAGTGGAGTTTTCATTCAGAGCATCCATTGCAGATCCACTCAAAAATGATGGACAACATAAACGGAAACTGGATGTTCCCCTTTGGTGACTATAGTGTCCGATATTCAGAAGGTCAGAGCATTTCTGATATTTCTGTACCCCTTTACAAAGAGTGGTAAAGGATATGATTTTTCCTAAGAAATAAGGAGCCCGGACAGAATTCTGGACAAGAGCGATTTACACAGAGCACCACAGCATGGCTGCATGAGGTAGTAGAGAACAAGAAATTTCTGGAATTTTTTTTGTTAGAATTGTTAGAAGATATGAATGGTTGTAAATTGGAAAATCAATACACCCGGAGGACCATGCTTTGTTTTGACAGACTCCGTGGATAAAGAATTTTATGGTAACATGACAGGGGAGAAGACGTGTATGTTATTAGACAGTCAATAAAGTGTGCCTATTTGCACACCTTCACAACCTAAGACCAGGAGTGGAAGTGAAATTTTTAAAGATGTGGTGCTTAAGGGGAAGCTTTGCTGCTAAAGTAACTTGGACCTTCCTTTCTCCAGAAGAGAGGGAATCCAGCAGAGACACTGAGCTCTGCATACTTGCTTAGCTTAATGTCTCGCAGATGTTGCACCCCTCAGGGTTCAGTCGTCACAGAGGTACTGCACCTCAGCCAGAGGTGTGGTTCTCCGCTCTCAGGTAAGGAGGGAACACCACCCAGAACTCACACACTCGCATCCAACAACAGACCTGTCAGGTGCAAGAAGGGACTGGGTAGAAGGTGTGGGTGGAGAAAGCAGCAGGGGGAGAGCTGAAGGAAGTGACAGTGAGAGGAATGAGTCAGTTGGAGCTGGGAACTTGAGCAGTGAGGAGCTAGTCCCTAGACCAGAAGACAGTAGAAAGAGAGAAAAGAAAGAGAAGAAAAAGAAAGATAAGCTTCACTGGAAGAGAGGAAGAAGGGGTCCTAGGGGCACGGGTAGTGAGGAGTCAACCAGTGGGGCCCGTATCCACGCCGACCATAGTCGGGTGGAGGGACCAGGTCGTAGTAGGGGACTGGCCTCAGACTAGTTAAGAAACTAAGGACTCTGCTAGCTAACCGGAGGATGCAGGATCTGCATGTGCTGCAGCCACATCCATACACATTCACTGAAAAGGCAGTGGGATAGGATCAAGGGGACCTAGAGCACATCGCCAACAGAATCGGGGGCTACTGGCTTGGGACACTGTGTGTGAAGGCGTAGGGCAGGAGAGGTGGGAGCCAGAGCAGTGATACAGCCAGGGAAGGAACATCAGAAGAGGGTTCTGACATGGTGTATCTTAAACTACCTGAGAGCTGGCTGGACCACCGACTCGGAGGACGCAGCACCCCAGCTGGGGATTGTAACTGGAAGAACTGTGAGTAAAAAGTATGAAAACTGCACTCCACTGTGTTCTCTGTCTAATTTACGGTGTCACCTGCTTTCCACCACGATGACAACCACCATCATCATCTCTAACACCTATACCTGCCATGGGGCTTAGATCTACCTGTGGAGAGCTGTAACAACTCTGCTGCATCACCAACAGCCCCAGCGGTCTCTTTTGCAGAGTCGGCTATCATCTTCCTTGCCGAATACCATGGATGGTGTCACGAATCATCCCCATCTTTATTCCCTAAAATCATCATTCTCTTTATTTTCATTGCATGCCCAGGGCTACGGACCGGGTCAATGCTGCCGTGACATCTCCTTTAAGAACTGACTGGCCCGGTATCGAGTAACCCCGGCCCTTGAGGGCGCTGCACAGTGAACTCCTGTCACCTCACTGATGTCACCCCAAGCTTGAAAAAATTCTCATGCTCTTGGTACTGCCTGGAAGGTCCTGTGCGTTCGCAGCCAATGAACTCAGTTCAACTCACTAACGTCAGCACGAGCACTGTAAAAAATGTTCTTACGGGGCTTGTGCTTACATCAGTTTAACAGAGTTCATTGGCTGTAAACTCCCAGGGCCTTTCTGACTGCACCGTGGACGTGAGAACTTTCTCACGCTCGCTGTGACATCAGTAAGGTCATAGGAGTTCACCGTGCGTCACTATGCACTGCTAGCACACAATGCTCAGTGTCTCTGCTGGATGACAGCCTGTATAGTCACATCATGCAGCAATCCAGCCTGCCATCTAGATGTAGCAGAGCTAGACCAGTCATGGGACAAATTAATTATTATCTTCTCATTGGACAGGTGAAGACCATTGTTGTTTATTACGTTAATTCTGTTACAGGAGACATTGACTTCTGAGGACTGGGCAATGATGCGAGTATGGTTACTTTAGAGTCTGTGTTATTTTTACAAATAATGAACTCTATTCTGTGTGTGTGTTTTTTTTATACAATATCACTATAGCTTTAGTAATGGGGGCATCTTTTAGACGCCTCTCCATTACTAACCTCTGGGCTTGATGTCACCTGACAATATAAAGGTGACATCAACTACCCCGATTAATACCCCACTTGTCACCACACCATGGCAAGTGGAAAAATTTGGGCAAAGCACCAGAATTGGTGCATCTAATAGAAAATACCAGCCCCACAATGCCTGCTTTAGTTTGGCTTGTTGGCAAAAGTGGGGGGACCCCACTCCATCTTTTAAAAATATTTATTTAAATAATTAAAAAATACAGCGTGGGGACCCCTCTATTCTTGATAACCAACCTTGCTAAAGATGACAGCTGAGGTTTGCAGCCCGCAGCTGTCAGTTTAGCCTGGTTAGTTAACAAAAATACAGCGGAACCCCAGGTAACTTTTTTACAATTTATTTATAGTGCAGGTGGCGGATGATGAATACTTCCATCAGCTGAGTGCTCTCGCTCTTAACAGTTGAATTCATCTTGCAACACTGTCCCCTGGAAGCTTTCTTCAGCACGCAACGCCAGGGAATGGCGCAAACAGTACCACTGTTTCCCAGGCACCATTACGTGTCACATTGATGACACATGGATGTCATCTGTGTGTCATCAGTGTGCATGTTTGTGGCCCGTACTGCTAACGGAAGCACGGAGATCTAAAAGAGCCCTTAGTGGAAACTCAATGATTTTCCGAGCTTTGGCCGAATTTTGCTAACTTTAAGGAAAAATGCTTGGGAATCCGAACACGAATCCGAATGTGCAGCGTTCATAAAGAATTTGAGATTGGCTAACGTTTTCCGAACAAGTACACTCATCTCTAATCAACACACAGTCTCCCAAAATATATTATTTTTAGCAGGATGTCTGGCAAGAATAGGAGCTAGAGTCAGGGATGGGATTCAGCTGGTTCTCATAAAGTCACCAAAACCTTTTTTTTTTCAAACACAGCCGGTTCGGTGCACTGGTAAAACAGCATGCTGACCCGGTTGCCTACTTACTGGATTCCTATACACATTTCATGAAGATGCCAATGTGGTGCTTATAGTTCAGAGGCCCTAGTTGATCCCGCATAGTGCATTTTGTCTCAGCTGTACTATGGGTATGGAAGGAATTCAGACACCTTTAAATTTTTCACTCTTTGTTTCATTGCAGCCGTTTGGTGAATTCAAAAAAGTTATTTTATTTCTTATTAATGTACACTTTGCACCCCATCTTGACTTAAAAAAATACAGAAATGTAAACATTTTTACAAATTTATTAAAAAAGAAAAACTGAAATATCACATGGTCATAAGTAGAGTTGAGCGATACCGTCCGATACTTCAAAGTATCGTATCGGATGGTATCGGCCGATCTTTAAAAAAAGTATCGGTATCGCCGATTCCGATACCGGAAGTCCCATTCAAGTCTATGGGACTTCCGGTATCGGAATAAGAAAAACCCTTTCCTGCCCTTGTACAGCCTCTCTGGGGTCTGTACGGGCCTTTCGGGGGGCTGTGCCGGCCTGCCAGGGGGTCTGTGCAGGCTCCGGTGGTCTGTGCCGGCCTGCCGGTGGTCTGTGCAGGCTCCGGGGGGCTGTGCCGGCCTGCCGGGGGGCTGTGCCGGCCTGCCGGGGGGCTGTGCAGGCTCCGGGGGGCTGTGCCGGCCTGCCGGGGGGCTGTGCCGGCCTGCCGGGGGGCTGTGCCGGCCTGCCGGTGGTCTGTGCAGGCTCCGGGGGTCTGTGCAGGCATCGTCCGATGGGACTACAAGTCCCATCGGGCGATGCCTGCTACCATGACAGTGATTGACACATTAGCCAATGATGGGACAGTAGTAGTCCCATCATCCGGCTAATGTGTTAAATGTAAAAAAAAAATTACATGCTACATACATACAACATGCATACTACATACATGCTACATTCATACTACATACTACATACATGCTACATTCATACTACATAAATACTACATGCAACATACATACTACATATATACTACATGCATGCTACATACATACTGCATGCTACATACATACCACATATATACTACATACATACTACATACATGCTACATGCTACATACATAACACATATATACTACATGCATGCTACATACATACTACATGCTACATACTACATATATACTACATGCATGCTACATACTACATGCTACATACATACTACATATATACTACATGCATGCTACATACATACTGCATGCTACATGCATGCTACATACATACTACATACATGCTACATACATGCTACATACATGCTACATACATGCTACATACATGCTACATACATGCTACATGCATGCTACATGCATGCTACATATATACTACATGCATGCTACATACATACTACATGCTACATACATACCACATATATACTACATACATACAATACATTCATACAATACATACATAGACATACAGTACATATAACATAGAGTAACATACTTACCAATACTTGTCACATTGTTCCCCGAAGCCATTGTCTTTTCCGGGATAAATATTAACATAACAAACCACAAAAATACTCACCCACGATCCGAAGCAGTCCACGAGTGTGTCCCACGACGATCTTGGGTAGAGAACTGCAGCATCAGATGATGCTGCCGTTCTCTACGGGCTGCAGGAATCCAATGACGGAAGGTAGGTATCCTTCCGCACTGTATTCCTCCGCCACTTAAAAAAAAAAAAGTCCCTAGTCTCACTTTATGCCATTGCTGTGTGGGAAATTCCCACACAGCAATGGCATAAAGTGAGACTAGGGACTTTTTTTTTTTAAGTGGCGGAGGAATACAGTGCGGAAGGATACCTACCTTCCGTCATTGGATTCCTGCAGCCCGTAGAGAACGGCAGCATCATCTGATGCTGCAGTTCTCTACCCAAGATCGTCGTGGGACACACTCGTGGACTGCTTCGGATCGTGGGTGAGTATTTTTGTGGTTTGTTATGTTAATATTTATCCCGGAAAAGACAATGGCTTCGGGGAACAATGTGACAAGTATTGGTAAGTATGTTACTCTATGTTATATGTACTGTATGTCTATGTATGTATTGTATGAATGTATTGTATGTATGTAGTATATATGTGGTATGTATGTAGCATGTAGTATGTATGTAGCATGCATGTAGTATGTATGTAGCATGCATGTAGTATATATGTAGTATGTATGTAGCATGCATGTAGCATGCATGTAGTATGTATGTAGTATGTATGTAGTATATATGTAGTATGTATGTAGCATGTATGTAGTATGTATGTAGCATGCATGTAGTATGTATGTAGTATGTATGTAGTATATATGTAGTATGTATGTAGCATGTATGTAGTATGTATGTAGCATGCATGTAGTATGTATGTAGCATGTATGTAGCATGCAGTATGTATGTAGCATGTATGTAGTATGTATGTAGTATATATGTAGTATGTATGTAGCATGCATGTAGCATGTATGTAGCATGCATGTAGTATGTATGTAGTATTTTTTTTTTTTTTTTTTTTTTTTTTTTTTTAACATTTAACACATTAGCCGGATGATGGGACTACTACTGTCCCATCATTGGCTAATGTGTCAATCACTGTCATGGTAGCAGGCATCGCCCGATGGGACTTGTAGTCCCATCGGACGATGCTTGCACAGACCCCCGGACATCAGCACAGCCCCCCGGCAGGCCGGCACAGCCCCCCGGCAGGCCGGTACAGACCCCCACAGGGTGCACAGACCACCGGCAGGCCGGCACAGCCCCCCGGCAGGCCGGTACAGACCCCGGGCAGTCCACACAGCCCCCCGGCAGGCCGGCAGAGACCCCCGGAAGGCCCGAAATGACGGCGCATCATGATGCGCACACACCGCGCATCATGATGACGTCAGGCCGTCAATCAACTGAACTTCCGATTCTGATGCCGAATTCCGATATTGAAAAAATATCGGAAGTCGGTATCGGAATTCCGATACAGCAAGTATCGGCCGATACCCGATACTTGCGGTATCGGAATGCTCAACACTAGTCATAAATATTCAGACCCTTTGCTCAGACACTCATATTTAAGTCACATGCTGTCCATTTCCTTGTGATTCTCCATGAGATGGTTTCTACTCCTTCATTGGATTTCACTTTTTTGAATTTACCAAATGGCTTCAATGAAACAAAGAGTAAAAAATTTAAAGGAGGTCTCAATACTTTCCGTACCCACTGTATATTATCAATAAATATGCATTTGTTCATTGTGAAAAATAATGCAATTCTGGGACTATCACTTTAAGGTCATACTGGGAATTGTAGATTTATGCAATACAAACATAAATGTTCAAGTCTGATCTGATATCTTATTTGATCGCTGTACTAAGCTTGGTGATGATGGTTTTTCTGGTGCTGTATTCATGTACTCGTGATGATTCTGATGTTGTATACATGTACTGATGATGGTTCTGGTGATTTATTCATGTACTGATGATGGTTCTGGTGATTTATTCATGTACTGATGATGGTTCTGGTGATTTATTCATGTACTGATGATGGTTCTGGTTTTGAATTGATGTTCTGTATCTGGTGTTGTGTTCTTGCACTGATGGTGTTTTGATTGCTGTAAATATGAACATATGTTAATTCTCGAGCTGTTTTTACATAGTCATGATGGTTCTGAAGTTGTATCCATGTTCTAATGGTGATTTTGGTGTTGTATGCATGTAGTAATGGAGGTTATAGTGTTGAATTCATCTACGGTTGGAGGTTTTAGTGATGGATTCATGTACTCATGGTGAGTCCATGTTAATAAAAATTACTACTTCAGCATATTTGTTAGGAGCACTAAAGCTTAATTGTTGGGGAAAGAAAGATCGACATCCGACCTCAGTATGCTGTATTATACATGTGTGTAAATTCTGAAGTCACATAAAATACTTGTATAACACCTAGTACATTATCAACACTCAGAGATATCACTGTTTGTTATTAGCGGTGTTACATAAGACTGCAGGAGAATGTGCCTTTAATTTTGGTTAGCATTACTTTAATATTTTGAGTAAGGGAGGATTGTGTAAGTGATTGAGTGTTAAAAATGAAAACCTAATGTTTAAAAATGTGAATTTCATCCCTACCTACAGTGTATAGTGGCAAATACGACCCCAGCTATAAAGTGAACTAAACCGTCTAAGCTGCGTCATGGAAGGGTTACTTGAAAATGATGTTTAACTAGATGTGCTATAAATAAAACATGTTTCCATTCATTCTCAATTGGTCAGACTGCCTTGTTATTCCATTATACCTTGTTATAGCGCATTAATAAAATGCATTAAGTTATGAAAGGTAAAATAGGTTTTGGGAGCTAATGTACCCAGAGAATCAATACAACAGAATGATAACATGCAATTCTGCTGTAAAAGGCAGAGACCATTCTGCTCAAGGAGCTGTGTGGGTTTTCTGACATTTTCTACTCTCTACAACGGGAAAAATGGCTTGCTGGTAAATGCGCAATGGGCTTATTACTTCTTAGTTCTGCTAAGGCATAAGTGGAAAATAACTTACTGTATTGCATGGAAATGATTAAACGGAAGAGGTAAAGAAATAATTCAAGGATTTTCAACAAACATTAGAAAGCCCAACAAGTGACAACTGCTGATTTCTTGTAATTGGTTAGCAAAAAGTTTTTAAAAAGCTTCAAGTTTTTTATGAAACAAAATAATTAATAATTGTTATCATCATTGTGACTTGAATAAAGGAACAGTTTTAGCAAATCATTTTATTCCCAGTATTATAGCAATTTTGGAGTATTTTTTCTTATAGCTCTACAAGGGGTTGCTCCTCTGTGTAGAGCCATGGTTGGAGGCCCTAGTCGGTTATAAATGTTCATGTATCCAGTGTACCGTTAGTCCAGTATAAGTTGTCCTTTTTACCTTTGACTGCTTCAGCGGTGTCCTAATCTTGAAATCACGTCCATAGTATCTTTACCCCGTGGTCGCATCAGTGGTGCGAGAACTGTTACCAGAGACCTGTGTGTCTGTACCTGTCCCTCATGGCTGTCCTGCCTATACACACTCTGAACCGTTCCATGTGGCCATCCTGTCCTCACTTTCTTAACTTCCCAGTAGATTTCCTGACCAGTCAAGGAATCTGGATTAATGGCTTAGGCTATGTGCACACGCTGCGGATTGGTCTGCGGATTTGTATCTCCGGAACCGCAGGTAAAATGACCTGCGGTTTTACCTGCAGATTGGCCTGCGGTTTATCACCTCTACAATGGAGGAGATGGTAAACCACAGCAGAATTCGCAGAAAAGAAGTGACATGTCATTTCTTTCTATGGATTCAAAACCGCAGCTGTTCCGCAGTTAAAAATCCCAATCACATAGACTTACATGCTACTGTACACTGTCTGCAGAACTGCTGCAGATCCACAGCGGCCAAAACCGCAGCGGATCCGCAGCAAAAACCGCAGCATGTGCACATACCCTTAGACCTTTGGGGTCAGCTGCTACTGCCACCCTGGAGTGCCACCTGAACAGCTACCTGCTGCACAAGCCTGACCTTACCACTAGAGGATCCAGTGAACTCCAAGGTAGCTGCTTAGTTACGCCGCTCTAGAGTAGGTCTAGGCTGTCGCACAGTGGGTCCACAAACAATTTGCGCCACCTTCAGGCATAACACTCTTTTAATACTTCTAGAGATTTTTAAGAAATAAAAATTGAAACTAGTTTAGCGTGTTTCCCTACACAATAATATGATGCTCAATCAGGACTGGCAATGTCAGACTGTGAATGGACACACTTTTTTAACGAGATTGTCACAGTGGTAACTCGTATGCCTCCTCAGTGCTGCCCGACTCACCATGGTCACCGCGCTTATTCTCCTTGTGTCAGTTTGTCTCACTGAGTTTGCCTCTAAGGCCGGGGTCACACTAACCGACGCAAAATATGGTCCGTTGTTTACACGCGTAATACGGATGAATGACTCCTAAATAGTGCTTCGTATGTCATCCGTAAGCAAGGTGTGGTCGCGTATTTTGCGCATGTCAGCATCCGTATGTAATCCGTATGAAATCCGTATGCAATCCGTATGGCAAGATTTTTTCGCAGGCTTGCAAAAAGGACATTTAACGGTTTTGAGGCCTGCAAACTATTTAAATCATTAGCCTGCACCCTATTTATTGCTTCAGGAACAGGTGGCTGCCTCCATTCTGTCCATTTGTAACCTTGCCTTCACTAGGTGTGTTGGTGTTGTATGTGCAACATGGCAGACAGTCTGACTTTCAACACAACTGAGCAGGTTCTGTTCAGCTGGTTTTTGTCACGCCGCTTTGGTCAACCATACCCAGTGATAGTGGATCCGCGGAGGAGGAGACGCATGTGGTTCCATCCACTTTTGAGGCAACGACTCCCAAGAGGTCATTTTCACCGCCTCTATTCTTCTCTGCCGGAGCATCGTGCAAAATTCTACCAATACTATCGCATGAGCCTTGCAACATTTGATCGACTCTTGGAGACAGTGCGCCCTAGGATAACCTTTCAGGACACAAGGATGCGCAAAGCTATATCTGCAGAGGAGTGACTTCTACTCACATTACGGTATGTACAGTCATATGTAAAAGTTTGGGCACCCCTATTAATGTTAACCTTTTTTCTTTATAACAATTTTGGTTTTTGCAACAGCTATTTCAGTTTCATATATCTAATAACTGATGGACTCAGTTATATTTCTGGATTCAAATGAGGTTTATTGTACTAACAGAAAATGTGCAATCTGCATTTAAACAAAATTTGACCGGTGCAAAAGTATGGGCACCCTTATCATTTTCTTGATTTGAACACTCCTAACTACTTTTTACTGACTTCCTGAAGCACTAAATTGGTTTTGTAACCTCATTGAGCTTTGAACTTCATAGCCAGGTGTATCAAATCATGAGAAAAGGTATTTAAAGTGGCCACTTGCAAGTAGTTCTCCTATTTGATTCTCCTATGAAGAGTGGCATCATGGGCTCCTCAAAACAACTCTCAAATGATCTGAAAACAAAGATTATTCAACATAGCTTTTCAGGGGAAGGATACAAAAAGTTGTCTCAGAGATTTAACCTGTCAGTTTCCAC
This sequence comes from Dendrobates tinctorius, assembly GCF_039654945.1. NCBI lineage: Eukaryota > Metazoa > Chordata > Amphibia > Anura > Dendrobatidae > Dendrobates > Dendrobates tinctorius. Next base: position 10,517,498 of record NW_027361752.1, on the reverse strand, counting down.
TGTGAGGAACATAGTAAGGAAATGGAAGAACACAGGTACAGTTCTTGTTAAGCCCAGAAGTGGCAGGCCAAGAAAAATATCAGAAAGGCAGAGAAGAAGAATGGTGAGAACAGTCAAGGACAATCCACAGACCACCTCCAAAGAGCTGCAGCATCATCTTGCTGCAGATGGTGTCACTGTGCATCGGTCAACAATACAGCGCACTTTGCACAAGGAGAAGCTGTATGGGAGAGTGATGCGAAAGAAGCCATTTCTGCAAGCACGCCACAAACAGAGTCGCCTGAGGTATGCAAAAGCACATTTGGACAAGCCAGTTACATTTTGGAAGAAGGTCCTGTGGACTGATGAAACAAAGATTGAGTTGTTTGGTCATACAAAAAGGCGTTATGCATGCGCTGTATTGTTGACCGATGCACAGTGACACCATCTGCAGCAAGATGATGCTGCACGTCTTTGGAGGTGGTCTGTGGATTGTCCTTGACTGTTCTCACCATTCTTCTTCTCTGCCTTTCTGATATTTTTCTTGGCCTGCCACTTCTGGGCTTAACAAGAACTGTACCTGTGTTCTTCCATTTCCTTACTATGTTCCTTACAGTGGAAACTGACAGGATAAATCTCTGAGACAACTTTTTGTATCCTTCCCCTGAAAAGCTATGTTGAATAATCTTTGTTTTCAGATCATTTGAGAGTTGTTTTGAGGAGCCCATGATGCCACTCTTCATAGGAGAATCAAATAGGAGAACTACTTGCAAGTGGCCACTTTAAATACCTTTTCTCATGATTTGATACACCTGGCTATGAAGTTCAAAGCTCAATGAGGTTACAAAACCAATTTAGTGCTTCAGGAAGTCAGTAAAAAGTAGTTAGGAGTGTTCAAATCAAGAAAACGATAAGGGTGCCCATACTTTTGCACCGGTCAAATTTTGTTTAAATGCAGATTGCACATTTTCTGTTAGTACAATAAACCTCATTTGAATCCAGAAATATAACTGAGTCCATCAGTTATTAGATATATGAAACTGAAAGAGCTGTTGCAAAAACCAAAATTGTTATAAAGAAAAAAGGTTAACATTAATAGGGGTGCCCAAACTTTTACATATGACTGTACGACACAACCACATTCTCTATGTTCATGATGTGTTGCCCAAAGTATGTATTTATTGCTTCATGGACTAATTTTAATGCCCTCATCTCATTCCAGATATGTTGAAACTTACAGACCAGAATGTTATGTGTAATATGTACTGAATATCACTTAGTCATTGTGCGACCAATTATGTGTGTGTTAGTAGATCTGAAATCCTAACAAGTTTGGTATGTATGTACCTGTTTTTTGGTTAATTTGTGCATTCTAAAATGTTCCTTTTATCCTTTTCTGTTGTTTTTCAGCTTGCTGTCCACTGGCCTGTCTTATGCCGCCCTCCACCATGAGTTTCTGATTGGAAGATTTACCATTTCTGGCATAGTCAGGTCGACATGTAGTGAAATATGGTCAAGACTACATCAACTCCTCATGCCCGAGCCCAGGATGGAAGACTGGTTGAGGATATCAAGGGACTTTGAGGAGGAATGCCAGTTTCCTAATTGTATTGGGGCCCTTGATGGCAAACATATCTGGGTGCGTAAGCCGCCGAACTCTGGCTCCCAATTCTTCAATTATAAGCAATACTTTTCTGTTGTATTGTTGGCTCTGGCCGACCCTCAATACAAGTTTATAATTGTTGACATTGGGGCCTATGGAAGGACAGGAGATTCTCGAGTCTTCAATACTTCCATCATGGCTCGGTGGCTACGCACCAACCAGTTGGATCTACCACCACCATGCCAGCTACCAGGCTCCACTCAAGAATCTGTCCCTTAAGTCCTTGTGGCAGATGAGTCGTTTCAGGTAACGGGCAATGTCATGAGGCCATATCCCCGGCGCAACCTTGACCACCGGCGCAGAATTTTTAACTTGCGCCTACCACGTGCTCGGCGACTGGTGGAGTGTTCCTTGGCATTCTTTGTGCCAAATGGTGGGTACTCCAGTCTGCCATTCAGCTGAGTGAACAAAATGTTAATGAAGTAGTTAAAGCCTGTGTGGTTCTTCATAACTTCACCAGGATACATGATTGTTCCTCCTCTGCTGGTGTTGTGCGTGGGTTGGACAATGTGCGTAGGGCGAGACCACCTATCAACCCTCAACGTAAACCGCTCTCTGGCCTCAAAGTGCGCAATATTTTCACAAATTACTTTATGTCACCTGAGGGGGAAACTTCTTGGCAAGAGCATGCTGTGTCGATGTTATAATATTTTGGTTTATGTGTGTCTAAATATATATATTTCTTCTCCTTTTCATTCTATGACTGTTGAATTGCATTGGTAAGCGTTTGTTAGTATGCTGACACGGTTTTTTAGAATTGAGACAGAGACATAACATGTAGTAGACAAATGTTTACTTTTGCCTTTTTTTTTTTTTTAAAGCAAAACATATTCTTGCCATATCAGAAATGTGGCAATGGGCCAAATTGGCCTTTTTGCAGATGTGAACATCGTGTCACAATAAAATTTTCACACATAGAAAATAACAAAAATAACATTAGGGAATAACAAAATGGAAAGATTATAAATTTTTGTATGTTGGGGAAGGAGAAGGCAGAAGACCAGCCTGTGTTTGCTGCTGGCTACTTTGCCCAACTTGCCCATCGCCCTGTGTGGGGGCATACTGTTGCCCATGATGTGGGTAGTGTACTGCCTCCTGGGATTGGGCTTGGTACTGGCCAGAGTGATACTGAACAGGGGCATCTTGTTGGGTCGGGTAGGCCCGTGTCTCACACCCACCAATATAGCCATGTCGTCCCCAACCAGGTTGGGACCAGCCTCCAACACTGGGTGGGAAAAAGTGGCCATATTGGTGAGGTTGGCTAGAGGCAGACATATGTGGCTGCTGTTGGAAAGGTTGGGTAGGGGAGGAAGGGGGTGAGGTGTAGGCCTACATATTTGAGGATCCTCAGAGCCTGCTTGAGCAAGCATGTGTGTGGGTGGTTTAAGGCGCATTAGATTTCTGGGTGAAAGCTGCCACCTCTCCAGATATTCAAATAACTCATATGGGGTATTGGGGGGTGTGCTTGCATCAAGCAGGATCTGAAAACATCCTCGAATATGGAGCCTCGCCTCACGGGAAAGGGCACGAAGATAAAGGGCCAGGCTACGTGAGTATGCCTCCTCACCATCATCTGTATTCACTCTAGACAGATAGTTGAGGACCCCTGTGTCCACATTGGTACGGGTATCTTGGGCAGGGATATGGCGCCTTCTTCTTCCTCGCCGGGATGGTCCAGCAGGCTGTGGGGAGCCCCGGATCTGGGCAGTTGGGCTGCTGCTCATGTTGCCCTGCTCCTCCTGTATGGCTGATGGTGCAGCAGCAGACAGTCCTGGTTGTGGATGTGGTCCTGGTAGTGGGGTTTGTGGTGCAGGCACTGGGTTTTCCTGAGAGGATTCTTCACCCATACTTCTTGTAGGGGGAGAAGATGTGCCAGCCACCTCATCCCCTACAGGATCAATGATGGGCTCTGTATCTGAGCCAGTTCCTCTCTCCGTAAGGTTGGACTGAGTTCTTTTATGAAATAGAACAGAGCCAAAAATAAATCAATATTTTTGGCCCTGTAAAGTATCTGTGTAATGTGATGTGAGGTATCTACTTACGGTCTCAGATCCAGAATAGGGGCGAGGATGGAGAGGTGGTCATAATAAATATATTTTCTCTTTGTGTGGCCCGCATCACCACTCCTGGACCGCTGCTGACGTTCCCGCCTGTATTGGTCGCGGATGCTGCGCCACCGTCTCATCACATCTTCCACTGCAATGTGACAGGAAATATTCTCAATTTCACATATTTGATAGGTCAAATTTGCTACCAGAAGCCTAGGCATGTGGCCTTCTGGGGTGTTCTTTCTAGCCAGGGTGGCATATCTAATTGGCCCATCCAGGCCAGATACACAGGGTCACAATAGTTCATGTATCAAGTAACTACACTTAATAACTTGGTTGGCCAAGAGGATGAGGAGCTTGTGGCCTGTGCCAAATGATGGCAGTGTAAAACCATGGGTCACATCAAAATCTACCCGCCTCATGAGGAAAAAAGTACAAGCACAGGAAGGAGGGGGGCTGATTCTATATGCATTTTTTGATGTGAGGTATTTTTAAACAGTTTTTGGGTTGTACTTACTCAGTTGCTGCTGCTCCTCACGTGGCCGATCACCAAAATAATGGAACATCTGGTGACATATGCGCCTCCATGACGCCTCCTTTCTTGCCCGGTTGGCATAATGGGCATCACGCTGGTCCCAGAGTTCTGGCCACTCCTGCAATAACACAATCAACATCTCCACATTCAATAAATATGGGACCATGACGCTGCTGTACTCCGTGGAGGCGTACTTCCTGGATGACTGGAGCGCTTTTTGAGCTCATTTGCATGTCTAAGCTTCCTGATGATGGATTGGCCCATTTCCTGTCACCTGCCAAAAGACCTGCGTATTTCTCGCAAGTCACTCGTGTGGTCCGTGTGTAATCCGTATTTTTTTGCGCTCCCATAGACTTGCATTGGCGTACTACGGGCGTAGTACGCTGACAATTGCAGCATGCTGCGATTGGCACGGACCATAGAATACGGATGAGAAATATACGGCCGTTGGGAGCTGCCCCATAGAGAATCATTTGTCCGTGTGTAATGCGTGCTTTTAACGCCTCTCACTCGTCCGTATTCCTCTCTAGTGTGACCCCGGCCTTACAACACTTCAGAACTGCTGCATCTGCATGTCATTTCCATTTGGTTTTAGGGGGACATGGCCTGTCTGTACAGGAATTTAACCTTGCTGGTTAAGTATCTGGGCCTATCCCATGGCAGGTCTCCCTGATGCCCAGTCCAGTTTTGAAACCTTATCTCAAGCATATGTATTGTATTTTAAGAATATAATGTTAGCTTTCTATAGTTTGCACTTGGGCCCCATGTTTTTTTCTGAATTGCAACATAAGGTTTTAAAAATAAAAGGTTATATGTTGTTGAAATATTTTTTAAATCTTTTATTAAAGTCTAATTTTTCTTTTTTTTATTTAACTGTATTATTACCCTAACCATAACCCTAACCATAATCATGGACTTAAACCTATCCCTTACCTTAGATTGGGTTAGAAAAAAGTTTTAAACTGTATGATTTATACTGCTGTCTTAGTAACTGCCAAAGCAGAGTAAAGCAGCTAGTGGCAAGCATATATCGGCTGCCGTGCTCTGCATTGCAACTGACAGCATCGCTGGCATTTTTATTCACTCAGCTCACCAGTCAGCCATTCACTTTGCCTTCTGCACGCCTTCAGCACTCGTCCTCTAGAGTTAATATATAGTGAGGATTTTTGTCACAGTCCAATTCCTGGATCTGTGTCAGATCCGGGATTCCCTCATTTAATCCTTACTGTCACAGTCCAATTCTTGAATCTGTGTCAGATTCAGGATTCCCTCATTTAACCCCTTAGCGACAGAGCCAGTTTGCAGCTTAATGACCAGGCCAATTTTTACAATTCTGACCACTGTCACTTTATTAGGTTATAACTCTGGAACGCTTTAATGGATCCTGCTGATTCTGAGACAGTTTTTTCGTGACATATTGTACTTCATGATAGTGGTAAAATTTATTCAACAAGTCTTGTGTTTATTTATGAAAAAAATGGAAATATGGCCAAAATTTAGAAAATTTTGCAATTTTAAAACTTAAAATTTTTATGCCCTTAAATCAGAGAGATGTGTCACACAAATTTCTTAATAAATAACATTTCCCACATGTCTACTTTACATCAGCACAATTTTGGAAGCAAAATTTTTTTCTGTTAGGAAGTTATAAGGGTTAAAAGTTGACCAGCGATTTCTCATTTTTACAGCAAAATTTACAAAACCATTTTTTTTAGGGACCACATCAAATTTAAAGTCATTTTGAGGGGTGTACATGACAGAAAATACCCAAAAATGACACTGTTCTAAAACCTAGACCCCGCAAGGTGCTCAAAACCACATTCAAGAAGTTTATTAACCCTTTACTTGCTTCACAGGAACAAAATCAATGTGGAAGGAAAAAATTAACATATAACTTTTTTTGCAAAAAATTTACTTCAGAAACAATTTTTTTTTATTTTCACAAGTGTTAAAAGAGAAAATGAACCACAAAATGTGTTGTGCAATTTCTCCTGAATACGCTGATACCCCATATGTGGGGGTAAACCACTTTTTCAGCGCACGGCAGAGCTCGCAAGGGAAGGAGCTCATTTGACTTTTTCAACACAGAATTGGCGGGAATTGAGATCGGATGCCATGTTGCGTTTGGAGAGCCCCTAATGTTCCTAAACAGTGGAAACCCCCAACAAGTGACCACATTTTAGAAACTAGACCCCTTAAAGAACTTATCTAGATGTGTGGTGAGCACTTTGAACCTTCAAGTGCTTCACAGAAGTTTATAATGTAGAGCAGTGAAAATTAAAAATATTTTTTTTTCTCAAAAATGATTTTTTAGCCCACTATTTTTTATTTTCACAAGGCTAACAGGAGAAATTGGACCACAAAAGTTTTTGTGCAATTTGTCCTGAGTATGCTGATACCACATATGTGGGGGGAAACCACTGTTTGGGTGCATGGGAGAGCTTGGAAGGGAAGGAGTGCCATTTTGGAATGCAAACTTTGATGGAATGGTCTGCGGGCGTCACATTGCGTTTGCAGAGCTCCTGATGTGACTAAACAGTTTAAACGCCCCAAAAGTGATCCCATCTTGGAAACTAGACCCCCGAAGGAGCTTATCTAGATATGTGGTGAGCACTTTGAACCCCCAAGTGCTTCACAGAAGTTTATAACGCAGACCTGTGAAAATAAAAAATCTTTTTTTTTCCTCAAAAATGATTTTTTTGCGCTCTATTTTTTAATTTCCTAAGGGCAACAGGAGAAATTGGACCACAAAAGTTGTTGTGCAATTTGTCCTGAGTATGCTGATACCACATATGTGGGGGGAACCCCTGTTTGGGCGCATGGGAGAGCTCGGAAGGGAAGGAGTGCCATTTTGGAATGCAGACTTTGATGGAATGGTCTGCGGGCGTCATGTACGCTTGCAGAGCCCCTGATGTACCTAAACAGTGGAAACCCCAAACAAGTGACCCCATTTTGAAAACTAGACCCCCCAAGGAGATTATCTAGATGTGTGGTGAGCACTTTGAAACCTCAAGCGCTTCACAGAAGTTTATAACGCAGAGCCGTGAAAATAAAAAGTCTTTTTTATTTCCAAAAAAGTGATTTTTTAGCCCCCAATTTTTAGACTCCCAAAGTTGCTAAATAGTGGAAACCCCTCAATTATTGCTCCAACCCTAACCCCAATACACACCTAACCCTAATCCCAACCCTAACCCTAATCCCATCTCTAATCGCTAATCCTAATTCTAACCCTAATCCTAATTCGCCCTAACCCTAATTCTAACCCTAGCCCTAGCCCTAACCCTAACACTAGCCCTAACCCTAACCCTAGCCATAACCCTAGCTCTAAACCTAACCATAGCCCTAACCCTAGCCCTAGGCCTAACCCTAACCCTAATGGAAAAAAAAAAAAAATATATTTTCTTTATTTTATTATGTTTGCCTAACTAAGGGGGTGATAAACAGGGGGGTTATTTACTATTTTTTTTAATTTTGATCACTATGATAGTTTATCATAGTGATCAAAATGAATGAATGGAATCTGCCAGCCGAAGCCTGCAGATTCCCGGCGGGCACACTGCGCATGCGCCCGCCATTTTCTCCGGATCCAAGATGGCGGCGCCCACCGGAGGACACCGGCGGGACACAGGACCACCGGGAGGGGACCCTGGAGCACGGAGAGGTACCAGGGGAGGATCAGGGACCCTATTTCTCTCTCCTCTGATGTGCAATCACATCAGAGGAAAGAGAATTTAAATGCAAAATCGCGGGGTTTTTTTGCGATCGCCGTTATAGGGTTAATAACGGCAATCACAAAAGCAGGGTCTGTAAAAACCGACCCCATTCATGTTCTCTAGGGTCTCGGCTACACCTGCAGCCAAGACCCCGGAGAAAATCTGACACTGGGGGGCGCTATTTACTCACTGCGCTGTGGTTTAAGTACCCTTAATTACCGCCGTTAAAAGGCGTATCAGCGGTCATTAAGGGGTTAAACCTTTTTTATTCCTTTCAGGCCTTTTGGGACCTAATATGGGTTTTTTGCCCCCAGTGGCCAAAGGTGTTATAACATGTCTGTTATTTTCCCTGCTGATGTGACCACTCCTCCTTTGCTATAGAAGGTCACCTGGTCTATCAGCTGTTGCTGGTTATAGCAGGTCTTGGTGGATTCCAACCACGGTGAAGTTAGCAGCTGGCTCTGAGTTGTTTAGCCACTGCTGAAAGCTGATCTGGTGCTGAAATTTGCTGCCCGGTGTTTGCAGCAGAGATAGATGGTGAAGGTAGCAGTTGGCTCTTAGGTGTCGAGTTACTGCTGAAAGCAAAGATGGTGAAGGTAGCAGCTGGCTCTTAGGTGTCGAGCCACTGCTGAAAGCTAATCCGGTGATGAACTCTGCTTCCCGGTGACTGCAGCAGAGAAAGTTAAGTGTTTTGTTGTTTTTCCCCATTTGGTGTATTTTCCTTCGTGTGTATTAGTGCAGTCGTGGCACCAGTGTCCGCACTATCCAGTTCCTAGTAAGGGATGGGTGCAGGGCTAGTGAGGGATTCAGGTATCCTGGTCGGCGACAGGTGAAGAGCCTGTACAGGGAACGTTAGGAGTGTTCAGGGACACTGCCTCAGGGGAGTGCAGAAGGTCTCCACTGTTAGGGCTGGCCGAATGCACCAAATTATAAAATAATAGTAGGTGCGTTCGCAGCCCGGGGTCCACCGTGCAGAGGTGGTACACAGCTGCTAAGTAATGGCGGAAGAATTAAGCGGTGTGAAACCAGTCACACATGGGTTACGTCACCCAATGTGAACAGGGGCGAACTCTGTTAATGCACAGAGCCGCACAACCGCTGAACGTAGATGCCGATGCCTGTTAAGCTCACGGAGCCCGGCCAAAAGAGTGCACAGTGTACAGCCACAGAACTCTACCCCAAGGACACGGGGTCAGAGTCCTTCTAGGCCCACTGAACGCATGGTGTCGCTGCCGCGAACGCCGCTATAGACGCTGGCTATTGAGCACGTGCACTGAGGCATGCCGAGTCCCTGGTGAGGACTGATGCCTGACTCAACCTCTGTCCTATCTATGCCTAAGCCTGGGCACTAGCAGGCTAGGCTGCACAACACATGCGTACCAAGGGTAGGGGTTTCTTAATGAGTCATTCACCAGAGACATTCATGCGTGCTTACATCACTCACTCCACATAGTCTGTAAATACAGTCTTATCCTAGTGCATGGTCGAGCGGCCACGCGAACCTTTTATAGCCGCGAGCGTGCGGGACCTTCCTGGCTTCTTGGATGGGCCAATACGAACAGGAGAAGGACCTGAGCATGTGACCTTCGATCTCCAATGGGAGATCACTCCACGGGCATGCTCAGTGGCCCGACATGGGGACTTAGTCCCTGGAGAATCTCGCTGCAGAGCAGCATGTATTGACATAGCTGTGCCAGAGGTGGGCAGCAGCAAGCAAACCCACAGAGCTGGTCTGGGCAGAGCACCTGGACTGACGAGTCTGCTGAGCAACCTCCTCTGAGGCTGGAGAGGAATGGGAGACCGCTGGAAATAAGGCTCGGGATTCTCGCTGTGCAGCGACAGAAATCCGATACCTAACATTCACGTCCACATTCCCTATTGCAGGGCCCACCATTGTAACTGTTTCCCCAGTGTTCCCCTTTTGTCTTGTTTAGTGTTGAGCATTCCGATACTGCAAATATCGGGTATCAGCAGATATTCGCTGTATCGGAATTCCAATACCGAGTACCGATATTTTTTCAATATCGGATACCGGAATCAGAAGTTCCCATAATGCAATGAGCCACTGTTGTGGCTGTGATTGGCTGCTGAAATGATGTCATCATGATGCGCGGTCTGTGCGCATCATGATGCGCAGTCTGTGCCGACTGCGGGGGCTCTGTACGGGCCTGCCGGGGGCCTGTGCCGGCTGCCGGGGGTCTGCACGGGCCTGCCGGGGGCCTGTGCCGGCTGCCGGGGGTCTGTACAGGCCTGCCGGGGGCCTGTGCCGGCTGTCGGGGGTCTGTACGGGCCTGTGCCAGCTGCCGGGGGTCTGTACGGGCCTACCGGGGGCCTGTGCCGGCTGCTTGTGTGTGCAGACATCGTCCGATGGGACTACAAGTCCCATCGAGCTATGCCTGCTTCAATGATAGTGATTGACACATTAGCCAATGATGGGACAGTAGTAGTCCCATCATCCGGCTAATGTGTTGAATGTAAAAAAAAACATACATACTACATACATACTACATATATACAACATTCATACAACATACATACATACTACATACTACATACATATTTCATATATATTACATTCATACAACATACATACATATTACATATATACTACATTTATACAACATACATACATACAAACTACATACATATATACTACATTCATACAACATACATACATACTATATACATATACACTACATTCATACAACATACATACTACATACTTACTACATACATACAACATACATACAACATGCTACAGACATACAACATACATACAACATACATACTACATAGATACTACATACAACATACTACATACAATACATTCACACATTCATTCAATACATACTACAAATATACTACATTCATACAACATACATACACACTACATACTTACTACATACATACAACATACATACAACATGCTACAGACATACAACATACATACTACATACATACTACATACAACAGAGACACGATTGAGTTCAGAGTTGCCCATCTCTTTCTTTGGACTTCAGTCCATTTTTGATCACACATAGGCATGATATTCTATATTAAATTACATACTACATACAACATACATACTACATACAATATATTCATACATTCATACAATACATACATACTACATATATACTACAGTTGTGGCCAAAAGTATTGACACTCCTGCAATTTTGCCAGACAATACTCAGTTTCTTCCTGAAAATGATTGCTAATACAAATTCTTTGGTATTATTATCTTCATTTAATTGGTCTTAAATGAAAAAACACAAAAAGAATTGTCCTAAAGCCAAATTGGATATAATTCCACACCAAATATAAAAAAGAGGGTGGACAAAAGTATTGGCACTGTTCGAAAAATCATGGGATGCTTCTCTAATTTGTGTAATTAACAGCACCTGTAACTTATCTGTGGCACCTAACAGGTGTTGGCAATAACTAAATCACACTTGCAGCCAGTTGACATGGATTAAAGTTGACTCAACCTCTGTCCTGTGTCCTTGTGTGTACCACATTGAGCATGGAGAAAAGAAAGAAGACCAAAGAACAGTCTGAGGACTTGAGAAACCAAATTGTGAGGAAGCATGAGCAATCTCAAGGCTACAAGTCCATCTCCAAAGATCTGAATGTTCCTGTGTCTACCATGCGCAGTGTCATCAAGAAGTTTAAAGCCCATGGCACTGTGGCTAACCTCCCTAGATGTGGACGGAAAAGAAAAATTGACAAGAGATTTCAACGCAAGATTGTGCAGATGTTGGATAAAGACCCTCGAGTAACATCCAAACAAGTTCAAGCTGCCCTACAGTCCGAAGGTACAACAGTGTCAACCCGTACTATCCGTCGGCGTCTGAATGAAAAGGGACTGTATGGTAGGAGATCCAGGAAGACCTCACTTCTTACCCCGAGACATAAAAAAGCCAGGCTGGAGTTTGCCAAAACTTACCTGAAAAAGCATAAAACGTTTTAGAAGAATGTTCTCTGGTCAGATGAGACAAAAGTAGAGCTTTTTGGGCAAAGGCATCAACATAGAGTTTACAGGAGAAAAAAAGAGGCATTCAAAGAAAAAAACATGATCCCTACAGTCAAACATGGCGGAGGTTCCCTGATGTTTTGGGGTTGCTTTGCTGCCTCTGGCACTGGACTGCTTGACCATGTGCATGGCATAATGAAGTCTGAAGACTACCAACAAATTTTGCAGCATAATGTAGGGCCCAGTGTGAGAAAGCTGGATCTCCCTCAGAGGTCATGGGTCTTCCAGCAGGACAATGACCCAAAACACTTCAAAAAGCACTAGAAAATGGTTTGAGAGAAAGCACTGGAGACTTCTAAGGTGGCCAGCAATGAGTCCAGACCTGAATCCCATAGAACACCTGTGGAGAGATCTAAAAATGGCAGTTTGGAGAAGGCACCCTTCAAATATCAGGGACCTGGAGCAGTTTGCCAAAGAAGAATGGTCTAAAATTCCAGCAGAGCATTGTAAGAAACTCATTGATGGTTACCGGAAGTGGTTGGTCACAGTTATTTTGGATAAAGGTTGTGCAACCAAGTATTAGGCTGAGGGTGCCAATACTTTTGTCTGGCCCATTTTTGGAGTTTTGTGTGAAATGATCAATGTGTTGCTTTTTGCTTCATTGTCTTTTGTGTTTTTTCATTTAAGACAAATTAAATGAAGATAATAATACCAAAGAATTTGTGTTTGCAATCATTTTCAGGAAGAAACTGAGTATTATCTGACAAAATTGCAGGGGTGTCAATACTTTTGGCCACAACTGTACATTCATACAACATACATACATGGTACATACTACATACATACTACATACATACAACATGCTACAGACATACAACATACAACATACATACTACATGCATACTACATACAATACATTCCTACATTCATACAACATACATACAACATGCTACAGACATACAACATACATACTACATACATACTACATACAATACATTCATACATTCATACAATACATACATATAGACATACAGTACGTATAACATAGAGTACATACTCACCATCACTTGTCACTTTGATCCCCGAAGCCAGTGTCATCTATGAAAAAAATTAGAAAAAAAACAAACAAGCAATATACTCTGTTGTGAGCTTATCTGTACATTCACCTTTTGTGTCCGAGGATCTCCCTCTTCTGGTGAAGGAAGGTAGTGAGGCTGATTTGGATGAAAGATACCAAACACCTGATCAGGTGGATTGTGACTGGGTAACAGGAACTTCAGATTGGACATAAGGCAGCCGACGCCCTTCTGAGGTGCTGGTGATTTCTCTGCTGGATTCGTGGAGACCAGTCTGATTCCTGCTTCCCAAAGATAAGTTTTTGCTCTGCTATTGAACTTATTAGTTTTAGTTTTGTTTACCTTGTTTTTTGAGTTCAGCCATCCCCGGCCGGGGATGTGCTGGATTCTTACTCCTTGATCAGTGTTCTCTTTTGCTCTGCTTTCAGAATATTCTGAGTGCTGATATAGGGTTTGAAGTCTAGTGACTTCAGGGTCCTTTTTGCTTACCAGTTGTGTTGGTAATATTTTTAGCAGGGTTTTCTCGGATTGCAGACAGCAGCTTTTCTGTCCTGTCCTTTTTAGTTAGCTTGGGCCCCATCGTTTGCTCAACCTATCTTTTTATCTGTGTTAGTGTTTTCATCTCGTTTCACCATCATTATATGTTGGGGGCTGCCTATTGCTTTGGGGTCTGCTCTGGGGCAGTCAGTTTTTCCCTTTTCTCTCTTTAGGCTTATTTAGATCTCCGGCTGTGATGAGGTGTCTAGGATCACCGTAGGAACACTCCACGGCTACTGCTAGTTGTGTGATAGGATTAGGGGTCTGCAATCCGCTAGTTTCCAACCTCTCTGATTTTCTGGGCTGAGCATGTGTTTTGTTTTTTCCTCCTCGGTGACTCAGTCATAACAGAATCACCAGCCATACTGCAGATTCTAGGGTACTCAAAAGCAAGAAGGAATTGTTAAAAAAAAAAAGTGTCAGAATTTTTTTGTGTATATTTTTTCCTCTTTTTCTCTCAGGCCGTAGGAGGAATATATTTTTTTTCTGATGGAGTTTAAGCAATTGTCTGATCGTGTGGAGCAGCTTGCTGCTGAAGTGCGAGGAATTTCCGCCTATCTTGTTCATTCACACGCTGCTGAAACAAAAATCCCCACTCCTGATGTGTTTTTTGGGGATCGGTCTAAATTTTTGAATTTTAAGAATAATTGTAAATTATTTCTTGCCTTGAAGCCTAACTCATCGGGGAGCTCTGCTCAGCAGGTTAAAATTGTCATCTCCTTGCTGCGCGGCGATCCCCAGGATTGGGCGTTTTCTTTAGTACCAGATGAGGTACTAATGTGGATGCATTTTTTCAGGCCTTGGGGTTGTTGTATGATGAACCTAATGCGATTGATCAAGCTGAAAAGACCCTGTTGGCATTGAGCCAGGGTCAAGATTCTGCAGAACTGTACTGTCAATTATTCCAAAAGTGGGCGGTCCTCACCACTTGGAATGATGGTGCCTTGGCAGCTCTCTTTCGGAAGGGTTTGTCAGAAACCATAAAAGATACTATGGTGGGATTTCCTGTTCCCTCTGGTCTTGACGATTCTATGTCATTAGCCATTCAGGTTGATCAGCGTTGACGGGAACGTAAAATTAAACGGGAAATGTTGCCACCTGTTGAAACAAATGTCTGAACCTATGCAATGTGATAGAGTTTTGTCTAGGGCGCAACGTCAGGAGTTTAGAAGGTGTAATAAGCTGTGTTTTTTCTGTGGAGATGCCTCTCACATTATTTCTGTCTGCCCTAAACGAGAGAAACGTATTGCACACACATTTGCTGTAGGTGGTGTACAACCTAAGTTTCTTCTGGCAATTACTCTGATCTGCTTCCCTGTCCACATTTTCTGCTAAAGCCTTTGTGGATTCAGGAGCGGCCTTGAACCTAATGGATTTGGATTTTGCTAAACGTTGTGGTTTCCCTATGACACCCCTGCGGACGCCTATTCCTTTGAGGGGTATTGATGCTACTCCTTTGGCGAAGAATAAACCTCAGTTTTGGACCCAGGTGGTAATGCGGGTCGCCCTACACCATCAAGAAAATTGCAGATTTTTGGTGTTGCATAATTTGCATGATACCATCGTGCTGGGGTTCCGCTGGTTGCAAATCCATAATCCAGTTTTGGTTTGGAAATCTGTGTCTGTGGTGAGTTGGGGTTGTCGGTGTGCTCTTAGTGACACTCCTGTTTTCTCCACCTCTCCCCAGTCGCATGAGGTTCCTGACTATTTGGCTGATTTTTATGATGTGTTTAGTGAGAGTGAGTCTGCGTCTTTGCCTCATAGGAGTTATGACTGTGCAATTGAACTGAGTCCGGGGTGTAAATTTCCCAAGGGTCGACTTTTTAATTTATCTGTACCCGAACATGAGGCTATGTGTTCTTATATTAAGGAGTCGTTGGAGAAGGGTCATATTAGACCATCCTCTTCACCCTTGGGTGCTGGTTTTTTTTGTGGCCAAGAAGGATGGTTCATTAAGGCCCTGTATTGACTATCGCTCCCTTAACAAAATTACTGTTAAATATCACTATCCGTTACCCCTGATTTCTTACCTATTTTCTAGAGTTGAAAGTGCTTGCTGGTTTACCAAGCTTGACCTCAGGGGGCGTATAATCTTATTCGCATTAAGCATGGGGATGAATGGAAGACAGCGTTTAATACTCCAGAGGGACATTTTGAGTACCTGGTGATGCCTTTTGGGCTCACTATCGCCCCTTCTGTCTTCCAGTGCTTCATAAATGATATTTTCCGGGATTTTGTGGATAAGTTTCTGATCATCTATTTGGATGATATTTTGATCTTTTCCAGGGATTGGGACTCTCATGTGGATCATGTTCGGACTGTGTTCCGGATTTTGAGGGAAAACTCCCTGTATGTTAAGGGATCGAAATGTCTTTTTGGTGTACAGAGGATTTCATTTTTGGGATTTATTTTGTCTCCGTCAACTATTGAAATGGACCCGGCCAAGGTACAGGCCATTTATGATTGGGTTCAGCCCACTTCTTTGAAGGCTCTCCAGAAGTTTTTGGGTTTTGCTAATTTTTATCGTAAGTTTATAGCCAATTTTTCTGTTATTGCCAAACCATTGACTGATTTGACTAAGAAGGGCGCTGATTTGCTGAATTGGTCTCCAGAGGCTGTTTCTTCTTTTCAGGAGCTGAAGCGGAGGTTCACTTCTTCTCCTGTTTTGCGACAACCCGATGTCTCACTTCCATTTCAGGTGGAGGTGGATGCTTCAGAGACTGGTGCAGCAGCTGTTTTGTCCCAAAAAGATCCTGTAACATCTAAAATGAACCCCTGTGCCTTCTTTTCCCGAAAGTTCTCTCCTTCGGAACGCAACTATGATGTGGGGAATCGAGAACTGTTGGCCATGAAGTGGGCATTTGAGTAGTGGAGACATTGGTTGGAGGGAGCTAGACATCAAGTTGTGGTCCTCACTGACCACAAGAATTTGATCTACCTTGAGTCAGCTAAACGCTTGAATCCGAGACAAGCCAGGTGGGCCTTGTTTTTCACACGTTTTGATTTTGTGGTCTCCTTTCTTTCGGGCACTAAGAACGTTAAGGCTGATGCCCTCTCTAGGAGTTTTTTGGCTGATTCTCCTATTGTGACCAAGCCTGCTACCATCTTAGGTGAGGGGGTGGTTCTTTCTGCCATCTCGCCTGATTTGAGACGTGCTCTGGAGAAGTTTCAGGAGGATAAGCCTGAGTGTTGTCCCAGTGGTAGGTTGTATGTTCCGGACCAGTGGAGGAGGAAAGTCTGAGGTTCATTGCTCCGCGTTGGCTGGTCATCCAGGTATTTTTGGTACAAGAGATTTGGTGAGTCGGTGGCCTGCCTTGTCTCGTGATGTCAGAAATTTTGTGCAGTCCTGTGGGACTTGCTCCCGATCTAAGCCTTGTTCTCGTTCTAGTGGGTTGTTGATGCCTTTGCCGGTGCCCAGGAGGCCATGGACCCATATTTCAATGGATTTTATTTCTGATCTGCCTGTCTCTCAGAGGATGACTGTTATCTGGGTGATTTGTGATAGATTCTCTAAGATGGTCCATCTTGTACCATTCCCTAAGTTGCCATCTTCCTCAGAGTTGGTACCCTTGTTTTTGCAACAGGTGGTTCGCTTGCACGGGATTCCTGAGAACATTGTATCGGACAGAGGAGTTCAGTTTGTCTCTAGATTCTGGAGGACCTTTTGTTCCAAGTTGGGAATTCAGTTGTCCTTCTCCTCTGCATTTCACCCTCAGACCAATGGGCAGACAGAGAGAACAAACCAGACTTTGGAGGCTTATTTGAGATGTTTTATATCTGCTGATCAGGATGATTGGGTCTCATTTTTACCCTTGGCCGAATTTGCTTTAAATAATAGAGCTAGTTCTGCCACTTTGATGTCACCCTTTTTCTGTAACTTTGGGTTTCATCCTCGATTTTCTTCAGGGCAGGTGGAGTCTTCTGCCTGTCCAGGGGTTGACACTGTGGTGGAAAGAATGCAGCAGATGTGGGACCAAGTGGTGGATAAGTTGTCTCTTTCCCAGGAAAAGGCCCAGCGGTTTTCTAACCGGCATAGGACCATTGGTCCCCGGTTTAAGGTGGGTGATATGGTCTGGTTGTCATCAAAGAATATCTCTATGAAAGTGGCTTCTCCAAAGTTTAAACCTAGATTTATTGGACCTTACAAGATTTTGGAGATTGTTAATCCGGTCTCTTTTCGGTTGGCTCTTCCTGTCACATTTAAGATTCATAATGTGTTTCATAAGTCCTTGTTGAAGAGGTTTGTTGAACCAGTGGTTCCTATGGCGGCACCTCCTGACCCTGTGTTGGTTGAAGGTAACATGCAATATGAGGTAGAGAAGATACTGGATTCCCGTCTGGCTAGACGGAGACTCCAGTATTTGGTTAAGTAGTAGGGTTATGGTCAGGAGGATAATTCCTGGGTCTCTGCCTCTGATATTCATGCCAAAAGATTGGTGCGTGCTTTTCATCGGGCTCATCCTGATCGGCCTGGTGGCTTGGATGAGGGTTCAGTGACCCCTCCTCAAGGGGAGGTACTGTTGTGAGCTTATCTGTACATTCACCTTTTGTGTCCGAGGATCTCCCTCTTCTGGTGAAGGAAGGTAGTGAGGCTGATTTGGATGAAAGAAACCAAACACCTGATCAGGTGGATTGTTACTGGGTAACAGGAACTTCAGATTGGATATAAGGCAGCCGATGCCCTTCTGAGGTGCTGGTGATTTCTCTGCTGGATTCTTGGAGACCAGTCTGATTCCTGCTTCCCAAAGATAAGTTTTTGCTCTGCTATTGAACTTATTAGATTTGGTTTTGTTTACCTTGTTTTTTGAGTTCAGCCATCCCCGGCCGGGGATGTGCTGGATTCTTATTCCTTGATCAGTGTTCTCTTTTGCTCTGCTTTCAGAATATTCTGAGTGCTGATATAGGGTTTGAAGTTTAGTGACTTCAGGTTCCTTTTTGCTTATCAGTTGTGTTGGTAATATTTTTAGCAGGGTTTTCTCGGATTGCAGACAGCAGCTTTTCTGTCCTGTCCTTTTTAGTTAGCTTGGGCCCCATCATTTGCTCAACCTATCTTTCTATCTGTGTTAGTGTTTTCATCTCATTTCACCGTCATTATATGTTGGGGGCTGCCTATTGCTTTGGGGTCTGCTCTGGGGCAGTCAGTTTTTCCCTTTTCTCTCTTTAGGCTTATTTAGATCTCCGGCTGTGACGAGGTGTCTAGGATCACCATAGGAACACTCCACGGCTACTGCTAGTTGTGTGATAGGATTAGGGGTCTGCAATCTGCTAGTTTCCAACCTCTGATTTTCTGGGCTGAGCTTGTGTTTTGTTTTTTCCTCCTCGGTGACTCAATCATAACAAATACTCCCTGATCCACAGAAATCCACGAGTGTCCCACGACGATGTGCTGCACTGCATCACTGAGAGGTTACTATCGTTCACTGGTCTCACTTTATGGCAAAAGCTGCATGGGAACTTTCTCACACAGCAATGCCAAAAGTGAGACTATGGACTATTTTTTTACAGTGGCGGAGGAATACAGTGCGGAAGGATACCTACCTCCCTTCATTGTATTCCTGGAGCCCCCTAGAGAGCGGTCGCATCAGCTGATGCTGCTGTTCTCCACGGGAGATCGGCGTGGGACACTCGTGAATTTCTGCGGATCAGGGAGTATATCCGTTGTTTGTTATTTTCATATTTTTTCACAGATGACACTGGCTTCGGGGATCAAAGTGACAAATGATGGTGAGTATGTACTCTATGCTATATGTACTGTATGTCTATATGTATGTATTGTATGAATGTATTGTATGCAGTATGTATGTAGTATGTATGTTATATGTCTGTAGCATGTTGTATGTATGTTGTATTTATGTAGTATGTATGTAGTATGCATGTATGTATGTTGTATGTTGTATGAATGTAGTATATATGTAGTATGTATGTGGTATATAGTATGCATGTATGTATGCTGCATGAATGTAGTATATATGAAGTATGTATGTAGTATGTAGTATGTATGTTGTATGAATTTTGTATATATGTCATGTGTATGTATTATGTAGTATGTATGTATGTATGTATGCTGTATGAATGTAGTATATATGTAGTATGTATGTATGTATGTTGTATGAATGTAGTATATATGAAGTATGTATGTAGTATATACAGTGGGGGAAAAAGT
Source organism: Dendrobates tinctorius (assembly GCF_039654945.1). Classification (NCBI taxonomy): domain Eukaryota; kingdom Metazoa; phylum Chordata; class Amphibia; order Anura; family Dendrobatidae; genus Dendrobates; species Dendrobates tinctorius. The sequence goes on along the minus strand of NW_027361752.1, from coordinate 10,497,811 downwards.
ATTTAGTCAGTCAGCAATAGTGCAAGTTCCACCACTTAAAAAGTTGAGAGGCGTCTGTAATTTACATCATAGGTAGACCTCAACTATGGGAGACAAACTGAGAAAAAAAAATCCAGAAAATCACATTGTCTGTTTTTTTTTCATTTTATTTGCATATTATGGTGGAAAATAAGTATTTGGTCAGAAACAAAATTTCATCTCAATACTTTGTGATATATCCTTTGTTGGCAATGACAGAGGTCAAACGTTTTCTGTAAGTCTTCACAAGGTTGCCACACACTGTTGTTGGTATGTTGGCCCATTCCTCCATGCAGATCTCCTCTAGAGCAGTGATGTTTTTGGCTTTTCGCTTGGCAACACGGACTTTCAACTCCCTCCAAAGGTTTTCTATAGGGTTGAGATCTGGAGACTGGCTAGGCCACTCCAGGACCTTGAAATGCTTCTTACGAAGCCACTCCTTCGTTGCCCTGGCGGTGTGCTTTGGATCATTGTCATGTTGAAAGACCCAGCCACGTTTCATCTTCAATGCCCTTGCTGATGGAAGGAGGTTTGCACTCAAAATCTCACAATACATGGCCCCATTCATTCTTTCATGTACCCAGATCAGTCGTCCTGGCCCCTTTGCAGAGAAACAGCCCCAAAGCATGATGTTTCCACCACCATGCTTTACAGTAGGTATGGTGTTTGATGGATGCAACTCAGTATTCTTTTTCCTCCAAACACGACAAGTTGTGTTTCTACCAAACAGTTCCAGTTTGGCTTCATCAGACCATAGGATATTCTCCCAAAACTCCTCTGGATCATCCAAATGCTCTCTAGCAAACTTCAGACGGGCCCGGACATGTACAGCCTTAAGCAGTGGGACACGTCTGGCACTGCAGGATCTGAGTCCATGGTGGCGTAGTGTGTTACTTATGGTAGGCCTTGTTACATTGGTCCCAGCTCTCTGCAGTTCATTCACTAGGTCCCCCCGCGTGGTTCTGGGATTTTTGCTCACCGTTCTTGTGATCATTCTGACCCCACGGGGTGGGATTTTGCGTGGAGCAGCAGATCGAGGGAGATTATCAGTGGTCTTGTATGTCTTCCATTTTCTAATTATTGCTCCCACAGTTGATTTCTTCACTCCAAGCTGGTTGGCTATTGCAGATTCAGTCTTCCCAGCCTGGTGCAGGGCTACAATTTTGTTTCTGGTGTCCTTTGACAGCTCTTTGGTCTTCACCATAGTGGAGTTTGGAGTCAGACTGTTTGAGGGTGTGCACAGGTGTCTTTTTATACTGATAACAAGTTTAAACAGGTGCCATTACTACAGGTAATGAGTGGAGGAAAGAGGAGACTCTTAAAGAAGAAGTTACAGGTCTGTGAGAGCCAGAAATCTTGATTGCTTGTTTCTGACCAAATAATTATTTTCCACCATAATATGCAAATAAAATGAAAAAAAAAACAGACAATGTGATTTTCTGGATTTTTTTTTCTCAGTTTGTCTCCCATAGTTGAGGTCTACCTATGATGTAAATTACAGACGCCTCTCATCTTTTTAAGTGGTGGAACTTGCACTATTGCTGACTGACTAAATACTTTTTTGCCCCACTGTATGTATGTTGTATGAATGTTGTATATATGTAGTATGTATGTATGTTGTATGAATGTAGTATATATGAAGTATGCATGTATGTTGGATGAATGTTGTATATATGCAGTATGTATGTTGTATGAACATAGTATATATGTAATATGTATGTAGTATGTATGTATGTAGTATATATGAAGTATGTATGTAGTATGTATGTATGTTGTATGAATGTTGTATATATGTAGTAGTATGTATGCAGTATGTATGTTTTGTTTTTTTTTACATTCAACACATTAGCCGGATGTTGGGACTACTACTGTCCCATCATCGGCTAATGTGTCAATCACTGTCGTTGTAGCAGGCATCGCCCGATGGGACTTGCAGTCCCATCGGACGATGCCTGCACACACAAGACCCCCAGCAGGCCCGCACAGACCCCCGGCAGCCAGCACAGGCCCCCGGCAGGCCCGTACAGACCCCCGGCAGCCAGCACAGGCCCCCGGCAGGCCCGTACAGACCCCCGGCAGCCAGCACAGGCCCCTGGCAGGCCCGTACAGACCCCCGACAGCTGGCACAGGCCCCCGGCAGGCCCATACAGACCCCCGGCAGCCGGCACAGGCCCCTGGCCGGCCCGTACAGACCCCCGGCAGCCGGCACAGGCCCACGGCAGGCCTGTACAGACCCCCGGCAGGCCCGCACAGACCCCGCCCACACACACACAGACACGCACAGTGTCCGCCCACACTCTTCCCCCCTCCCGAACTGGATGTGCAAGTAAAGAAAGGGTTTTTTTAATTCCGATATTTCTGTCCCATTGACTTGAATGGGACTTCCGGTATCGGAATCGGCGATACCTGATACTTTTTGGGTATCGGTCCGATTCAATCCGATCCGATATTTCTCTATATCGGATGGTATCGCTCAACACTAGTCTTGTTGTTTTAGCTACCGACCTGCGGGTCGTGTCACACAGGACAGGTACACGTGACACTTTTGTCTTGTTGTTTTAGTTATCGATCTGCGGGTCGTGCCACACAGGACAGGTACACGTGACAATTTTCTTTTGGTGGGGCAATATTTTGCTGGGCAATTGCTCCCCTCTCTTGCCATGCTTCTCTTTTTATACATAGCTCTCATGCCCTTAAGCCTACTTACCAGAGCAGTACAACATCTACCACACATTTATCTAACAGTCTTGCTCCTATAGATGTGAGAGTTCTACAAATATTGACTATAAACTACAGTGGAGAATAATGCTAAGCCAGCGCTTATTGGCTGCAGAGATTGTGTGACACAGTAATAATGTCATACGATCCCTAGGAGAACCAGACCAGTGCCGACACCCCTGGAACAGCGCCGGCACCGGAGGAGAGTGCAGGTGTTATTATTCTGTGAGGGGAAATATAGGGATTAACAAGGGTTTATCAGAGTAGTGCACAACCCCTTTTATTATCAAAATTAGCAATCTATTCCACAACGAAGAGCACCAGCGCCCAATCAATATCCATGTAAGCACATCATGTACTTGCGGCTTTGCCTGGTAGAAGAGATGAGCCTCATTCAAACTCCTAATTTTTCTGATATTTACTTATGGTCTAAACTCCACTGATCAATTACTGATGGTCTATCTTAAAGGTACTAATACCTATAATTGTATATGGCATCACATGAATTTGTAAAATCACATTGACTATACATGTATATAGATACAGGTGTTTCTCACAAAATTAGAATATCATCAAAAAGTTAATTTATTTAAGTTCTTCAATACAAAAAGTGAAACTAATATACTACATACAGTTATTACAAACCGAGTGATCTATTTCATGTGTTTATTTCTGTTAATGTTGATGATTGTGGCTTACAGCCAATGAAAACCCAAAAGTCATTATCTCAGTAAATTAGAATAATTAACAAAAAACACAAGCAAAGGCTTCCTAAGCATTTAAAAAGGTAAATTAGTATGATTCAGTAGGCTCCATAATCATGGGGAAGACTGCTGACTTGACAGATGTCTAGAAGGCATTCATTGACACACTCCACAAGGAGGGTAAGCCACAAAATGTCATTGCTAAAGAAGCTGGCTGTTCACAGAGTGCTGTATCCAAGAATATTAATGGAAAGTTGAGTGGAAGGAAAAAGTGTGGTAGAAAAGGTGAACAAGTAGCCGGGATAACCGTAGCCTTGAAAGAATTGTTAAGAAAAGGCCATTCAAAAATTTGGGGGAGATTCACAAGGAGTGGACTGCTGATGGAGTCATTGCTTCAAGAGCCACTACAAACAAACGTATCCAGGACATGGCCTACAAGTGTCGTATTCCTTGTATCAAGTCACTGATGACTAGTGTTGAGCGATACCATCCGATATCGTGAAGTATCGGATCGGATTGGATCGGACCGATACCCAAATGTATTGGGTATCGCCGATTCCGATACCGGAAACCCCATTCAAGTCAATGGGACAGAAATATTGGAATTAAAAAACCCCTTTCTTTACTTGCACATCCAGTTCGGGAGGGGGGAAGAGTGTGGGCGTGTCTGTGTGTGCGGGCGGGGTCTGTACGGGCCTCTCGGGGGTCTGTGCGGGCCTGCCAGGGGGTCTGTGCGGGCCTGCCGGGGGTCTGTGCTGGCCTGCCGGGGGGTCTGTGCGGGCTTGCCGGGGGTCTGTGCGGGCCTGCCGGGGGTCTGTGCGGGCTGCCGGGGGGTCTGTGCGGGCCTGCCGGGGGTCTGTACGGGCTGCCGGGGGTCTGTGCGGGCCTGCCGGGGGTCTGTGCGGGCCTGCCGGGGGTCTGTGCGGGCCTGCCGGGGGTCTGTACGGGCCTGCCGGGGGTCTGTGCGGGCTACCGGGGGTCTGTGCGGGCCTGCCGGGGGTTGTGTTTGTGTGCAGGCATCGTCCAATGGGACTACAAGTCCCCTCGGGCTATGCCTGCTACAATGACAGTGATTGACACATTAGCCAATGATGGGACAGTAGTAGTCCCATCATCCGGCTAATGTGTTGAATGCAAAAAAAAAAATACATACTACATACATACTACATACATACTCGTACTACATATATACAACATACATACAAACTACATACATACTACATATATACTACATTCATACAAAATACATACATACTACATATATACTACATTCATACAGCTTACATACATAGTACATACTACATACATACTACACACATACAACATAGAGTTGAGCGAAACGGGTCGAAAAATTTCAAAAGTCGCCGACTTTTGGCAAAGTCGGGTTTCATGAAACGAAACCCGACCCTAGGGTGAGGTCGGCCACGAGGTCGGCGACTTACGCGCCAAAGTCGCGTTTCAAAAGTTTGTTTTGCGCTCTTTTTCAGCCAATCAGGATCCACGGACACTGTGGGCAACGTGATGACATAGGCAGGGGTCACCACCATCTTTCAGAAGGGCATGCAAGTGATTGGCTTGCTTTGGTGGGCGTCACAGGGGGTATAAAAGGGCGTGCACGCCGACCGCCATCTTACTTCTCAGTATAGGGAGAGGTTGCTGCTGATTCTGTAGGGAGAGCGTTAGGCAGGGAAGAAGACAAAAAAACTGCTTCTGCTGCTAGCGATTTGGCCTGCACAACACACCAGTCACTGTGTGTGCAGTGCAAGGGGAGGCTATATAGTGGTGTATCAGTGGTGTTGGTTGTTGGGCTGCCTTCTAAGGCTTCCTGACATTCCTGCATTGCTGTTTACCCACTGCTCCGCAAACTGCTTTTTTAAAAGCAATCCCAATTTTTTTCTTTTGTCCTGCTGAGAAGAAAAAAAAACTGCTTCTGCTGCTAGCAATTTGGCCTGCACAACACACCAGTCACTGTGTGTGCAGTGCAAGGGGAGGCTATATTGTGGTGTATCAGTGGTGTTGGTTGTTGGGCTGCCTTTTAAGGCTTCCTGACAGGCTGGCATTGCTGTTTACCCACTGCTCTGCAAACTGCTTTTTTAAAAGCAATCCAATCTCCCTTATCCTCTAGTCACTTTTGTCACAGCTGTGCCATCGAGCCTGTCACATAGCGCTCAGATATTCATTGGGCCTCACACATTCCAAAAGTGTCCAGTGTCCAAAAGTGTGTGCAGAGATTCAAAATCTCCCTTATCCTCTAGTTACTTTTGTCACAGCTGTGCCATCGAGCCTGTCACATAGCGCTCAGATATTCATTGGGCCTCACACAATCCAAAAGTGTCCAGTGTCCAAAAGTGTGTGCAGAGATTCAAAATCTCCCTTATCCTCTAGTCACTTTGGTCACAGCTGTGCCATCGAGCCTGTCACATAGCGCTCAGATATTCATTGGGCCTCACACAATCCAAAAGTGTCCAGTGTCCAAAAGTGTGTGCAGAGATTCAAAATCTCCCTTATCCTCTAGTCACTTTTGTCACAGCTGTGCCATCGAGCCTGTCACATAGCGCTCAGATATTCATTGGGCCTCACACAATCCAAAAGTGTCCAGTGTCCAAAAGTGTGTGCAGAGATTCAAAATCTCCCTTATCCTCTAGTCACTTTTGTCACAGCTGTGCCATCGAGCCTGTCACATAGCGCTCAGATATTCATTGGGCCTCACACAATCCAAAAGTGTCCAGTGTCCAAAAGTGTGTGCAGAGATTCAAAATCTCCCTTATCCTCTAGTCACTTTTGTCACAGCTGTGCCATCGAGCCTGTCACATAGCGCTCAGATATTCATTGGGCCTCACACAATCCAAAAGTGTCCAGTGTCCAAAAGTGTGTGCAGAGATTCAAAATCTCCCTTATCCTCTAGTCACTTTGGTCACAGCTGTGCCATCGAGCCTGTCACATAGCGCTCAGATATTCATTGGGCCTCACACAATCCAAAAGTGTCCAGTGTCCAAAAGTGTGTGCAGAGATTCAAAATCTCCCTTATCCTCTAGTCACTTTTGTCACAGCTGTGCCATCGAGCCTGTCACATAGCGCTCAGATATTCATTGGGCCTCACACAATCCAAAAGTGTCCAGTGTCCAAAAGTGTGTGCAGAGATTCAAAATCTCCCTTTTCCTCTAGTCACTTTGGTCACAGCTGTGCCATCGAGCCTGTCACATAGCGCTCAGATATTCATTGGGCCTCACACAATCCAAAAGTGTCCAGTGTCCAAAAGTGTGTGCAGAGATTCAAAATCTCCCTTATCCTCTAGTCACTTTGGTCACAGCTGTGCCATCGAGCCTGTCACATAGCGCTCAGATATTCATTGGGCCTCACACAATCCAAAAGTGTCCAGTGTCCAAAAGTGTGTGCAGAGATTAAAAATCTCCCTTATCCTCTAGTCACTTTGGTCACAGCTGTGCCATCGAGCCTGTCACATAGCGCTCAGATATCAGTGGGCCTCACGCAATCCAAAAGTGTCCAGTGTCCACAAGTGTGTGCAGAAATTCAAAATCTCCCCTGTCCTATAGACACCTTGTACCTTGTTTTATATTACTATATAGTTTGTTGGATTTTGTCTACATTTCTACCAAAAATGAGGAAGGCTGGTGGAAGAGGCCGTGGAATTGGGCGGGGGTTGGCAGCTGGTAATGATGGTGTTGGTGGTGGATCTGATGGTAGTGGCAAGAGCAAAATAGGACCGAATGCAGGAGGTGTTGAGCCTGCGTCATCGTCTGGCTACATAAGGCCTCGAACGCTTAGTTTTCTAGGAGTTGGCAAACCGCTTTTAAAGCCAGAGCATCAGGAAAAAGTTTTGTCTTACATTGCTGACTCAGCCTCCAGCTCTATCGCCTCCTCTTCTTCAGTTGTAAAAAGTAAAAGCACTGAGTCGTCATTGGAGGCTCATGTTCATGAACCACACCTTTCCTTGTGTCCTTCACCCCAACCAAGATTGAAGGATGACGCAGGCCATACTACTGATTACTCCATGGAGCTGTTTTCACATACCATGCCTGGATTATCAAGTGAAATGGTGAATTACCCAGGCCAAGATGAATCTGACATGGAGTGCACTGATGCACAGCCGCTGATGGATGATTCTGCTGGTACATTCACTCAGAGCACTACATTGTCCTCGCAGTGTACAGAGCCAGATTCTGACCCTGATGAGACTCAGGTGCCCCTTCCCGCACACTATACCACCATACACGGTGACACAGAGGAAGGTGCACATGACATAAAGAGGAGGTGATGGATGACCAGTTGTTGACCCAGATTGGCATCCATTGGGGGAAGAGGGTGCTGCTTCCAATAGCTCAGATGAGGAGCATCCACAGCAGACATCGACATCGCAACAGCTGTTATCTGGCAGGCCCGGAGCACTCCAAAGACAGGTTCCAAACATCAAAAGAGTTGATGGACAGCTTGTCCAGAGGGTCAAAAGATCACAGCGTGCTAGGCCGCAAAATGTCTGCCAAAGTAGGAAGAGTGCAGTGTGGCACTTTTTTGAACAAAATCCTCATGATCAGGCCAAGGTTATCTGTAAGAAGTGCGCAAAGACCTTTAGCCGAGGGAAAAATCTGAAAAATTTGAATACCAGTTGCATGCTTAGACATTTAACCAGCATGCACTTGCAAGCGTGGACACAACACCAAACCTCAAGTGCCACATGTGCAACTGATCACAACGAAGGTAGTCAGCAACGCTACATTGTTTCCCCCACTGTAAGCCCACCGGTTAGCACAGCAGCAAATGTTGAGGTGTCGTTGCAAGGCCACAGCAGTCAGGGAATCCCACTGTTATATCAACGAAAGACTGATTCTAGGCCATCAGAAAGAACACCAACTCCATCACCATCATCAACCCTCTCTCAGTCCGCCCTGTCCACCGCTACTTCCACCATATGCAGCTCTCAAGTCCAGCTCACCCTCCCAGACACTATGAGTAGGTCAAGAAAGTACTCAGTCTCTCATCCGCGTACACTGGGTTTGAACGCCCACATTGCCAAACTAATCTCGTTTGAGATGATGCCCTTTCGGTTTGAGGAAAGCACAGCTTTCCGCGAACTCATGGCCTATGCAGTACCACGCTATGACCTACCCAGTCGCCACTTCTTCTCTCGAAAAGCCATCCCAGCCCTCCACCATCATGTGAAAGACCGCATTGTCCATGCACTCAAGCAGTCAGTGAGCGGAAAGGTGCACCTCACAACTGATGCATGGTCCAGTCGTTACGTGTCCATCACTGCGTACTGGGTTAATGTGGTTGATGCAGGGTCCACAGGGGACAGCGGTGGTGGGACAGTGCTGCCTAGCCCACGGTATAGGAAACAGTTGGCTGTAGGCGTTCGACCCTCCTCTTCCTCCTCCTCCAGAAGCGAAAGCTCGTCCACAGAGCGTAGTCGTACGAGCACTCCATCTGCAGCTGCCACTGTTGCACACGATGTGTCCCACTATCGAGCAGCTAGTGGAAAGCATCAGCAGGCTGTGTTGCAGATGATGTGTTTGGGCAACAGACACACCGCCGAGGTGCTGGCCGAGTACTTGAAGCGACAAACTGAGTCATGGCTGGGCAGCGTACATCTTGAAGCAGACAAGGTAGTTAGTGATAACGGCCGTAATTTTGTGGCAGCCATAGCCCTTTCAAAACTCAGCCATATACCTTGCTTGGCTCACACCTTGAACCTGGTGGTGCAGTGCTTCCTCAAAAATTATCCGGAGTTAACAGCCCTGCTCCAGAAGGTGCGAAGACTGTGCGCGCACATCCGCCGGTCGCCTGTACACTCCGTTCGTATGCAGAAGCTGCAGCGATTGCTCCACCTTCCCAACCACCGCCTCATTATCGACATTACAACAAGGTGGAACTCCACCCTGGACATGGTGGAGCGGCTGTGCGAGCAGAGGCAGGCCATAATGCATTTGTGGGAGGATACATGGCCAGGCACTTTGAGAGCAGACATGGAGTTGACAGGTGTGCAGTGGTCAAAGCTGAAAGACCTCTGTAAAGTCCTTCAGTGTTTTGAGGAATGCACACGGCTGGTAAGCGCAGACGACGCCATCCTAAGCATGAGCATCCCACTTATGCGTCTGCTCATGCAAACTTTGACGCACCTTAAGGAGCAGGCGTCTGCAGCCAATGTTGATGAGGAGGAAGAGGAGGAGGGAATCCTTGATGACATTCAGCCATTGTCTGCTCAGGGACCTCTCCTGGACGACGTGGAGGAAGAAGAGGAGGAGGAGGAGGATGATGGAGATGATTACTTAGGGGAGGAGGATGCATCTCGTGGGGCAAGTGAAAATGTTGGCGTGGCAAGGTCTGGTACAGGGTTTGTGCGTGACTGGAGGGATGTGGATTTGCCAGAAAGTGCTCCTCCAACCAGCACTCGCAGTGCATCATTGACACCGGGAACATTGGCCCACATGTCAGATTATGCCTTGCAGATCCTAAAAAGGGACCCACGCATTGCCAAAATAATGAACGATGACGACTACTGGTTGGCCAGCATCCTGGATCCACGCTATAAAGGCAAATTACAAAACATCATGCCACAGGAGAACCTTGACCTAATATTGGCTAATAAACAAGCAACTCTGGTAAATCGGTTGCTTGAGGCATTCCCAGCACACAGCAGCGGTGATGGTTCTCACACGAGCCGTACGGGCCGGGGGGCAGCTTGGCAGAGGTGTTCGTGGTGCACACAGCAGAAGTGGCGTTGGAGACAGGGGTTTCATGACAATGTTGTGGACTGATTTTTCAAGTACCGCTCACACAACTGGTAATACTGCATCGATGGAAAGTGACAGGAGACAGCAGTTGTCAACTATGGTTACAAACTACTTTTCCTCCCATATCGATGTTCTCCCACACAGGTCATTCCCCTTTGACTATTGGGCCGCTAAACTGGACACCTGGCCTGAATTGGCACAATATGCCTTACAGGAGCTCGCTTGCCCAGCTGCAAGTGTGCTATCGGAAAGAGTCTTCAGTGCAGCTGGATCAATCCTGACAGAAAAAAGGACCAGTCTGTCAACCCAAAATGTGGATGATCTAACCTTCATTAAAATGAACCACGCATGGGTTTCCAAGGATTTTGTCCCACCTTCCTCTGATGACACATAGGGTGACAGAAAAATGGCTTGCTTTGGTCCACCTCTTCCTGGGACTTGACCTATTTCACCTTTTGCATCAGCTGAATGTCCAACATCAACATATGCCACTTTCTAAAACTCCCTAACTGTGCTGCCTCCCCCCCATGGCCGGGGTCACCACCTAGCGCACGACACCGTGCGAGTGCCGTTGCCCTGGATAGGTGGGTAGGCCGACTCTTGGGCGCGGGCACTGGTACAGGGTCCTTCATAGTGCAATCAAGTGTCTCTGACGGTGGTGGTGCACACCCGCCGTCAGACACACCCGCCGTACTATGAGGGGCCCAGTGCCAGTACCGACGCCCATGAGTGGGCCCCCCTTGCTTGGGCAGGGCCCCAGCATTTGCAATCTTTACCTCTCCCTGCTCCTCCGCTGTGTAGTCTGGGCCGTCAAATCCATACTGTGCCTGACACCGTCTGAGCCTGCCTCCTGAGACATATATTTTGAATGTGTACGCTATCCATACATGTTATCCGGGGAAACGGTACCCTTTCTAACCTTTGTGCAATCACGTGCAATCCATACTGGGCCTAACACCGTCTGAGCCTGCCTCCTGAGACATATATTTTGAATGTGTACGCTATCCATACATGTTATCCGGGGATACGGTACCCTTTCTAACCTTTGTGCAATCACGTGCAATCCATACTGGGCCTAACACCGTCTGAGCCTGCCTCCTGAGACATATATTTTGAATGTGTACGCTATCCATACATGTTATCCGGGAATACGGTACCCTTTCTAACCTTTGTGCAATCACGTGCAATCCATACTGGGCCTAACACCGTCTGAGCCTGCCTCCTGAGACATATATTTTGAATGTGTACGCTATCCATACATGTTATCCGGGGATACGGTACCCTTTCTAACCTTTGTGCAATCACGTGCAATCCATACTGGGCCTAACACCGTCTGAGCCTGCCTCCTGAGACATATATTTTGAATGTGTACGCTATCCATACATGTTATCCGGGGATACGGTACCCTTTCTAACCTTTGTGCAATCACGTGCAATCCATACTGGGCCTAACACCGTCTGAGCCTGCCTCCTGAGACATATATTTTGAATGTGTACGCTATCCATACATGTTATCCGGGGATACGGTACCCTTTCTAACCTTTGTGCAATCACGTGCAATCCATACTGGGCCTAACACCGTCTGAGCCTGCCTCCTGAGACATATATTTTGAATGTGTACGCTATCCATACATGTTATCCGAGGATACGGTACCTTTTCTAACCTTTGTGCAATCACGTGCAATCCATACTGGGCCTAACACCGTCTGAGCCTGCCTCCTGAGACATATATTTTGAATGTGTACGCTATCCATACATGTTATCCGGGGATACGGTACCCTTTCTCACCTTTGTGCAATCACGTGTAATCCATACTGGGCGTGAGAACGGCTGGTGAGCTGTTAAGCAAGCTACAGCACCTGTGGTTTGCACACGTAAGTTTTTCATTTTTTCAGGAATGACGGTTAGGCCTAATTCCGGAACTGCGGTTGACCTGCACTTACTGGGAAATCATTGTTCGCGGGTAATAATTGTAATCAGTGATCCCCATCACTAACATTGTTCAGCGGGTTATCTGCACCTGTAAGCGACAAACGCTGGCCTTTTCAGTGTAGCGCACATGCAGCCACGGACATGTAAGGGCATGACACACCAGTTATTGGCCAATCTCATGTGCCAGAGCCTCACGTGTCCCTCTAGTAAGCCGGACTCGGACCGCGGGGCATGACGGAGTCTCGTTCGTTAACGGAATTAAGCTTGCAATGTGTGCATCTGTTCTGTAGCTGGCATGGTTGAGGTTTCCCAGGTGGAGTCGAATTTAACCATAGGCTCCACTCCTGGTGGTGCCCTTCTGGACATTCCTTTAAGGTTCAGCTTTGCAACCATACTGCCCACGTAAAACAAACACTTTGCCTTCATGAACGCTGTTTGGAGGGTCATGACTCGTGGGAATAACGCCGCCCAATCAGTTAACCTGCTAGAGAGATCCTTCGTTGCTCCCAAGCATGACATCACACTCCCTAGGAAGGAGGTAATGCCACTGTGGCGACCGTACTCCTGGGGGTGACACAAGTGCACTGATGCCCAGCCACTGCTCGATGAATCTGCTGGTACATTGACCCAGACCACTACATTCCCCTCGCACGCTACACGACCTGAATCTGACCCTGATGAAACTCAGGTTACCCTTCCCATATACAGTTCCATCTTACACGGTGACAAAGAGGAAGCTGCAGATGAAAGTGCAGGTTCGGCCCACCCGCCATCAGACACACCACCGTACTATCAGGGGCCCTGTGCCAGTGCCGTCGCCAACGAGTGGGCCCCCCATGCTTGCTCAGGATCACAGCACTTGCAAAGTTGAAATACTGTACAGTGAGATGGAAGATGGGGACGACGAGGAATCCAGACAAGTACAGGGATTCCTTAGCGAGGAGACTTATTTGATTGTTTTCAATGTTGGGACAGCAATTTTTGGGGAGCACTATACTCTGGAGAATGATAGATGGGGCCCACCATACACTGGAACATTCCAAAGGTGGACATCAGACACTGGAGCAGCATTTACAGGGCCCATTATACACTAGAGCATTAGAAATGGGGCCCATTATGTTTGGAGCATTATTTGGGCCCATAAGACAGTGGAGCTTCATCCATGGGGACCAACATATACTGTAGCATTATGTGGAGCTCATCATATACTGTTTCAAACATTATATGGGACCAATGATTCTGTATGGAGAAATAGATGGGCCTCGTCATGAGATGTAAAAAGTGAGGTATTTTTCATTGTACTATACCGCTATTTCTCTGCCGTGTCGGAGCATGATGAGTTGTGGTATGTGTTAAAGGGGCGCTCTTTCGCCCAGGGCACATGAAAACCTGCAGCCAGCCCTCCCCCCCACAACTTTAGCCAAATAACCCCCATTTTTCAGTGCGTAACTTGTATTATGAAGTTAATTAAGGTTGACAAGCTTAAGTAAGAAGAATTGATGCTTTTGGCATTCAAATGGGCACTGTAGGTGTGTTTCCTGTCCTCCTCTCATTGCCGACTTTTATTCCCCATTGACTTACATTGGGTTTCGTGTTTCGGGACGACCCCGACTTTTCCCTATAATCGGACGATCTTGCTCGACCCGACTTTTGGAAAAGTCGGGTTTCACGAAACGAAACGCGACCCTAAAAAACCAAAAGTCGCTCAACTCTAATACAACATACATAAAACATACTACATACATACTACATACAATACATTCATACATTCATACAATGCATACATCCCCTGAGGAAGAAGTTTTTAACTTTGAAACGCGTAGGGAAATAAATGTATTAACCACACAACTTGTAGGAGTGATGGTCTGGTAGCGCACGTTTATTCCATAAAAATTCCCTGCTTGAATCTGAAGATTTATGGCCACGGCGTGGTCATTTGGATGTGCAGCAAGCTGACCTTTGTTCCTTTATGCCTGATACTCTCCTGCAGAGGGTGAGTATAAATCATTGTTTTATATCTTTGTTTTCTCGGGTAAGACCCTATTGCGCTCTTTTTCTTTCAGTTTCTACAATGCATACATATAGACATACAGTACATATAACATAGAGTACATACTCACTATCACTTGTCACCTTGATCCCCGAAGCCAGTGTCATCTTTAAAAAATATTAAAATAACAAACAAACGATATACTCCCTGATCCGCAGAAATCCACGAGAGTCCCACGACGATCTCCCATGGAGAACAGCAGCATCAGCTGATGCCACCGCTCTCTAGGGGCCCCAGGAATACAATGATGGGAGGTAGGTATCCTTCCACACTGTACTCCTCCGCCACTGCAGAAAAATAGTCCCTAGTCTCACTTTTGACATTGCTGTGTGAGAAAGTTCCCATGCAGCTTTTGCCATAAAGTGAGACCAGTGAACTATATTAACCTCTCAGTGATGCACTGCAGGAGATCGTCGTGGGACACTCGTGGATTCCTGCGAATCAGGGAGTATATTGCTTGTTTGTTATTTTAATATTTTTTACAGTGAGATGACACTGGCTTCGGGGATCAAAGTGAAAAGTGATGGTGAGTATGTACTCTATGTTATATGTACTGTATGTCTATATGTATGTATTGTATTGTATGAATGTATTGTATGTAGTATGTATGCATGTATGTATGTCGTATGAATGTAGTATATATGTAGTATGTATGTAGTATGTATGTATGTATGTTGTATGAATGTAGTATATATGTAGTATGTATGTAGTATGTATGTTGTATGAATGTAGTATATATGTAGTATGTATGTAGTATGTATGTTGTATGAATGTAGTATATATGTAGTATGTATGTATGTATGTTGTATGAATGTAGTATATATGTCGTATGTATGTATGTTGTATGAATGTAGTATATATGTAGTATGTATGTAGTATGTATGTATGTTGTATGAATGTAGTATATATGTATGTTGTATGAATGTAGTACATATGTAGTATGTATGCATGTATGTTGTATGAATGTAGTATATATGTAGTATGTATGTATGTTGTATGAATGTAGTATATATGTAGTATGCATGTATGTATGTTGTATGAATGTAGTATGTATGTAGTATGTATGTTGTATGAATGTAGTATATATGTAGTATGCATGTATGTATGTATGTTGTATGAATGTAGTATGTAGGTAGTATGTATTGTGGTGTAGTGACCACTATGTCAGCTAGGGGGCACTGTGTGGGTGTCCCAGGACGGGTGTACAGGCACATTCAGTGTGGTAACAGGAGCAGGGTCCTAAATGACCATTATGGGTCTCAAGGTGGGTGGCCTTGGGATGCAGGCTCCAGGGTGTATTGATCAGCAGAGGTACTGCTGATATTTCTGTTACACTGTGTCAGGGAAGCCTGTGTGTGTCTATGTGCAATAGAACCTTTAGTGATGTCATAGCCATGTGATCACCTGTGGGTGTGGTTACAGGGCTATGTAATTGAGATGTTTAGCACATGTGAGAGAGTGTGAGAGGGAGTCTGTCAGAGTGTGGACAGACTTCCCTGTGTCCAGGTGGAACACTACAGAGAGTGACCTGTGTGCTAAGGAAGGAGAAGCCTTCCTGTGTCTGCGGCTGCAGATGGAGCGCTGCTCTGGACATTGCCCTGGCCTGGGTATATTAGTTGTATATGGGGAGGACTACACCTCCCAGCATGTGCTGAGACTCTCGGTCCGAGTCTGAAGCCACGGACGTTTATGTTCTTTTTTGCCTAAGCTAGAGGCTATTTTGGTGATATGCAGATATATGGTTTATGGAGCAAATAAACCTCATGAACTTTGGGAAGAACCTGTCTCATGATTGTCTCCCGCTGCACTTGAGCGAGTCACATCCCTACAATTGGTGGAGAATGCGGGCAGCGATTCCCAGAAGCACGTGTGGCAGTGCTGGCGATTCTGAGCCAGGAGAGCAGACGGTCTGACAACCGTGAGTAATACTGACCGAGGTCAGAGAAAGTGACTGTGTTAATATTTATGGGATACCTCTGAGGAGAAGAGGCATCCGAGAATCTGTGTGGCCGACACAGGTAACAGACAGGAGTCTGTGTTGCACTGACCAGGGTCAGTGAGAGACTGTGTTCCTGGAGGGGTCAGTGAGCAAGGTCCTGGAGGGTCAGTGTTGGGAGGTTCTGGGAGAGGAATCGGATCCCTGGAACACGTGATGTGACCTTGGACCTGGTGAGGCGTGTGTTGGGCAGTCTCAGGCGGAGACGGATGTCCTGAAGAGCACCCGCTGAGACCCTGGACCTGGTGAGGCCGGTGTGTTGGGAGACCCTGGGAGGAGGGTCGGCTCCCTGAATAGCACCCGGTGTGCGCCTGTGTGTTGGACGGTCTCAGGCGGAGACGGTACATCCTGAACAGCACACGAACAGGACATGTGAGAGACTGTGCATGTGTTTTTTTTTTTTCTTTTCCTCTGCAAAACCTGAAGGCAGATTGCTGTGGCTCAGTGGGGTCACGAAGGTCTCGCAGCACAGGGACCTGGTGTTTTTCCTCTTTGAGCATTGGTAGCAGACGCTGTCTGTCTACACCATCCTGCTGCAGCTTTATTACATATGTCTAAGCGGATACAGTAGTTGTGGCTTTACACAACTATTAAGGGTGAGTACCCTGTATTATGTCGTCATACCCATTATACCTGCACTGGTAAGGCCCTATGGGCGCGCATTTGTGGTTTGTTTATCTTTGAGGGTGACAAGCGGCTTCCGGTGGATCGGCGCGTCCACGAAGACGGCGCAGCAGGAGCTGCAGAGACACCAGCAGCTGTTTGTGAGCGACGGCAGGAGCTGAGGCAGTGCCAGAAGAAAGTGGTGTCGTGCTTTAAGGGCCAGTACCAGAAAAAGGCATAAACTGTACTGTGTGAACTGTGGCCTAAGAAGTTCTGCAGGACAGACATGGGGAGATCCCGAAAAGGGGTGGAGTCCCAAAAGGGGGCGGTGGCCCAAATCGGGGTGATAGCCCAAAAAGGGGTGGAGCCCCAAAAGGGGGCGGTGGCACAAATCGGGGTGGTAGCCCAAAAGGGGGTGGAGTCCCAAAAGGGGGCAGTGACCCAAATTGCAGTGGTAACCCAAAAAGGGGTGGAGTCCTGGGAGGGGGCAGCAACCCAAAGTGGGGTGGTGGCCCAGAAAGGGGCCAAGTTTGAAGAAGTGACAGCACTGGGTGACTCAGTAGGTATGTATGGAGTACCGCAGTGTATGTGCAGGTCTTTTTCAGAATGTGGAATATCCTTTCCGGGTAGTAATGACGGGCCACAGATGTGTACATTGATGCTGCACCGGGAAGGAACCTTTGGTCAGTTGGACTCAGAGAGTCAGGTGACTCTGACAGGAACTCCTCTCGTTTTCTCTCTGACCGAGAAAAACGTCAGGGTTCGCTGTAAACACGGGGTCACGGTGAACTACGCAGTAGACAGAGTAGTGTTTGAGGGGACCAAAGGTGGTGAGCGCCAAGGTAGAGGGATACCACGGGACTTAGTCTATGCCTGGGAGAGGTGCCGGGACTTTGTTTTGTTTGATGATGTTTGGTCGGACGATGGAGATGCTTCGACTGTGGGGCAAACAGACACTGAGACAGTGACGGCTCCTGACATGGACAGGTCAGAGGTAGAACTGACCAGAGGAAGAAGTACATCTGCCCAACTGACGGACCTGACGTCTCGTGATAAGACAGATGGTGGGCTGGGAGATGAGACGACTGAACTAGACACATTGGTGCTGGACGGTAACTGGAGGGTTCACTCGACTGGTGTGACTGACCCAGTAGTACCCCTTGATGATATAATTAAAGAGGTAGTGGTGAGACACATGCTGGCCAAAAGAGAACAAGATCGTGAGATACAGCTGATAAAGGAGACTGTAACAGAACATGTCGAACGGGAAAGAGTCCTAAGGCAAGCAGCTGAGCACAGAGTGGATGAGCTGGAGAAGGAAGTCTCTGAGCTCAGAGGTCACCTGTCAGCGTGTAAAACCATGAACAAGACCCTGTTGGAAGATATGGAGGTGCTCAGAGAGGCCCAAGAGAAGCATCAACAGGAGATTCTCCGGAGAGAGGATCAGCGTCGCTACCTGGCAGAGGAGCGAGATAAAGTTCTGCAAGAACTCAGTGGAGTAGTAAAAGGTCTTCTACGGGAGAAATGGATGGGCGAAGACGTACAGCGGCCGTGCCCGACTGATAGCAAGGCAGAACTGCCAAAGCCCATCTTGGAAAAGGGTCCGGAAGACTGTAAATCTCAGGAAGATGGTGAGCCAAGAGCTGCACAAGACAGTCACCCGGTCTTGGCAGATACCTTGAGGGAAGTGTCCGTGGGGAACCCAGAGCCATCTGTCCAGGGTGAGAGCAAGTCCATGACCTTCAAGTGCGTGATGGAGGTACCCGAAGACGTGCGAGAAGCGTGTGCCAGCGAAGGTGTGCATGAGACCTTTAAAAAGGCAGTAAAGGCCTATAGTGTGAGCTGGGCACCAGAAACAGACCAGCTGGTGATACTGGCAGAAATGGAAGACACAGAGAGAAGGGTGGCTGTCCTGAAGGAGATGCACCTACAATGTCTCCGCACGAAACAGATGCTCATGGAGCGTAATAGGAAAGCCGCTCGACGTCTGGAGCTTGCAAGGGAAGCTCAAAGTCGGCTGGGCTTTGTGGAAGACATAATTCCGGTACCCAGAAATCTGATGGGGAAAGTCGTTGGCAGACTTGGAAAGGTGATGCAGGAGATGGTGAATCGATCCAGTATGAAGAGAGTGAGGATCCCACCTGCTGGTGAAATCCAAGTCGTTGTTGAAGATGACATGGTTCCTGTCATTGTGGTTGGTTCGGTGGAAAGCATAGGGAAGCTTCGCATGCTCCTGGAATATCGCATAGCGTAACTGAAGGAGATTGAGCAGCTAAGACAGGATCGACTGCAGATGAATGAGCAGATAGAGAACGTCAGATGGCGTCCACCTCCAACCCAAGGTGTAAGGACCCGAAGGGATCCTCCAAGGAATGAAAGGACAGGTAGCCAAAGTCAAGAACTTCGAGTGTCCGCAAGTGGCCATTCTAATCTTAGTAACATAGGCACGAGACTCGGTGGTGGACATAGCGACAGAGGGTCAGACTCAGACCAGCCAGTTGGCCCAGCTGGACGTGGGACTCATGACCGTGCGAACTGGGAGAGCCGGCCAGTGAGAGAAAGGTCGGGTGACAGAGCGCACTGCAGACAGGTGCAGACTAAAGAGTGTCTGGTCACACTGACGGACGTTAACGGGAAGGCCAAAGCCCAAGGCCGAGATACTGACCGCTGGGGGCGGGGGAGGCCTAATGTAAATATGATGCAGTATGACTACCAAAACAGACTGAGATGGTCCTCTCAACTTGTAGGGCAAGGTGACATGGGTGCCAGGTCTCAAGATCCCTGGGTGATGTCATGTGTTCAACCCCACAAGTTTGAACAGAGGGGGGAGGTATGTGGTGTAGTGACCACTATGTCAGCTAGGGGGCACTGTGTGGGTGTCCCAGGACGGGTGTACAGGCACATTCAGTGTGGTAACAGGAGCAGGGTCCTAAATGACCATTATGGGTCTCAAGGTGGGTGGCCTTGGGATGCAGGCTCCAGGGTGTATTGATCAGCAGAGGTACTGCTGATATTTCTGTTACACTGTGTCAGGGAAGCCTGTGTGTGTCTATGTGCAATAGAACCTTTAGTGATGTCATAGCCATGTGATCACCTGTGGGTGTGGTTACAGGGCTATGTAATTGAGGTGTTTAGCACATGTGAGAGAGTGTGAGAGGGAGTCTGTCAGAGTGTGGACAGACTTCCCTGTGTCCAGGTGGAACACTACAGAGAGTGACCTGTGTGCTAAGGAAGGAGAAGCCTTCCTGTGTCTGCGGCTGCAGATGGAGCGCTGCTCTGGACATTGCCCTGGCCTGGGTATATTAGTTGTATATGGGGAGGACTACACCTCCCAGCATGTGCTGAGACTCTCGGTCCGAGTCTGAAGCCACGGACGTTTATGTTCTTTTTTGCTTAAGCTAGAGGCTATTTTGGTGATATGCAGATATATGGTTTATGGAGCAAATAAACCTCATGAACTTTGGGAAGAACCTGTCTCATGATTGTCTCCCGCTGCACTTGAGCGAGTCACATCCCTACAGTATGTATGTATGTTGTATGAATCTTGTATATATGTAGTATGTATGTAGTATGTATGCTTTTTTTTTTGTTTTTTGTTTGTTTTTACATTAAACACATTAGCCGTATGATGGGACTACTACTGTCCCATCATTGGCTAATGTGTCAATCACTGTCATTGTAGCAGGCATCGCCCGATTGGACTTATAGCCCCATCGGACGATGCCTGCACACACACACTACCCCCAGCAGGCCCGCACAGACCCCCAGCAGCCCGCACAGAACGCCGGCAGGCCCGTACAAACCCCCGGCAGGCCAGTACAAACCCCCGGCAGGCCTGTACAGACCCCCGGCAGCCCGCACAAACCCCCGGCAGGCCCGCACAGACCGCGCATCATGATGACATCATTTCAGCAGCCAATCACAGCCACAACACTGGCTCATTGCATTATGGGAACTTCCGATTCCAGTATCCGATATTGTAAAAATATCGGTACTCGGTATCGGAATTCCGATACAGCGAATATCGGCCGATACTCGATATTTGCAGTATCGGAATGCTCAACACTACTGATGACCAATAGACAATGCCAGAAGCGTCTTACCTGGACCAAGGAGAAAAAGAACTGGACTGTCGCTCTGCGGTCCAAAGTGTTGTTTTCAGATGAAAGTAAATTTTGCATTTCATTTGAAAATCACGGTCCCAGAGTCTGGAGGAAGAGTGGAGAGGCCACAATCCAAGCTGCTTGAGGTCTAGTGGGAAGTTTCCACAATCAGTGATGGTTTGGGGAGCCATGTCATCTGCTGGTGTAGGTCCACTGTGTTTTATCACAGCCGTCTACCAGGAAATTTTAGAGCACTTCATGCTTCCCTCTGCCAACAAGCTTTTTGTAGATGGAAATTTAATTCTCCAGCAGGACTTGGCACCTGTCCACACTGCCAAAAGTGCCAACACCTGGTTTAAAAACAACAGTATCACTGTTGATACAACAGTGCTTGATTGGCCAGCAAACTCACCTGACCTATTGTCAAGAGGGAGATGATCGACACCAGACCCAACAATGCAGAAGAGCTGAAGGCTGATATCAAAGCAACCTGGGCTTCCATAACACCTCAGCAGTGCCACAGGCTGATCGCCTCCATGCCACACCGCAATAATTGATGCCAAAGGAGCCCTGACCAAGTATTGAGTGCATTTACTGAACATACATTTCAGTAGGCCAACATTTTGGATTTTAAAATCATTTTTTATATATACACATACTGTACATACACACAGTATATATCTACGGTATATATACTGTAAATACTGTATACTGATGAATAACAATGTGCTCGATAAATGAATAGATGTATCCATGGATAAATAAATAGATACAGTCATATGTAAAAGTTTGGGCATCCCTATTAATGTTAACCTTTTTTCTTTATAACAATTTTGGTTTTTGCAACAGCTATTTCAGTTTCATATATCTAATAACTGATGGACTCAGTTATATTTCTGGATTCAAATGAGGTTTATTGTACTAACAGAAAATGTGCAATCTGCATTTAAACAAAATTTGACCGGTGCAAAAGTATGGGCACCCTTATCATTTTCTTGATTTGAACACTCCTAACTACATTTTACTGACTTCCTGAAGCACTAAATTGGTTTTGTAACCTCATTGAGCTTTGATCTTCATAGCCAGGTGTATCAAATCATGAGAAAAGGTATTTAAAGTGGCCACTTGCAAGTAGTTCTCCTATTTGATTCTCCTATGAAGAGTGGCATCATGGGCTCCTCAAAACAACTCTCAAATGATCTGAAAACAAAGATTATTCAACATAGCTTTTCAGGGGAAGGATACAAAAAGTTGTCTCAGAGATTTAACCTGTCAGTTTCCACTGTGAGGAATATAGTAAGGAAATGGAAGAACACAGGTACAGTTCTTGTGAAGCCCAGAAGTGGCAGGCCAAGAAAAATATCAGAAAGGCAGAGAAGAAGAATGGTGAGAACAGTCAAGGACAATCCACAGACCACCTCCAAAGACCTGCAGCCTCATCTTGCTGCAGATGGTGTCACTGTGCATCGGTCAACAATACAGCGCACTTTGCACAAGGAGAAGCTGTATGGGAGAGTGATGCGAAAGAAGCCTTTTCTGCAAGCACGCCACAAACAGAGTCGCCTGAGGTATGCAAAAGCACATTTGGACAAGCCAGTAACATTTTGGAAGAAGGTCCTGTGAAATGATGAAACAAAGATTGAGTTGTTTGGTCATACAAAAAGGCGTTATGCATGCGCTGTATTGTTGACCGATGCACAGTGACACCATCTGCAGCAAGATGATGCTGCAGGTCTTTGGAGATGGTCTGTGGATTGTCCTTGACTGTTCTCACCATTCTTCTTCTCTGCCTTTCTGATATTTTTCTTGGCCTGCCACTTCTGGGCTTAACAAGAACTGTACCTGTGTTCTTCCATTTCCTTACTATGTTCCTCACAGTGGAAACTGACTGGTTAAATCTCTGAGACAACTTTTTGTATCCTTCCCCTGAAAAGCTATGTTGAATAATCTTTGTTTTCAGATCATTTGAGAGTTGTTTTGAGGAGCCCATGATGCCACTCTTCATAGGAGAATCAAATAGGAGAACTACTTGCAAGTGGCCACTTTAAATACCTTTTCTCATGATTTGATACACCTGGCTATGAAGTTCAAAGCTCAATGAGGTTACAAAACCAATTTAGTGCTTCAGGAAGTCAGTAAAAAGTAGTTAGGAGTGTTCAAATCAAGAAAATGATAAGGGTGCCCATACTTTTGCATCGGTCAAATTTTGTTTAAATGCAGATTGCACATTTTCTGTTAGTACAATAAACCTCATTTGAATCCAGAAATATAACTGAGTCCATCAGTTATTAGATATATGAAACTGAAATACCTGTTGCAAAAACCAAAATTGCTATTAAGAAAAAAGGTTAACATTAATAGGGGTGCCCAAACTTTTACATATGACTGTATATAGAAAATCATTCTTTAATATAAATTTACCAAACTAGACATTTGAGGCTATGTGCCCACGTAGCGTTTTAAAATGCACAATGAAAGCCGGACTCCTTCCCAGAAATCGCGTGTTTTTTCCGCGCGATTTGACCGCGATTTGACCGCGATTCTGTTCGCGATTTTGCCGCGATTTTCTCATGCACTTTCCAAGCGATTTGAAGCATCGCTTGGAAAGTGATTGACAGGTTGGTCACACTCATCAAACATAGTGTTTGACAAGTGTGAGCAGCTTTTTACTATTGAGGCTACCTATGCGGCATCAATAGTAAAAGATAAAATGTTAAAAATGATAAAAAAATAAAAAAATCGTGGTATATTTACCTTCCGACGTCCCGCGCTGCTATCCCGGGCCTCAGCGTTCCCAGTAATGCCTTGCGAGACCTGTGATGACGTTGGTCTCGCGTTACTATAGCGATCTCACGAGACCGCTAGAGTCACACGAGACTACATCACCACAGGACCTTGCCGCAAGGCATTACTGGGAACGCTTAGCCCGGGAATGCAGCGCGGGACGTCGGAAGGTAAATATACCCCGATTTTTTATTTTTTATTCTTTTTTTTACAGGGGTATGGTACCCAGGGCCTGGAGGACAGTCTCCTCTCCTCCACACCGTGGGTACCAACCGCACATGAGACGCTTAACTTCCCGCATGGTGGGCATAGCCACATGCGGGAAGTAAGCGATTCTCATGCATTCCTATGGGTGCAGAATCGCGGCAATTCTTTGCGATTCCACACAAAAGAATGATCATGCTGCGATTTTTTCCGCGATGCGATTCCGCAGCGGAAAAAAGCGCAGCATTAGCACAGCATGTGCGGAATGCCATAGGAATGCATGGGGGGCGTCACGGACAAGATTTTTAAACGTTTTCGCAGCGTTTTCGCGCCGAAAATCGCTGCAAAAACGCTTAAAAATCGCATAGTGGGCACATAGCCTTAATGTGTAATGATGGTATTTTATTTTGTTTTTAACACAAACATTTTTATTTCTCTATATTTTCCTGCAACCAAGACATTTCTTAAAAGTTGAAACTGCTAATAAAGGGATTTTATAATCATGCCATGTTAAACTCCAGTTGAACTGATAAGGTACAATGTACCACTCATAAATGAGTACAATCATGGAAATCTCAGTATAGAGGTTGGTTGAAAAACTGATTTGTGTTGCTCAGATCAGTTTTGGCCGAGCGCTTCAGAGCAACAAACGCTCATTTCTGTAGGTATTCAGTGCATGGATTGTTCTACATGTTATCTGCGTATACACGCTATTCATTAACAAGTAGAAACCTTTCTTATACCATCTAAGAAGCGCAGAATGCAGCCCATTAGTCTGAGGAAGTTACAGCCAAGAAACAATAAGATCGTGGGTGTGAGTGTAGGCAGCACAGAGTTCATCTAACCCCAAGAGCTGACTTAAATGTAAAAAGACATGCAGAGACCCACAGCAGCCAAGAATGGAAGCAAACAGTTAATATTAAATGTCTACACTCCCTCATTAAAATGCCAGGTTTTTAACATGTAAAAATATCATACCCAGAATAATCATTTCAGAACTTTTTCCAACTTCATTGTCACTCATAATCTGTACAATTCAATTGCAAAAAAAAAATGAAATCTTTTTGGATGGAAAAGAAAAATAAAGAAATAAAATGGTTGTTACATACATATGCACACCCTTAAACTAATGCTTTTTTGAAGTGCTCAATACATTTTTTACAGCATTCAATATTTTTGGGTAGGAGTCTACCACAGTGACACATCAAGAATTCTAAACCTTTACCCACTCTTCCTTGCAGTAGCACCTGGGCTACTTTTGGGACATTCCAAAACTTTGATCTTCTTCTAACAAAGCTATTCTTTTGTTGATTTGAGGGTATGCTTAGTGTCACCATCATGCTGAAAGTTAAAATCCCTCTTTTTGTTCAGCTTTTTAGCAGAGACCTAAAGATTTTGTTGTAAAATTGACTGATCATTGGAACTGTTCATAATTCCCTCCACATTGACTAAAGCCTTACTTTAAGCTGTTAAAAAACAGCCCTAAAATATAATGCTTCATCCACCATGCCGCGCTGTGAGAATGGTCTTTTTTGGTGATGTGCAGTGTTGGCTGTGCACTAAACATACCTTTTGGAATTATGGCCAAAAAGTTTAACCTTGATCTCATCAGACCATGACATGTTTTTCCACAAACATTTGGCAGATTAGATTTAAGTCTTGGTAAAACATAGTTGGGCTTTGATGTTCTTTGTAAGAAAAGGCTTATGTCATGACCTAACCCACAACCAAGTCATTTGAAGCATACAGTAGATTGCTTTCACATGCAGACCACAACTACTTGCCAGAAATTACTTAAACTCCTTTAATATTGTTGTAGGCCTCTTGGCAGCCTCCTGGAGCAATTTTCTTCTTGTCTTTTCATCAATTTTTTGAGATATGTCAAGTTCTAGGTAGTGTCACTGTTGTGTCAAATTTAAGTCACTTCTTGATGACCATCTTCACAGTGTTCCATGGTAATATAATGTCTTAGAATTTTTTGTACCCTTCTCCTAACTAATAACTTTTAACAATGAGATTCCTTTGATGTATTGTAAGCTGTTTACTGACCATGGCTTTTGTTGTCAAATGCGACTAAGAAGATGTTGGGAAAACCCAACGAGAACAGCTCAACTTTCTATGGGGTTAATCCAAATCACTATAAATGATGGCACCTGTGTACTGTACTGACTACTATTCAAAATGAGTTTAAATGTGGTTGGCTAATTCTGAAAACAACCACATCCCCAATTATTAGAGAGTGCTCACACTTATGCAACCACATTTAGTTTTGTTATTTTTATTCCCCCCCTCACTTTCTCAATGGATTTGTGGAGATTCTAGGTGACATTAAAGGTGCAAAAAGTTCTGAAATGATTCTTCCTCCTATGATTTTCTTTATTCAAGAAAAATCTGCTATCTTAGTGGGGGGTAGACTTTTTAAATCCACTATTTGACTAAATAGATTAAAGCAGCTAACATTCCCTAAAAATTCAAAAAACCTCACACAACAAGATATGGCCTTACCAAAACCCAGTCTGGTGACAAATGCACATAAAGCAGGATGCAGCGGGCCTCCACTAATAAAGGCAAGGAGCAGCTCAGGTGCAAACTACTGAAAAAAACAACCCCCCCACACCTAACAAACCATGGTGGGGTTGGCTGCCTAGTAGGAAAAATTCACATAGATAAGGCTTGCATAGGATGCCAGTCACACATATAAGTGTGATGCAAAGTGTCTGGCTTGCAACCTATTAATGACGCCCATAGTATTATCAGGCGGGCTGCTACAGCACTATAATATGCAACACACAGTGACAGACGCCCCAATAGACCAAACCAACAGAAAGAGGCCCGGCTGCATCCTGCAAAAAGTGACATGATAAGTGCAAAAAATTAATGCATACAATGAGTACATTAACCCATTCCTGACAGCCGACGTACTATCCCATCCATGGGACCCGGGCCCCTATGCCCATGGACGGGATAGTACGTCTACCGCGATCAGCGGCGCCCACGTGGTGAGCGCCGCTGATCGCGGCCGGGTGTCAGCTGATTATCACAGCTGACACCTGGCACTGTGTGTCAGGGGCGGTCACGGACCGCCCCCGACACGTTAACCCCTTGCACACCGCGATCAAACATGATCGCGGTGTACCGGGAGTTAAAGGGAAGCATCGGCAGGGAGGGGGCTCCCTCCGTGCTTCCCTGAGCCTCCCACGGCAGCGCAATGTGCAGCTCCCCTGAATCCAAGATGGCGATGGGGCCTTCGGGGGCCTGGAGGAAGCTGGCTTCCTCAGTGCCTGCAAAGCGCAGGCAAGAGGAAGTCTTCTTCAATGCCTGTGACAGATTGCTGATCTGTCACAGTGATCTGTGATGTGACAGATCAGCGATCTGTCACAGGACAGTGATGTCCCACCTGGGACTATGTAATAAAGTAAAAAAAAAAATTAAAAAAAAGGGTAAAAATAATTAAAAAAAAAAAAAAATATTCCCCAATAAATTCATTTTTTGAAAATAAAAAAAAAAAACCAAACCAATAAAAAGTACACATATTAGGTATCGCCGCGTCCGTAACGACCCGCCCTATAAAACTGTCCCATTAGTTAACCCCTTTAGCGAACCCCTTAAAAAATAAAAGACGAAGCAAAAAATAATGATTTATTATCATACTGCCAAACAAAAAGTGTAATAACGCACGATCAAAAAGACACATATAAATATCCATGGTACCGCTGAAAACGTCATCTTGTCCCGCAAAAAACGAGCCACCACACAGCATCATCAGCGAAAAAATAAAAAAGTTATAGCTCGCAGAATAAAGCGATGCAAAAATAATTATTTTTTATATAAAATAGTTTTCATTGAATAAAACCGACAAAACATAAAAAAACGACCTAAATGAGGTATCGCTGTAACCGTACTGACCCGAAGAATAAAACCGCTTTATCAATTTTACCGCATGCAGAACGGTGTAAACGCACCCCCCAAAAGAAATTCATGAAACGCTGGTTTTTGTTCATTCTGCGTCCGAAAAATCGGAATAAAAAGCGATCAAAAAATGTCACGTGCCCGAAAATGGTACCAATAAAAACGTCAACTCGTCCCGCAAAAAATAAGACCTCATATGACTCGGTGGGTTAAAATATGGAAAAATTATAGCTCTCAATATGTGGTGATGCAAAAACTATTTTTACAATAAAAAGCGTCTTTTAGCGTGCGACAGCTGCCAAAAATAAAAACCGCCATAAATAGTAAATCAAACCCCGTTATCACACCCTTAGTTAGGGAAAAATAATAAAATTAAAAAAATGTATTTATTTCCATTTGGGTTAGGGTTAGGGCTAGGGTTAGGGCTGAGATTAGGGTTAGGGGTGTGTTGGGGTTCGGGTTGGAGTTAGAATTGGGGGTTTCCACTGTTTGGGCACATCAGGGGCTCTCCAAATGCAACATTGCGTCTGATCTCAATTCCAGCCAATTCTGAGTTGAAAAAGTCATATGGTGCTCCTTCCCTTCCAAGCTCTGCCATGCGCCCAAACAGTGTTTTACCCCCACATGTAGGGTATCAGCCTACTCAGGACAAATTGCAAAACAATTTTTGGGGTCCAATTTCTCCTGTTACCCTTAGGAAAATAAAAAATTGGGGGGCAAAAATATCATTTTTGTGGAAAAAATGATTTTTTTATTTTCACATCCGAGCGTTATAAACTTTTGTGAAGCACTTGTGGGTTCAAAGTGCTCACCACACATCTAGATAAGTTCCTTAGGGGGTCTAGTTTCCAAAATGGGGTCACTTGTTGGGAGTTTCAATAGTTTAGGTACATCAGGGGCTCTCCAAACGCACATGACACCCGCAGACCATTCCATCAAAGTCTGCATTCCAAAATGGCACTGCTTCCCTTCCGAGCCCCGACGTGTGTCCATACAGTAGTTTTCTCCCACATATGGGGTGTCAGCGTACTCAGGACAAATTGGACAACAACTTTTGCGGACCAATTTCTCCTGTTACCCTTGGGAAAATGAAAAAATTGGGGACTAATTGATCATGTTTGTGGAAAAAATACGATTTTTTTATTTTCATGCCCGGGCATTATAAACTTCTGTGAAGCCCTTGGGGGTTCAAAGTGCTCACCACACATCTAGATAAGTTCCTTAGGGGGTCTAGTTTCCAAAATGGGGTCACTTGTAGGGGGTTTCCACTGTTTTGGTACATCAGAGGTTTTCCAATCGCGACATGATGTCCGATCTCAATTCCAGCCAAAAACGTCAAATAGCGCTGCTTCCCTTCCGAGCTCTGCCATGCGCCCAAATAGTGGTTTACCCCCACATGTGGGGTATCAGCATACTCAGGACAAATTGCACAATAACTTTTAGGGTCCTGTTACCCTTGGGAAAATAAAAATTGGGGTGAAAAGATCATTTTTGTGGAAAAAATATGATTTTTTAATTGTACCGCTGTACGTTATAAACTTCTGTATAGCCCTTGTGGGTTCAAAGTTCTCACCACATATCTAGATAAGTTCCTTGGGGGGTCTAGTTTCCAAAATGGGGTCACTTGTAGGGGGTTTCCACTGTTTAGGTACATCAGGGACTCTCCAAACGTGACATGGCGTCCGATCTGAATTCCAGCCAATTTTGCATTGAAAAAGTCAAACGGCGCTCCTTCCATTCTGAGCTCTGCCATGCGCCGAAACAGTCGTTCCCCCCCCCCCACAAATCAGGTATCAGCATACTCAGGACAAATTGCACAATAACTTTTGCAGTCCAATTTCTCCTGTTACCCTTGGTAAAATAAAAAAAATTGAACCTGAAGTATTTTTTTTGTGAAAAAAAGTTAGATGTTCATTTTTTTTTAAATATTCAAAAAAATTCCTGTGACGCACCTAAAGGGTTAATAAACTTCTTGAATGTGGTTTTGAGCACCTTAAGGGGTGCAGTTTTTAGAATGGTGTCACTTTTGGGTATTTTCTATCATATAGACCCCTCAAAGTGGCTTCAAATGTGATGTGGTCCTAAAAATAAAATGGTGTTGTAAAAATGAGAAATCGCTGGTCAACTTTTAACCCTTATAACTTCCTAACAAAAAAAAAAAAAAAATTTGGTTCCAAAATTGTGCTGATGTAAAGTAAACATGTGGGAAATGTTAGTTATCAAGTTTTTTGTGTGCCGTATCTCTGATTTAAGGGCATAAAAATTCAAAGTTGGAAAATTTTCAAAATTTTTGCCAAATTTCCATTTTTTTCACAAATAAACGCAAGTTATTTGAATGAAATTTTACCACTAACATGAAGTACAATATGTCACGAGAAAACAATGTCAGAATCACCGGGATCCATAGAAGCGTTCCAGAGTTATGACCTCATAAAGGTACAGTGGTCAGAATTGTAAAAATTGGCCCGGTCATGAACGTGCAAACCACCCTTGGGGGTGAAGGAGTTAAATGAGGTATTGGTTAATATTTTGGTCTGCAAGCCAACGTCAGGCTCCTCACAATATTGCAGGTCCCTAACACTAATGTCAAAACAGCTAACATAGAAAAAAGTGAAAAAAAACTCGCACAACAAATTATGGCCTTACCAAAACCCTGTCTGAAGAAAAATGCACATATAGACAGATGCAGCGGGCCTCCACTAACAGAGGCAAGGGGCAGCTCAGGTGCAAACTTCTGATAAAAACAACCCCCCCCACACCGGGCCTCTTTTTGTTGGCTTGGTCTATTGGGGTGTCTGTCACTGTGTGTTGCATATTATAGTGTTGTAGCAGCCCGCCTGATAATACTGTGGGCGTCATTAATAGGTTTCAAGCCAGACACTTTGCATCACACTTATATGTGTGACTGGCGTCCTATGCAAGCCTTATCTATGTGCATTTTTCCTACTAGGCAGCCAACCCCACCATGGTTTGTTAGGTGTGGGGGGTTGTTTTTTTCAGTAGTTTGCACCTGAGCTGCCCCTTGCCTTTATTAGTGGAGGCCCGCTGCATCCTTCTATATGTGCATTTGTCATCAGACAGGGTTTTGGTAAGGCCATATCTTGTTGTGTGAGTTTTTTTGAATTTTTTCTATGTTAGCTGTTTTGACATTAGTGTTAGGGACCTGCAATATTATGAGGAGCCTAAATAGATTAAAGGTAGGAATTAAAAAAAAGGAATCATAGTAAGTGAAGAAAATAATACACAAGAAGGCAATCAAACATCACCTTACAAAAACGTGGTTACGTTAGTAAAGTACAGAGGTGATAAGTTCTCCTTCAATGGAAAACTTCAAACAAAGGCTGGATAGACATCTGTCTGAAATGTGAATTTTAAACTGGGAGAGGGCACACTGGCGCTTTACTGGTAACTAGAAGGACGATAAAAAGAGAGAGCTGCTGGTGATACAGCAGGGTCTGGGTATGCTCCTGTCTGAGGGTATAACTAGAAAAATATATAATGTGATCACAGCGCTGAGAGTATGAGGCTAAAAGGTCAGCCAGCTGTATAGATACTGGTAAATCCACTAGTATTGCCTCGTAGAATTAGTTAATTAGCACTGGCAAATGCCAACAGTGGAGGAATAGCGTGCCAAAGGTTCAAAGAACTAGACCTGCATTAGGGCAGAATATATGCTGATAAGACAAGTGTAACCTGCACCGGACTTTAGGGTGACACGTAGAGTTGAGCGACTTTTGGTTTTATAGGGTCGAGTTTCGTTTCGTGAAACCCGACTTTTCCAAAAGTCGGGTCGAGCAAGATCGTCCGATTATAGGGAAAAGTCGGGGTCGTCCCGAAACACGAAACCCAATGTAAGTCAATGGGGAATAAAAGTCGGCAGTGAGAGGAGGACAGGAAACACACCTACAGTGCCCATTTGAATGCCAAAAGCATCAATTCTTCTTACTTAAGCTTGTCAACCTTAAATTAACTTCATAATACAAGTTACGCACTGAAAAATGGGGGTTATTTGGCTAAAGTTGTGGGGGGGGGGGGGGGGGGGGGAGGGCTGGCTGCAGGTTTTCATGTGCCCTGGGCGAAAGAGCGCCCCTTTAACACATACCACAACTCATCATGCTCCGATACGGCAGAGAAATAGCGGTATAGTACAATGAAAAATACCTCACTTTTTACATCTCATGACGAGGCCCATCTATTTCTCCATACAGAATCATTGGTCCCATATAATGTTTGAAACAGTATATGATGAGCTCCACATAATGCTACAGTATATGCTGGTCCCCATGGATGAAGCTCCACTGTCTTATGGGCCCAAATAATGCTCCAAGCATAATGGGCCCCATTTCTAATGCTCTAGCGTATAATGGGCCCTGTAAATGCTGCTCCAGTGTCTGATGTCCACCTTTGGAATGTTCCAGTGTATGGTGGGCCCCATCTATCATTCTCCAGAGTATAGTGCTCCCCAAAAATTGCTGTCCCAACATTGAAAACAGTCAAATAAGTCTCCTCGCTAGGGAATCCCTGTACTTGTCTGGACTCCTCGTCGTCCCCATCTTCCATCTCACTGCACAGTATTTCAACTTTGCAAGTGCTGTGATCCTGAGCAAGCAGGGGGGGCCCACTCGTTGGCGACGGCACTGGCACAGGGCCCCTCATAGTACGGTGGTGTGTCTGATGGCGGGTGGGCCGAACCTGCACTTTCATCTGCAGCTTCCTCTTTGTCACCGTGTAAGATGGAACTGTATATGGGAAGCGTAACCCGAGTTTCATCAGGGTCAGATTCAGGTCGTGTAGCGTGCGAGGGGAATGTAGTGGTCTGGGTCAATGTACCAGCAGATTCATCGAGCAGTGGCTGGGCATCAGTGCACTTGTGTCGCCCCCAGGAGTACGGTCGCCACAGTGGCATTACCTTCTTCCTAGGGAGTGTGATGTCATGCTTGGGAGCAATGAAGGATCTCTCTAGCAGGTTAACTGATTGGGCGGCGTTATTCCCACGAGTCATGACCCTCCAAACAGCGTTCATGAAGGCAAAGTGTTTGTTTTACGTGGGCAGTATGGTTGCAAAGCTGAACCTTAAAGGAATGTCCAGAAGGGCACCACCAGGAGTGGAGCCTACGGTTAAATTCGACTCCACCTGGGAAACCTCAACCATGCCAGCTACAGAACAGATGCACACATTGCAAACTTAATTCCGTTAACGAACGAGACTCCGTCATGCCCCGCGGTCCGAGTCCGGCTTACTAGAGGGACACGTGAGGCTCTGGCACATGAGATTGGCCAATAACTGGTGTGTCATGCCCTTACATGTCCGTGGCTGCATGTGCGCTACACTGAAAAGGCCAGCGTTTGTCGCTTACAGGTGCAGATAACCCGCTGAACAACGTTAGTGATGGGGATCACTGATTACAATTATTACCCGCGAACAATGATTTCCCAGTAAGTGCAGGTCAACCGCAGTTCTGGAATTAGGCCTAACCGTCATTCCTGAAAAAATGAAAAACTTACGTGTGCAAACCACAGGTGCTGTAGCTTGATTAACAGCTCGCCAGCCGTTCTCACGCCCAGTATGTATTACACGTGATTGCACAAAGGTGAGAAAGGGTACCGTATCCCCAGATAACATGTATGGATAGCGTACACATTCAAAATATATGTCTATACATCAGGAGGCAGGCTCAGACGGTGTTAAGCCCAGTATGGAATGCACAAAGGTTAGAAAGGGTACCGTTTCCCCAGATAACATGTATGGATAGCGTACACATTCAAAATATATGTCTATACATCAGGAGGCAGGCTCAGATGGTGTCAGACACAGTATGGATTTGACAGCCCAGAATACACAGCGGAGGAGCAAGGAAAAGGTAAAGATTGCAAATGCTGGGGCCCTGCCCAAGCAAGGGGGGCCCACTCGTGGGCGTCGGTACTGGCACTGGGCCCCTCATAGTACGGCGGTGTGTCTGACGGCGGGTGTGCACCACCACCGTCAGAGACACTTGATTGCACTATGAAGGACCCTGTGCCAGTGCCCGCGCCCAAGAGTCGGCCTACCCACCTGTCCAGGGCAACGGCACTCGCACGGTGTCGTGCGCTAGGTGGTGACCCCGGCCATGGGGGGGGGGGGGGAGGCAGCACAGTTAGGGAGTTTTAGAAAGTGGCATATGTTGATGATGGACATTCAGCAGATGCAAAAGGTGAAATAGGTCAAGTCCCAGGAAGAGGTGGACCAAAGCAAGCCATTTTTCTGTCACCCTATGTGTCATCAGGGGAAGGTGGGACAAAATCCTTGGAAACCCATGCATGGTTCATTTTAATGAAGGTTAGATCATCCACATTTTGGGTTGACAGACGGGTCCTTTTTTCTGTCAGGATTGATCCAGCTGCACTGAAGACTCTTTCCGATAGCACACTTGCAGCTGGGCAAGCGAGCTCCTGTAAGGCATATTGTGCCAATTCAGGCCAGGTGTCCAGTTTAGCAGCCCAATAGTCAAAGGGGAATGACCTGTGTGGGAGAACATCGATATGGGAGGAAAAGTAGTTTGTAACCATAGTTGACAACTGCTGTCTCCTGTCACTTTCCATCGATGCAGTATTACCAGTTGTGTGAGCGGTACTTGAAAAATCAGTCCACAACATTGTCATGAAACCCCTGTCTCCAACGCCACTTCTGCTGTGTGCACCACGAACACCTCTGCCAAGCTGCCCCCGGCCCGTACGGCTCGTGTGAGAACCATCACCGCTGCTGTGTGCTGGGAATGCCTCAAGCAACCGATTTACCAGAGTTGCTTGTTTATTAGCCAATATTAGGTCAAGGTTCTCCTGTGGCATGATGTTTTGTAATTTGCCTTTATAGCGTGGATCCAGGATGCTGGCCAGCCAGTAGTCGTCATCGTTCATCATTTTGGCAATGCGGGGGTCCCTTTTAGGATCTGCAAGGCATAATCTGACATGTGGGCCAATGTTCCCGGTGTCAATGATGTACTGCGAGTGCTGGTTGGAGGAGCACTTTCTGGCAAATCCACATCCCTCCAGTCACGCACAAACCCTGTACCAGACCTTGCCACGCCAATATTTTCACTTGCCCCACGAGATGCATCCTCCTCCCCATCATCCTCCTCCTCCTCCTCTTCTTCCTCCACCTCGTCCAGGAGAGGTCCCTGAGCAGACAATGGCTGAATGTCATCAAGGATTCCCTCCTCCTCTTCCTCAACAACATTGGCTGCAGACGCCTGCTCCTTAAGGTGCGTCAAAGTTTGCATGAGCAGACGCATAAGTGGGATGCTCATGCTTAGGATGGCGTCGTCTGCACTTACCAGCCGTGTGCATTCCTCAAAACACTGAAAGACTTTACAGAGGTCTTTCAGCTTCGACCACTGCACACCGGTCAACTCCATGTCTGCTCTCAAAGTGTATCCTCCCACAAATGCATTATGGCCTGCCTCTGCTCGCATAGCCGCTCCACCATGTGCAGGGTGGAGTTCCACCTTGTTGCAATGTCGATAATGAGGCTGTGGTTGGGAAGGTGGAGCAATCGCTGCAGCTTCTGCATACGAACGGAGTGTACAGGCGACCGGCGGATGTGCGCGCACAGTCTTCGCACCTTCTGGAGCAGGGCTGTTAACTCCGGATAATTTTTGAGGAAGCACTGCACCACCAGGTTTAAGGTGTGAGCCAAGCAAGGTATGTGGCTGAGTTTTGAAAGGGCTATGGCTGCCACAAAATTACGCCCGTTATCACTAACTACCTTGCCTGCCTCAAGATGTACACTGCCCAGCCATGACTCAGTTTGTCGCTGAAAGTACTCGGCCAGCACCTCGGCGGTGTCTGTCGCCCAAACACATCATCTGCAACACTGCCTGCTGACGCTTTCCACTAGCTGCTCGATAGGGGGACACATCGTGTGCAACAGTGGCAGCTGCAGATGGAGTGCTCGTACGACTGCGCTCTGTGGAGGAGTGTCGAACGCCTACAGCCAACTGTTTCCTATACCGTGGGCTAGGCAGCACTGTCCCACCACCGCTGTCCCCTGTGGACCCTGCATCCACCACATTAACCCAGTGCGCAGTGATGGACACGTAACGGCCCTGGCCATGCCGACTGGACCATGCATCAGTTGTGAGGTGCACCTTTCCGCTCACTGACTGCTTGAGTGCATGGACAATGCGGTCTTTCACATGATGGTGGAGGGCTGGGATGGCTTTGCGAGAGAAGAAGTGGCGACAGGGTAGGTCATAGCATGGTACTGCATAGGCCATGAGTTCGCGGAAAGCTGTGCTTTCCACCAACCGAAAGGGCATCATCTCAAACGAGATTAGTTTGGCAATGTGGGCGTTCAAACCCAGTGTACGCGGATGAGAGACTGAGTACTTTCTTGACCTACTCATAGTGTCTGGGAGGGTGAGCTGGACTTGAGAGCTGCATATGGTGGAAGTAGCGGTGGACAGGGCGGACTGAGAGAGGGTTGATGATGGTGATGGAGTTGGTGTTCTTTCTGATGGCCTAGAATCAGTCTTTCGTTGATATAACAGTGGGATTCCCTGACTGCTGTGGCCTTGCAACGACACCTCAACATTTGCTGCTGTGCTAACCGGTGGGCTTACAGTGGGGGAAACAATGTAGCGTTGCTGACTACCTTCGTTGTGATCAGTTGCACATGTGGCACTTGAGGTTTGGTGTTGTGTCCACGCTTGCAAGTGCATGCTGGTTAAATGTCTAAGCATGCAACTGGTATTCAAATTTTTCAGATTTTTCCCTCGGCTAAAGGTCTTTGCGCACTTCTTACAGATAACCTTGGCCTGATCATGAGGATTTTGTTCAAAAAAGTGCCACACTGCACTCTTCCTACTTTGGCAGACATTTTGCGGCCTAGCACGCTGTGATCTTTTGACCCTCTGGACAAGCTGTCCAGCAACTCTTTTGATTTTTGGAACCTGTCTTTGGAGTGCTCCGGGCCTGCCAGATAACAGCTGTTGCGATGTCGATGTCTGCTGTGGATGCTCCTCATCTGAGCTATTCGAAGCAGCACCCTCTTCCCCCAATGGATGCCAATCTGGGTCAACAACTGGGTCATCCATCACCTCCTCTTCTATGTCATGTGCACCTTCCTCTGTGTCACCGTGTATGGTGGTATAGTGTGCGGGACGGGGCACCTGAGTCTCATCAGTGTCAGAATCTGGCTCTGTACACTGCGAGGACAATGTAGTGCTCTGAGTGAATGTACCAGCAGAATCATCCATCAGCGGCTGTGCATCAGTGCACTCCATGTCAGATTCATCTTGGCCTGGGTAATTCACCATTTGACTTGATAATCCAGGCATGGTATGTGAAAACAGCTCCATGGAGTAATCAGTAGTATGGCCTGCATCATCCTTCAATCTTGGTTGGGGTGATGGACACAAGGAAAGGTGTGGTTCATGAACATGAGCCTCCAATGACGACTCAGTGCTTTTACTTTTTACAACTGAAGAAGAGGAGGCGATAGAGCTGGAGGCTGAGTCAGCAATGTAAGACAAAACTTTTTCCTGATGCCCTGGCTTTAAAAGCGGTTTGCCAACTCCTAGAAAACTAAGCGTTCGAGGCCTTATGTAGCCAGACGATGATGCAGGCTCAACACCTCCTGCATTCGTTCCCATTTTGCTCTTGCCACTACCATCAGATCCACCACCAACACCATCATTACCAGCTGCCAACCCCCGCCCAATTCCACGGCCTCTTCCACCAGCCTTCCTCATTTTTGGTAGAAATGTAGACAAAATCTAACAAACTATATAGTAATGTAAAACAAGGTACAAGGTGTCTATAGGACAGGGGAGATTTTGAATTTCTGCACACACTTGTGGACACTGGACACTTTTGGATTGTGTGAGGCCCAATGAATATCTGAGCGCTATGTGACAGGCTCGATGGCACAGCTGTGACCAAAGTGACTAGAGGATAAGGGAGATTTTGAATTTCTGCACACACTTGTGGACACTTTTGGATTGTGTGAGGCCCACTGAATATCACAGCGCTATGTCACAGGCAGAAATTGGCTAGTGTATCACAAACTACAAGGTGTATGTAGAATTGGGCAGAATAGGAATCTCCCTAGAGTGCAGGTCTGTAAGAACGGAACATGTCCTCGTTTTATTCTCACAGAGTGACACACTGATAGCTTCACTGTGGCTGTGATAACAGCCGTTACACGGTACTGTGTGAGGAGCGTACACCGCTGTATGGTGTGAAAAAAATGCACGCTCAGTACCTCAGCAGGACAAAAAAAATTGGGATTGCTTTTAAAAAAGCAGTTTGCGGAGCAGTGGGTAAACAGCAATGCAGGAATGTCAGGAAGCCTTAGAAGGCAGCCCAACAACCAACACCACTGATACACCACTATATAGCCTCCCCTTGCACTGCACACACAGTGACTGGTGTGTTCTACAGGCAAAATCGCTAGCAGCAGAAGCAGTTTTTGGTGTCTTCTTCCCTGCCTAACGCTCTCCCTACAAAATCATCATCAGCAGCAGCTCTCCCTATTCTGAGATCAGCATGAGTAACATGGCGGTCGGCGTGCACGCCCTTTTATACCCCCTGTGACGCCCCCCAAAGCAAGCCAATCACTTGCATGCCCTTCTGAAAGATGGTGGTGACCCGTGCCTATGTCATCACGTTGCCCTCAGTGTCCGTGGATCCTGATTGGCTGAAAAAGAGCGCAAAACAAACTTTTGAAACGCGACTTTGGCGCGCAAGTCGCCGACCTCGTGGCCGACCTCATCCTAGGGTCGGCTTTCGTTTCATGAAACCCGACTTTGCCAAAAGTCGGCGACTTTTGAAATTTTTCAACCCGTTTCGCTCAACTCTAGTGACACGTTATGACTAAGAATGCTTAAGCACTTACTTGTGATATTGAAGATGGTATGGCATGTCAACTGTCTCGAGAGGGTCTAGTCACAATGTGGAAGTATGCGCCATATGGCGGTATGGTAAGTAGTGGACCCCTCGTGGTGGGATGTAGTCGTGCCAGGGGCTAATAGGTGCAGGAGCGTCCTCCCGTAATGCTGATCCTCCTGGATGGGCAAAGCGTGCCACCGGCTCCTGGCGTGCTACTGCCAGATTTGATCCCTTCACCCATCGATGTCACACTATACCATGCCCCAGCTCACTCCGCCACAGCTTCGGCGTTGCTTCCGGCCGGAGCACGGCAGGAGCCGGCGGCACTCTGAAATCTGCAACAGGCCATCCACTTTCTTTCTATATATACACAGGAGACAGAGCTGAAATTAAGCATGAACAGAAGAAGTTTATTGTGCTTAGCTTCAGGTCACTGCAGATGCAAAGCTGCTCTGAGTTTACAACTGGTCTCTAACAGGAAAAAAAACTGGAGTTAGTAGGTGATAAGCAAAAAGAATTCTTTACAAAGTGAAAATCCTAGTCTGGTGTGCTTACACATGGCAGAACAGCCACAGACATTTCAGAATTTTCTCTTCTGAATAATGTAAGATACAAGTCGCAATGGGCAGAAATGGTGTTATTTCTTGTCTACTCAAACATGACAGATTGTTCAGAATAGATAAATAAAAGTATAGATATGCATTTTAAAGTAGTCATTGAACTCTTAATTATAGGAGGTGACACGGCCAATATTGTATGTACCTTCACTATAAAGACACCAGATGCAGTATTGAATGGGTCAAGCAAGGCTCACTTTATATCTGGGCACAGCTTTCAATGCATACAAGTTTTTTTTTTTTTTTTTAAACTTTTAGGGCTAAAAAGTATGGTGGAACTTTTTTTGTGCAATGAGTATCAATGGCAGATATATACATCAATATAGGCAGGGCTGACTCCAGGTTTTTGTGGGCCCCTGGTGAAAGAGTCTCAGTGGGCCCCTTTAACACATACCACAATTCATGTTACACAGATGTGGAAGGAAAATATAGGTATAGTACAATGCCAAAGATTTTACTTCCTTCTTACATTACATGAGTGATATCAATAGATCAGAAACCAGGCAGTATAGTCCTCTTTACAGTATTATGGGCACCACATAGTGCTTCATACAGAATAATAAGCCCCACATATTGCTCCATGCAGAACAATGTGCCCCATATAATGCTCCATACACAATGGGCCCCATAATGTGACGGCCGTCTGCGAATCTGGGCTGCAGTGGGGACAGCACCCCGAGTAACCCCGAGACCCTTAACCCCTATACAGGGATCTGGAATTGTAGCAAGGCCCAGGAGGTAGCTGTCTAGATTAGCAGTGGACCAGAGCAGGACAGCCACCAAGGGGTCAAAACTAATACCCGTAATCAAGGTCAGGATGCAGGAGTCTGAGACCAGGGTGCAGCAGAGGCACAAAATCAGCAGACAGAAGGAGAGTCAAAAGTCCAGGCCAGGGTCAGTAAAACCAGGAGGGCAGCAAGGTACAGAATCAGCAGGCAGAAGGAGAATCAGGAATCCAAGCAAAGGTCAGCGTCAAAAAGTCGGAAGAGAGGCAGAGGTACAAAAACGGCAGGCAATAGAATGGTCAAGAATCCAGGCTGAGGTCAGAGTATACACTATAGCAATTCACACAGTAACACGCAGGGGAACCAAAAATATATCCGGCGGCTTGCAAGACCAGTCCCCAGGTATTTGAGGGATCAGCTCCTCCCTCACAGGTTCCCGGCCCGATGATGTAACCAGGACCGCCCCCGGACCAGGCCAGATGGACATGCAGTAAGCCCTACATGACTGACAGAGGGGCGGAGCCTGCGCCCACCAGATGCCTGCGCAGGAGCCCCCTCTCTGCCACCACCCTCACCCTGGAGCGAACCACGGCGCCTCCCAGTGGCTGAGGCAGGAACAGCCGTCCCCGAGTCTGACGGCAACGTGACGGTCCGGCGCCCCCGAGTGGCCGAGACCAGAACTGCAGGCCCTGAGTCTGGCAGTGACGTGTCAGTCCGGCGCCTCCTAGTGGCCGATGCCGGAACAGCAGGCCCCGAGTCTGGCTGCGACGTGACAGTACCCCCCCTTCTAAGAGGGGCCTCCGGACCCTCAAAACCCGGTTTGTCAGGGTGAAGGAGGTGAAATCTTCTAATTAACCCCTTGGCATGGATGTCACCAGCAGGGACCCAGGACCTCTCCTCTGGGCCGTAGCCCTTCCAATGCACTAAGTATTGCACGGACCCTCTCACTAAACGGGAATCAAGGATACCTTGGACTTCGTACTCCAAGGCACCCTTGACCAAAACTGGAGGAGGAGGGGACTGGGCAGGTTGAATTGGGGAGCGGTACGTTTTGAGTAGGGATTTGTGGAAAACGTTGGGTATTTTGAAGGACTGAGGGAGCTTTAAGCGAAAGGCTACCGGGTTAATTACCTCCAAAATCTCATAGGGACCAATAAATCTGGGGCCCAGTTTGGCAGACGGTACCTTAAGTTTAATGTTCTTGGTAGACAGCCAAACTTTGTCCCCAACTCCCAGGTGCGGCCCCTTGGACCGCCGTTTATTTGCCACCGAAGCCTGTCTGACTTGGGAGCCTTTCAAGTTTGAGTTCACCTCTGACCAGATGGTCCTTAAGTGATGTATGGATTTCTCTACCCCCGGGAGGTCCGACATCTTAGCCGAAAATGAACCAAAACGTGGGTGTAAACCAAGATTACAGAAGAACGGGGTGGTTTTGATGGATTCTTGGTATTAGTTATTTAGGGCGAATTCGGCTAACGGGAGATGTTCCACCCAATCAGATTGATGTTCCGAGACATAACAGCGGAGATACTGCTCTAGGCCCTGGTTAGTGCGCTCAGTTTGACCATTGGTCTCAGGGTGGTAAGCGGAGGAGAAGGATAATTCAACGCCAATCCGTTTGCAGAACGCCCTCCAGAATTTAGAAACGAACTGGGTTCCTCGGTCGGACACGATATTCACCGGGGCGCCATGCAGTCGTATTACATGAATGACGAACAATTTACTCAGCGTTTCTGCATTAGGTAGTCCAGACAGGGGAACAAAATGGCACTGCTTACTGAACCTGTCTACCACCACCCAGATACATGTCTTCCCTTCTGAGGGTGGCAGGTCAGTAATGAAGTCCATGGACTCTCTGGGGCAGGCAAGGACTGGAGCCAGCCGGCAGGCCGATTATGGCGGGGACTTAGCACGAGCACAAGTTTCTCAAGCCAGTACGTAATCCTTGCAGTCCTTAACCACCGTCGGCCACCAAAAGTTCCTGGTCACTAGTCTGGCGGTATTATTAACACCAGGATGGCCTGCCAGGACAGAGTCACGCGACTCTTTCATAACTTGTAGATGCAACGGGGCCGGAACGAACAATTTCTGGGGGGACATCGTGTCCGGGACTGGTTCTGAGGATCTACAGATCTCCTCCAGAAGGTCCAGAGACACGGCCGACACGACGATCCCATTGGCCAGTATTGGGACTGGTTCCGAGTCCTCAGCCTGTGAGGGGCAGAAACTTCGAGACAGGGCATCAGCCCTTACATTTTTCGTCCCTGGACGAAACGTGATCACAAAGTTAAACCTTGAGAAGAATAACGCCCACCTGGCCTGCCTAGGATTCAGTCTTTTAGCTGACTCCAAGGAGGTCAG
Source organism: Dendrobates tinctorius (assembly GCF_039654945.1). NCBI lineage: Eukaryota > Metazoa > Chordata > Amphibia > Anura > Dendrobatidae > Dendrobates > Dendrobates tinctorius. The sequence continues at coordinate 10,455,473 of NW_027361752.1, read as the reverse complement.
GTTCTTGCGATCTGTGATCACGGTAACCTTGTGTTTAGCACCTTCGAGAAAGTGGCGCCATTCTTCGAAGGCCCACTTTATGGCCAACAATTCCCGATTCCCTATATCATAATTTTTCTCAGTAGGGGAGAATTTTCGGGAAAAGAAGGCACATGGACGGAGGTGAGTGAGAGAGGCAGTGCCTTGGGAAAGCACTGCACCTACCCCAACCTCAGAGGCATCAACCTCTACCACAAAGGGGCGATCTAGATCAGGCTGAATTAATATTGGGTTGGCAGAAAAACACTCCTTTAAAACAGAAAATGCCTGAAGTGCCTCTGGCTTCCAATTAACCACGTCAGCCCCCTTCCGGGTCAGATCCGTGAGCGGTTTGGCGATCTCAGAGAAGCCTTTGATGAATTTACGGTAGTAATTAGTAAATCCCAAGAATCGCTGCAGCGCTTTTAGAGTTTTAGGTTGTACCCATTCTCTAATGGTTCGGATCTTGGCAGGATCCATGCGAAACCCCTTAGCAGAAATCATGTACCCCAAAAATTGTACCTCCTCAGCCATAAAAACACATTTCTCCAACTTGGCGTATAGAGAATGTTCTCTAAGTCTCTGGAGTACAGAACGGACATGTTGCACGTGTGTAAGAACATCAGCGGAGTAAATCAGGATGTCATCCAAATAAACCACTACATATACCCCACAAATATCCCTGAATATATCATTCACAAAGTGTTGGAACACGGCGGGCGCGTTACTCAACCCAAACGGCATCACAAGATACTCAAAATGACCAAGAGGTGTGTTAAAGGCTGTTTTCCACTCATCCCCATTTCTTATGCGAACCAGATTGTAAGCTCCCCGGAGATCAAGCTTAGTGAACCAACGGGCTCCTAGTAGCTGATTAAACAGATCGGGGATGAGTGGAAGCGGATACTGATTTTTTTACAGTAATCGCGTTCAGCTCACGATAATCAATACACGGTCTGAGTCCACCATCTTTTTTTTCTACAAAGAAAAACCCAGCCCCTACAGGTGAAGTGGAGGGTCTAATAAAACCTTTTTGCAAGCTGTCCGCTATGTAGTCCTTCATGGCTACATGCTCAGGACCAGAGAGGTTAAATATTCTCCCCTTAGGGAGACGGGCACCTGGGACCAAGTCTATAGGACAGTCATACTCTCTATGAGGCGGTAATTTCTCAGACTCCACTATGGAAAAGACGTCCTCATAGTCCCTGAATGCGTATGGTATAAAGGGTGTTTTCATTTTAATTTGGTTCACTGACAGCGACATACAGTGATTCTGACACTGTGGACTCCAGCGCACGATATCCCCTTGGTGCCAGTCAATAATAGGATTATGCTGGCGCAACCATGGCATACCTAACACAACTGCATGTGATAAATTGGAAATAACAAAAAATGACATATGTTCTGTGTGTAATGCCCCCACTGACATAGCAATTTCTGTAGTAACAAATTCCACTCCACCCTGGATAATGGATGTACCATTAATCGCCGTGGTTTGAATAGGGGCATTAAGTCTTAGTAAAGGTACACCAAGTTTCCTTGCAAGCAAAAAATCTATGAAGTTGCCTGCGGAACCACAATCCACATAGGCCTTCACATACAAAGATTTCTTTGAAAATAAGAGAGAAACAGGTAACAAAAGTTTAGCCGCATTTGCGGGCAATACCTGAGCCTCTGGGACAGCACGACCAGAGCTGCCCAGAGGCCGACGTCCCAGGAATGTGGATTTCTGACGCTCAGCATTTCCCTTGAAGCCTCCAGGCTGCAGCATGCTGGTATAGGAAGATGGGAGTATTCCTTCAGGCTGTGCACTGGAGCAGGTGTAGGCCAGGTAATCAGCTCAGTGAAAAAAAAAATATATATATTATCAGGAGACTGCTTTTATATATGATGGAAATATACACAAAAAGCAGTTCTTTTTGGGCCAGATATAATGTGACGGCCGTCTGCGAATCTGGGCTGCAGTGGGGACAGCACCCCGAGTAACCCCGAGACCCTTAACCCCTATACAGGGATCTGGAATTGTAGCAAGGCCCAGGAGGTAGCTGTCTAGATTAGCAGTGGACCAGAGCAGGACGGCCACCAAGGGGTCAAAACTAAAACCCGTAATCAAGGTCAGGATGCAGGAGTCTGAGACCAGGGTGCAGCAGAGGCACAAAATCAGCAGACAGAAGGGGAGTCAAAAGTCCAGGCCAGGGTCAGTAAAACCAGGAGGGCAGCGAGGTACAGAATCAGCAGGCAGAAGGAGAGTCAGGAATCCAAGCAAAGGTCAGCGTCAAAAAGTCGGAAGAGAGGCAGAGGTACAAAAACAGCAGGCAATAGAATGGTCAGAATCCAGGCTGAGGTCAGAGTATACACTATAGCAATTCACGCAGGGGAACCAAAAATATATCCGGCGGCTTGCAAGACCAGTCCCCAGGTATTTGAGGGATCAGCTCCTCCCTCACAGGTTCCCGGCCCGATGATGTAACCAGGACCGCCCCCGGACCAGGCCAGATGGACATACAGTAAGCCCTACATGACTGACAGAGGGGCGGAGCCTGCGCCCACGAGATGCCTGTGCAGGAGACCCCTCTCTGCCACCACCCTCACCCTGGAGCGAACCACGGCGCCTCCCAGTGGCTGAGGCAGGAACAGCCATCCCTGAGTCCGACGGCAACGTGACGGTCCGGCGCCCCCGAGTGGCCGAGACCGGAACTGCAGGCCCTGAGTCTGGCAGTGACGTGTCAGTCCGGCACCTCCTAGTGGCCGATGCTGGAACAGCAGGCCCTGAGTCTGGCTGCGACGTGACACATATATTGCTTCATGCAGCATAATGAGCTCCATATAACGCTCCATACAGAATAATGAGCCCCATATAATGCACCATACAGAATAATGAACTCCATATATTGTGTCATACAGAATAATGGACCCCATATAATGCTCCATATAGTGTAATGAGCACCATATAATGCTCCAAACAGTTTAATAAGCCCCATATAGTGCTCCATACAATATAATGGACACCACATATTGCTCCATACATAATGACCCCCTTATAATGCTCCATACAGTATATGATGGTCCCATATAATGTTCCAGTATATGGTAGGCCCTATATATTACTCCAGTATATGATGGGCCCCATGTGTTACTCCATACATAGTGAGCCCCATATATTGCTCCATACATAATGAGCTTCATATAAGGCTCTATATAGTATATGATGGGCCCCATATAATGCTCCAGTATATGATGGGCCCCATATGTGATGCTCCAGTATATGTTGGGCCCCATTTGATGCTCCATATATAATGAGCCCAATATGATGCTCCAATAAATGTTGTGCCCCTTATGATGCTCCAGTATATGATAGGCCCCATATGACACTCTAGTATATCATGAGCCCTATATGATGGTCCATATATGATGAGTACCATATGATGCTCCATATATAATGAGCCCCATATGATGATCCAGTATATGATGGGCACCATATGATGCTACAGTATATGATGGGCCACTTATGATGCTTCAGCATATGATGGGCTCAATATGAAGCTCCAGTATATAAAATAGTTTTAAAAAATAAAATACTCATCTCTCATTGCTGGCCGCTGCTCTCCTCCAGACTCCTAAGTGTTGCCATCTCCTGGCTCTCTGCACTGATTGTTCATGCATAGGGCACACAGACGAGACATCATTGCGCCCTCTGATCTGAAATGTCAGAGTCAGGAGAAGTGGAAGATGACACAGCGCAGAAACTGGGAGAGGTAAGTATTGCAAGTATTGAGACCCTGAGCAAGCAGGGGCACTGGCATTGGGCTCCCATAGCACACCATTGTCCCCGACAGCAAGTGGGCCACCCAGCCTGCTCAGGACCCCGGCACTTTCCCGGATGCTTACGCCAGCCCTGAATTTAGGGATCTGGTTGCAAAAGTATAGGAACACACAGTCATTAAGGCTAGTTTCACACTAGCGTTTATGAGCGCAGCGACGGCCTGCGCACGGCCACCTCTAAGCCCCGCCCCCTGCCGCGCCCCGCCGGCAGCTCCGCCCACCGGCGCATGACGCTGCATGCGCCCTGCGTCCCCTATCTTTATCACAGGGGGCGCAGGCCGTGCGCAGTATGCATTTGGCGGCGCATGCGCCTTTTTGACGGTGCGCTGACGCAACCAAACTGCAGCAGGTTGCGTTTGGCGCAGGTCGGCGCACCGTCAAAAGGACGCATGCGCCGCCAAACGCATACTGCGCACGGCCTGCGCCCCCTGTGATAAAGATAGGGGATGCAGGGCGCATGCAGCGTCATGCGCCGGTGGGCGGAGCTACCAGCAGGGGGCGGGGCTTAGCGGCGGCCGTGCGCAGGCCGTCGCTGCGCTCATAAACGCTAGTGTGAAACTAGCCTAAGATGTACAACTTCTGCAATTACCATGCATCATTTTTAAGCTTGGTGCCTCAGTGGCAGAGACTCTTAGCCACAATGGTCCGTCAGTGATTGCTGTCCCTTCACCTCTTATAGTTTGTCCCCTGCATTGGATGTACTTTTCTAAATGCATTTGTGAACAAAGATATACAGTTGTGGCCAAAAATTTAGAAACTGACATAAATTTAGTTTTTTTCACAAAGATTGGTTCTTCAGTTTTCATAGTGGTAATTTTCATTAACTCTAGTTTGTTTTTTTGAACTAGCGCTGAAATGCTCGAATGCTTGGTACTCGAATTGAGCACGTCCGATGCTCGGACGTGCTTGACTTAAGTAGTGTACATATTGAAAGTGAAAGGAAAACTCAAATTTTTTTTCTCTCTCTCCCTATTTCTCACAGAGATCTAAGCACTCAAGCACTAGGCGATACTCGGTACTGCTCGCTACTTGATCGAGCACACTTATGCTCGCTCGACTATTGAGCAGTGACGAGCACGGTCACCCATCGCTAATGAAGAGTGATCAGATGAATTACAAAAAAAAATGGTACGGGTGCATCTCACAACATTAGAATATCATCAAAAAGTTAATTTATTTTCAGTTCTTCAATGCAAAAAGTGAAACTCATATTATATAGAGTCATTACAAACAGAGTGATCAATTTCAAGTGTTTATTTCCGTTAATGTTGATGTGTGGTATCCCAGTACCCATTCTACTGCTCCTGAATGAGGTAGTTGTTATATGGCAGCAGATTTGTTCCAGTGTGTCAGAATTAGTTTGGGCTCTGTGAGTTAAGAGATGTACTACATTGCATTGTATACTGATTGTCATGACTGCGACTGCGGACCCGGCCGAGCCAACGCCTCCACGTTGACAGACCACGCCGACGTGGGGCGATTGTCTCAGGTGGGGACGGAATGTGGACCCACTGGACCACATAGAGTAACCTGAACCTACCCAGTCTAAGGAAGGGCAGCGAGCAGAATCTGTGGCAGCTGAGCATGTGGACAAGGTGGCAGAATGACATGACACCGCACAACTTCAGGTATAAGACGTAAAGTTTACTCAAAGACAGACATAGTGCAGGAAAAAAAACATAAAGATGCCAGGCTCCCGGTTCCACACATCAGGGAAGGGTACACGTCTCAGGATAACAGACGAAGGTAGGAGGACATCACCGGTTGATGCAGTCCAGGGTTGACTGGCATGGGCATACTGGGGTGGCCTCTCTCTCAGGCCTCAGGCATAGCACTGGCTCAGCAGGAGAACATCAGACACACACCCATGACAGACGTCAGATGATGGCAAGGGTCATCAGGGGTTGATGCAGTCCAGGGTCATCTGGCATGGGCAAACTAGTACGGCCTCTCTCTCAGGCCTCAGGCGTAGCACAGGCTCAGCAGGAGAACATGAGACACCAATCCAGGACAGACGTCACCACAGGGCAACCTCATGGAACCGGCTGAGCATCAGGTCACAGGCAGGACAGGAACAGGAACTCCGGCATGGCAACACAGGTCATCGGCTGGTTAGATCCAGGCAGAGCCGTCACCGGGAAACAAGGCTGGAGACTCTCCAGGAACACAGGCAGGACCAACTCTGGAACACAGGCTGGACCACCAGGACCATGGACCAGACATCTGGGCACAGGCTGGATGACCAGGACCACAGACCGGACATCGAGACACAGGCAGGGCATCAGGAACATGGACTGGACATCAGGAACACGGACTGGACATCAGGACAACAGGTCACAAGCACGACATCTGGACATCAGGGCACGAGGCGGACACCAGGTGGACATCAGGACACCAGGTGGACATCAGGACACCAGGTGGACATCAGGACACCAGGTGGACATCAGGACACCAGGTGGACATCAGGTCTCAGGCAGGACATCAGGACACCAGGCAGGACATCGGGTCTCAGGCTGGACATCAGGACACCAGGTGGACATCAGGTCTCAGGCAGGACATCAGGACTCGGATCTCAGATAGAGCATCAGCACACTGGCATTGGACTCCGGACATCTGGTCACGATCGACAGGCTCCAGACATCAGGCTGCGGACATCAGCTCCAGACATCAGGCCACAGTCATCAGGCTCCGGACCTCTGGCAGCGATCGTCAGGCTCCGGACATCGGGCAGGGAAGCATAGGATCCGGACATCTGGCGGAGGACATCAGGCACAGCACATCTGGAAGAGGTCGTCAGACACCAGACATCAGGCCGCGGTCATCAGGCTCCGCACAAGAGGCCACGGTCATCAGGCTCCGGACATCTGGCAGCGACCTAAAAAGGAACCCAAGCGATCTGGTGCAAGCCCGGCCGGGGTGGACTGGAGCCAGCCGGGGATTGCACCGAATAAAAAGCTGAGCACAGAGTAGCAGAAACTCAGCGGGCAGACCAGGCTCCTACTTCCAAGGTGAACTCAGGTTAGATCACAGAAAGTCAGTTAGCAAAGAGTCACAGTCACTGGGCACAGGGTTCAAGACACAAAAGGACCTCAGGAACATAACACCGAGGACACAGATCAGACAGGGACAGGTACAGGAGCAGATCCAGGAAACAAGACACAGCAGGAATGGATACAAGGCAAGACTCCAAACAATAGCACAGGGACCAGAATATTCTGCCTCCTGAAGGGCGGACAGGAACAAGGACCAGGATATTCTACCTCCTGGAGTGCGGACAGGAACAAGCACACAGGGACCAGGATACTCTGCCTCCTGGAGGGCAGACAGGAACAAGGACCAGGATATTCTGCCTCCTGGAGGGCAGCAAGACAGGCATCAGCTCACCTAGAACTGCAGGCAAGCAGGAGAGGTGCTGAACACCAGACAAACATGGCAAAACACAGAGACATAAGGCGAAGCTCTAGCAATGCCCCACAGGTCAGGGAACTTTTTTTTAAGAACTGCCTCACAGCGATAGGCTGGAGCAGCAATTGTAGCACACACCCATTCCTCATAAAAGCAGGGGAGATGTGGCCGCACACACCCTAAGCACAGCCAGACACAAATCAGCATTGCAAAGGACACCTGGCAGAGCTGCAAGCCTGTACACACGTGGTAAGTCATACACAGTGCAGCTGACCTTTTAACCTGCGGATAGCTTTCCATAGCGGCAGCCAGGGACCGCACAAGCGGGTGGTCATGCAGCGCAGCGGAACCACACATGCATGTACGGCTACGCAGTGGAGCAGGGAACTGAGCAGCATCCATAGAGGTAACATACAATGGTATCCCTACTAATTAGGAAAGGAGCAAAGGGTTAATGCAGAGTAACACCGGGGAAACAAGATACAAACATACCGGTTTACACTGGCGATTCATAAATGTGCTTTGCTGCCATTTACTGGCCAATGTTTGTATATGAAAGGTAAGCAATTATTCTCCTCACAACAAGCTGCCATACAAGCGGCTGGGAGCCTCCCAGCTCAGTGCTTGCACACTTCCTGAGGGAACTTCCTCTTCTGGGCCGTTCAAGCTGCCTGAGGATGCAGACACTGCTGCTCCCAGCAAATTTTCCATGTGAGTCCATGCTGAGGGAACATCTTTCTCCACATAATCTCCTCCACAAAGGAGTGATTTGACGCAAGTCACTGTAGTAAATATTAGTCCCAGAAGTGGAGAGAAAGATTACAATAATAGATAGTAAAAATATATACTACTTATTGAATAAGTAAAGGGAGGTCAAACAATCCAAGGTCAGGTCCAGGAAATGGCGCAGTAAAACAAGGGGAAGTCAGAGACAAAATCCAGATCACAAGCCAAGGTCAGGAAAACCAGAAAGACAAGACAGTTTGCAGGGAGCAGGCACAAGAGAAGTCAGGTCACAAGCAAAGAGTCTAAGTCTGAAAAGGGATTAAAGTCAGGCTGGGTCAGACACAGAGCATAGAGAGATCAGTCAGACAGGCAGTAGCAAGTGTACGATTGACTCTGGATGGAAGAGCTAGCATGCTTAAGTACTTTAGAGGACTAATCAAGAAAAGTGAACACAGATGATTTCAGCACAGACCGAGCACAACCAAAACAGACTGACAGCCTCTACACAAAGTAACATAGCAGACAGGAAGAGAGTGAAGACCGTGACAAGTGAAGCCTCATCCAGTCTGGAGAGATAACGTTGCACATGTGCTCTCCTGCATGCTGGTTATCCTTTTTGCTTCTAGCCAGGACCAGATCACCATCAACTTTGTTTAACCTACCCCATGTGAAAGGAAATGGTAGGCTCAAAACTGTGAGTACTTCCAGACTTTTAGTGTGTTTCCATGGAGAGTCAATCTGTGAAGGTCCCTCCATCAGTGTAATATTTCTTGGACTGCGCATACATTTCCTCTATTAGCAAGTGAAGAGAACTCTGCTCCAGCCGCCCTGAGAGGCCATAAACTCCCTTGTCTCATGTGGAGAGAGCCATTACTTTCATATGCACAATATACTGCGAACTTTGACTTCAAGAGAGACTATACCCCATTACCTCTTTCAATAAAATTGTTATGTTTACAAGTTCACCTGCATGTCTGGCTGCTTGAGATTATACAAACACCATGGGCTCTCCAAAACCTGCACCCAGACACCACCACTACAGGAGTGTCCCCGGGGGGTCCTTTACCATCCATAAGTGCTACCTCTCGCTATTGACTATTACTGTGGACACGAGGGAAATGTTGAGGGGTCCAGTGACCCACTTCAGCTACTGTGACATCATTATTATTATCTAATAGATGTGCCTTTTCTGGGTAGTTGCAGGCTGCTATTTTTAGGCTGGGGGCCTAATATCCATAGCTCCTTACCAGCTTGAGAATACCAGCCCCCAGCTGTCTCCTTTAGCAAGGCTGGTTGTCAAAAATGGGTTGGACCTCATGCTATTTTTTTCAATTATTTATTTAAATAATTAAAAATTATGGCATGGGGATCCCTGTATTCTTGCTAACCAGCCTTGCTGAATCTGACAGCTGTGTTGCAGCCCCCAGCTGTGAGTTTTGCCTGGCTGATTATTAACCCCTTACCTACAATTGACGTAATATTCCGTCCATGTGACCATGGACCTAATTACCATGGACGGAATATTACGTCATCGCGATCAGCGGCGCCCACGTGGTGAGCGCCGCTGATCGCGGCCGAGTGTCAGCTAATTATCATAGCTGACACCCGGCACAATGTGTCAGGGGCGGTCACGGACCGCCCCTGACACGTTAACCCCTTGCACACCGCGATCAAACGCGATCGCGGTGTACCGGGGGTTAAAGGGAAGCATCGGCAGGGAGGGGGCTCCCTCCGTGCTTCCCTGAGCCCCCCACGGCAGCGCAATGTGCAGCGCTGCTGCGGGGGACTCCCTTCCTCCAGGCCCCCGAATCCAAGATGGCGACGGGGGCCTTCGGGGGCCTGAGGAAGCTGGCTTCCTCAGTGCCTGCAAAGCGCAGGCATGAGGAAGTCTGCAGCAGTGCCTGTGACAGATCGCTGATCTGTCACAGTGATCTGTGATGTGACAGATCAGCGATCTGTCACAGGACAGTGATGTCCCACCTGGGACAAGGTAATAAAGTAAAAAAAAAAAAAAAAAAAGTGTTAAAAATAATTTAAAAAAAATCGCTAAATAAATTAGTTAAAAAAAAAAAAATATTCCCCAATAAATCCATTTTTTGAAAATAAAAAAAAAACAAAACAATAAAAGTACACATATTTGGTATCGCCGCGTCCGTAATGACCTGCCCTATAAAACTGTCCCATTAGTTAACCCCTTTAGCGAACCCCTTAAAAAATAAAAATAAAAAACGAAGCAAAAAATAATGATTTATTATCATACCACCGAACAAAAAGTGCAATAACGCGCGATCAAAAAGACGCATATAAATATCCATGGTACCGCTGAAAACGTCATTTTGTCCCGCAAAAAACGAGCCGCCATACAGCATCATCAGCGAAAAAATAAAAAAGTTATAGCTCGCAGAATAAAGCGATACAAAAATAATTATTTTTTATATAAAATTGTTTTCATTGCAAAAAACCGACAAAACATAAAAAAACGACCTAAATGAGGTATCGCTGTAACCGTACTGACCCGAAGAATAAAAACGCGTTATCAATTTTACCGCACGCGGAATGGTGTAAACGCACCCCCCAAAAGAAATTCATGAAAAGCTGGTTTTTGTTCATTCTGCATCCCAAAAATCGGAATAAAAAGCGATCAAAAAATGTCACGTGCCCGAAAATGGTACCAATAAAAACGTCAACTCGTCCCGCAAAAAATAAGACCTCACATGACTCGGTGGGTCAAAATATGGAAAAATTATAGTTCACAATATGTGGTGATGCAAAAACTATTTTTACAATAAAAAGCGTCTTTTAGCGTGCGACAGCCGCCAAACATAAAAACCGCCATAAATCGTAAATCAAACCCCCCGTTATCACCCCCTTAGTTAGAGAAAAATAATAAAACTAAAAGAAAATGTATTTATTTCCATTTTCCCGCTAGGGTTAGGGTTAGGGTAGGGTTAGGGCTAGGGTTAGGGTTAGGGCTAGGGTTAAGGCTAGGGTTAGGGTTAGGGTTAGGGTTAGGGCTAGGGTTAGGGCTAGGGTTAGGGTTAGGGATAGGGTTAGGGCTAGGGCTCAGATTAGGGTTAGGGGTGTGTTGAGGTTAGGGTTGGAGTTATAATTGGGGGTTTCCACTGTTTGGGCACATCAGGTGCTCTCCAAAGGCAACATGGCGTCTGATCTCAATTCCAGCCAATTCTGCGTTGAAAAAGTCAAATGGTGCTCCTTCCCTTCCAGGCTCTGCCATGTGCCCAAACAGTGTTTTACCCCCACATGTAGGGTATCAGCCTACTCAGGACAAATTACAAAACAACTTTTGGGGTCCAATTTCTCCTGTTACCCTTAGGAAAATAAAAAATTGGGGGCAAAAATATAATTTTGCGGAAAAAAATGTTTTTTTTATTTTCACGCCCAGGCGTTATAAACTTCTGTGAAGCACTTGGGGGTTCAAAGTGCTCTCCACACATCTAGATAAGCTCCATGGGGGGTCTAGTTTCCAAAATGGGGTCACTTGTGGGGAGTTTCAATAGTTTAGGTACATCAGGGGCTCTCCAAACGCACATGACACCCGCATACCAATCCATCAAAGTCTGCATTCCAAAACGTCACTACTTCCCTTCCGAGCCCCGACGTGTGCCCATACAGTAGTTTTCTCCCACATATGAGATATCAGCGTACTCAGGACAAATTGGACAACAACTTTTGGGGTCCAATTTCTCCTGTTACCCTTGGGAAAATAAAAAAAATGGGGACTAAAAGATGATGTTTGTTGAAAAAATACGATATTTTTATTTTCACGCCCGGTCGTTATAAACTTCTGTGAAGCACTGGGGGGTTCAAAGTGCTCACCACACATCTAGATAAGTTCATTAGGGGGTCTAGTTTCCAAAATGGGGTCACTTGTGGGGGGTTTCCACTGTTTAGGTACATCAGGGGCTCTCCAAACGCAACATGACACCCGCAGACCATTCCATCAAAGTCTGCATTCCAAAACGTCAGTACTTCCCTTCCGAGCCCCGACGTGTGCCCATACAGTAGTTTTCTCCCACATATGAGGTATCAGCGTACTCAGGACAAATTGGACAACAACTTTTGGGGTCCAATTTCTCCTGTTACCCTTGGGAAAATAAAAAAATGGGGACTAAAAGATCATGTTTGTGGAAAAAATACGATTTTTTTATTTTCACGCCCGGTCGTTATAAACTTCTGTGAAGCACTGGGGGGTTCAAAGTGCTCACCACACATCTAGATAAGTTCATTAGGGGGTCTAGTTTCCAAAATGGGGTCACTTGTGGGGGGTTTCCACTGTTTAGGTACATCAGGGGCTCTCCAAACGCAACATGACACCCGCAGACCATTCCATCAAAGTCTGCATTCCAAAACGTCACTACTTCCCTTCCGAGCCCCGACGTGTGCCCATACAGTAGTTTTCTCCCACATATGAGGTATCAGCGTACTCAGGACAAATTGGACAACAACTTTTGGGGTCCAATTTCTCCTGTTACCCTTGGGAAAATAAAAAAATGGGGACTAAAAGATCATGTTTGTGGAAAAAATACGATTTTTTTATTTTCACGCCCGGACGTTATAAACTTCAGTGAAGCACTGGGGGGTTCAAAGTGCTCACCACACATCTAGATAAGTTCCTTGGGGGGTCTAGTTTCCAAAATGGTGTCATTTGTGGGGGGTTTCTACTGTTTTGGTACATCAGGGGCTTTCCTAATGCGACATGGTGTCCGATCTCAATTCCAGCCAAAAACGTCAAATGGCGCTGCTTCCCTTCCGAGCTCTGCCATACGCCCAAATAGTGGTTTACACCCACATGTGGGGTATCAGCGTACTCAGGATAAATTGCACAATATCTTTTAGGGTCCTGTTACTTTTGGAAAAATAAGTATTGAGGGTGAAAAGATCATTTTTGTGGAAAAAATATGATTTTTTAATTGTACTGCTGTACGTTATAAACTTCTGTGAAGCCCTTGGGGGTTCAAAGTTCTCACCACACATCTAGATAAGTTCCTTGGGGGGTCTAGATTCCAAAATGGTGTCATTTGTGGGGGGTTTCCACTGTTTTGGTACATCAGGGGTTTTCCAATCGCGACATGGTGTCCGATCTCAATTCTAGCCAAAAACGTCAAATGGCGCTGCTTCCCTTCCGAGCTCTGCTATGCGCCCAAATAGTCATTTACACCCACATATGGGGTATCAGCGTACTCAGGACAAATTGCACAATAACTTTTAGGGTCCTGTTACCCTTGGAAAAATAAAAATTGTGGGTGAAAAGATCATTTTTGTGGAAAAAATATGATTTTTTAATTGTACCGCTGTACGTTATAAACTTCTGTGAAGCCCTTGTGGGTTCAAAGTTCTCACCACATATCTAGATAAGTTCCTTGGGGGGTCTAGTTTCCAAAATGGGGTCACTTGGGGGGGTTTCCACTGTTTAGGTACATCAGGGGCTCGCCAAACGTGACATGGCGTCCGATCTGAATTCCAGCCAATTTTGCATTGAAAAAGTCAAACGGCGCTCCTTCCATTCTGAGCTCTGCCATGCGCCGAAACAGTGGTTCCCCCCCACATATCAGGTATCAGCGTAGTCAGGACAAATTGCACAATAACTTTTGCAGTCCAATTTCTCCTGTTACCCTTGGTAAAATAAAGAAAATTGAACCTGAAGTATTTTTTTTGTGAAAAAAAGTTAAATGTTCATTTTTTTTTTAATATTCAAAAAATTCCTGTGACTCACCTAAAGGGTTAATAAACTTCTTGAATGTGGTTTTAAGCACCTTGAGGGGTGCAGTTTTTAGAATGGTGTCACTTTTGGGTATTTTCTATCATATAGACCCCTCAAAGTGGCTTCAAATGTGAAGTGGTCCCTAAAAATAAAATGGTGTTGCAAAAATGAGAAATCGCTGGTCAATTTTTAACCCTTATAACTTCCTAGCAAAAAAAAATTTTGGTTGCAAAATTGTGCTGATGTAAAGTAAACATGTGGGAAATGTTATGTATTAAGTTTTTTGTGTGCCGTATCGCTGTGATTTAAGGGCATAAAAATTCAAAGTTGGAAAATTGCGAAATTTTCAAAATTTTCGCCAAATTTCCGTTTTTTTCACAAATAAACGCAAGTTATTTGAATGCAATTTTACCACTAACATGAAGTACAATATGTCACGAGAAAACAATGTCAGAATCACCAGGATCCATGAAAGCGTTCCAGAGTTATGACCTCATAAAGGGACAGTGGTCAGAATTGTAAAAATTGGCCCGGTAGTTAACGTGCAAACCACCCTTGGTAGTGAAGGGGTTAAAAATGCAGGGGAACCAACGCAGGTTTTTTAAAATTATTTATTTACAGTGCAGGAGCTGCTGATAAAGGCCGGCAATGCACTACAGTAGAATATGCACGAGTGCAATGCGAGAAAACATTGCATAGAACCCGGCCCAGTCTTAATCTATGGGGCAGCTCGCATCAGCGTTTATTTTCTCAGCCGTATTTGGCATGCATGTCACCAAGACTCGACCAAGACTTACCAATGCAAGCCTATGAGTGCGAGAAAAAAAAATTGCACAGTACTCGGACCATGAGAGTGCTGTCTGATTTTTACTCACTCCTTTGAAAAGCCAGAAATTCATGTGCCGCATACAGTAAAATCACACTGAAAAGTTAAACTAGATGTGTATTTCCTGAAGGAAGTACAGATAGTGGTTTGAAATGGTGCCCGGGCTGCCCCTTTAAGAGAGACTTGCCTGATGCAAGACTTTCAACTCAGGATCCGTTTTAACTGTGGGTGCCTCTCAGGGGCCACTCTGGCCTCAGGGTCCGATTTTGTGGGTGGGACCCCTCAGTGCCCGATTTTGTGGGTGGGGACCCTCTGGGTCCGATTTTGTGGCCGGGGCACATCAGGGTCCAATTTTGTGGGTGGGGCCCCTTGGGGTTTGATTTGGTGGATGGGGCCACTCGGGGTCCAATTTAGTGGGCGGGGCCACTCAGGGTCCGATTTGGTGAGTGGGGCCCCTCAGAGCTCAATTTGGTCAGCGGGGCCCCTCAGGGTCCGATTTTGTGGGTGGGGCCAATCAGGGTCCGATTTTGTGGGTGGGGCCTTTCAGAATCTGATTTAGTGGGAGGGGCCCCTCAGGGTCCGATTTGGTGGGCCGGGCCCCTCAGGGTCCGATTTGGTGGGCGGGGCCCCTCAGGGTCTGATTTGGTGGGCGGGGCCCCTCAGGGTCCGATTTGGTGGGCGGGGCCCCTCAGGGTCCAATTTGGTGGGCGGGGACACTGAGTTTGATTTTGTGGGTTGGGCCCCTCAGGGTCCGATTTTGTAGCCGGGGCCCCTCAGGGTCTGATTTTGTGTCCGGGGCCCCTCAGGGTCCGATTTTGTGCTTGTGGCCCCTCAGGGTCCGATTTTGTGTCCGGAGCCTCTCAGGGTCCGATTTTGTGGCCGGGGCCCCTCAGGGTCTGATTTTGTGGCCGGGGCCCCTCAGGGTTCAATTTTGTGGGTGGGGCCCTTCAGGGTCCAGTTTTTTGGCCGGGGCCCCTCAGGGTCCAATTTTGTGGGTGGGGCCCCTCAGGGTCCCATTTTGTGGGTGGGGCCCCTCAGGGTCCAATTTTGTGGGTGGGGCCCCTCTGGGTTCGATTTTGTGGCCGGGGTCTCTCAGGGTCCGATTTTGTGGCCGTGGCCCCTCAGGGTCCGATTTTGTGGTTGGTGGCCCTCAGGGTCCGATTTTGTGGGTGGGGCCCCTCAGGGTCCGATTTTGTGTCCGGAGCCTCTCAGGGTCCAGTTTTTTGGCCGGGGCCCCTCAGGGTCCAATTTTGTGGGTGGGGCCCCTCAGGGTCCCATTTTGTGGGTGGGGCCCCTCTGGGTTCGATTTTGTGGCTGGGGTCTCTCAGGGTCCGATTTTGTGGCCGGGGCCCCTCAGGGTCCGATTTTGTGGTTGGAGCCCCTCAGGGTCCGATTTTGTGGTTGGGGCCCCTCAGGGTACGGTTTTGTGGTTGGGGGCCCTCAGGGTCCGATTTTGTGGCCGGGGCCCCTCAGGGTCTGATTTTGTGGTTGGGGCCCCTCAGGGTCCGATTTTATGGCCGGCGCCCCTCAGGGTCCGATTTCGTGGCCGGGGACCCTCAGGGTCCGATTTTGTGGCGGGGCCCCTCAGGGTCCGATTTTGTGGTTGGGCCGCTCAGGGTCCGATTTTGTGGCAGGGGCCCCTCAGGTTCCGATTTTTTTGGCCGGGGCCCCTCAAGGTCCGATTTTGTGGGTGGGGCCCCTCAGGGTCCGATTTTGTGGCTGGGGCCCCTCAGAGTACGATTTTGTTGGTTGGGCCCCTCAGGATCCGATTTTGAGGGTGGGGCCCCTCAGGGTCCGGTTTTGTGGTTGGGGGCCCTCAGGGTCCGATTTTGTGGGCGGGTCCCTGAGGGTCCGATTTGGTGGGCGGGGACCCTCGGGGTCCAATTTTGTGGGTGGGGCCCCACTGGGTTCGATTTTGTGGCCGGGGCTCCTCAGTGTCCGATTTTGTGGTTGGGGCCCCTCAGGGTCTGATTTTGTGGTTGGGGCCCCTCAGGGTCCGGTTTTGTGGTTGGGGGCCCTCAGGGTCCGATTTTGTGGCCGTGGCCCCTCAGGGTCTGATTTTGTGGTTGGGTCCCCTCAGGGTCCGATTTTGTGGCCGGCGCCCCTCAGGATCCGATTTCGTGGCCGGGGCCCCTCAGGGTCCGATTTTGTGGCCGGGGCCCCTCAGGGTCCGATTTTGTGGCTGGGGCCCCTCAGGGTCCAATTTTGTGGCCGGGGCCCCTCAGGGTCCAATTTTGTGGCCGGGGCCCCTCAGGGTCCGATTTTGTGGCCGGGTCCCCTCAGGGTCCGATTTTGTGGGTGGGGCCCCTCAGGGTCCGATTTTGTGGCTGGGGCCCCTCAGGGTCCGATTTTGTTGGTTGGGCCCCTCAGGATCCGATTTTGAGGGTGGGGCCCCTCAGGGTCCGATTTTGTGGCCGGGGCCCCTCAGGGTATGATTTTGTGGTTGGGGCCCCTCAGGGTCTGATTTTGTGGCCGGGTCTACTCAGGGTCCTATGTTGTGGTTGGGGGGCCCTCAGAGTCCGATTTTGTGGGTGGGGCCCCTCAGAGTCCAATTTCGTTGGCGGGGCCCCTCAAGGTCCGATTTTGTGGGTGGGGCCCCTCAGGGTCCGATTTTGTGGCTGGGGCCCCTCAGAGTACGATTTTGTTGGTTGGGCCCCTCAGGATCCGATTTTGAGGGTGGGGCCCCTCAGGGTCCGGTTTTGTGGTTGGGGGCCCTCAGGGTCCGATTTTGTGGGCGGGTCCCTGAGGGTCCGATTTGGTGGGCGGGGACCCTCGGGGTCCAATTTTGTGGGTGGGGCCCCACTGGGTTCGATTTTGTGGCCGGGGCTCCTCAGTGTCCGATTTTGTGGTTGGGGCCCCTCAGGGTCTGATTTTGTGGTTGGGGCCCCTCAGGGTCCGGTTTTGTGGTTGGGGGCCCTCAGGGTCCGATTTTGTGGCCGTGGCCCCTCAGGGTCTGATTTTGTGGTTGGGTCCCCTCAGGGTCCGATTTTGTGGCCGGCGCCCCTCAGGATCCGATTTCGTGGCCGGGGCCCCTCAGGGTCCGATTTTGTGGCCGGGGCCCCTCAGGGTCCGATTTTGTGGCTGGGGCCCCTCAGGGTCCAATTTTGTGGCCGGGGCCCCTCAGGGTCCAATTTTGTGGCCGGGGCCCCTCAGGGTCCGATTTTGTGGCCGGGTCCCCTCAGGGTCCGATTTTGTGGGTGGGGCCCCTCAGGGTCCGATTTTGTGGCTGGGGCCCCTCAGGGTCCGATTTTGTTGGTTGGGCCCCTCAGGATCCGATTTTGAGGGTGGGGCCCCTCAGGGTCCGATTTTGTGGCCGGGGCCCCTCAGGGTATGATTTTGTGGTTGGGGCCCCTCAGGGTCTGATTTTGTGGCCGGGTCTACTCAGGGTCCTATGTTGTGGTTGGGGGGCCCTCAGAGTCCGATTTTGTGGGTGGGGCCCCTCAGAGTCCAATTTCGTTGGCGGGGCCCCTCAGGGTCCGATTTGGTGGGCGGGGCCTCTCAGGGTCCGAATTTGAGGGCGGGGCACCTCAGGGTCCGATTTTGAAGGCGGGGCCCCAGAGGGTCCGATTTTGTGGGCGTGGCCCCTCTGGGTTCGATTTTGTGGCCGGGTTTCTCAGGGTCCGATTTTGTGGTTGGGGGCTCTCAGGGTCCGATTTTGTGGTTGGGGGCTCTCAGGGTCCGATTTTGTGGGTGGGGCCCCTCAGGGTCCGATTTTGTGGGTGGGGCCCCTCTGGGTTCGATTTTGTGACTGGGGCCCCTCTAGGTTCGATTTTGTGGCCGGGGTCTCTCAGGGTCCGATTTTGTGGTTGGGGCCCCTCAGGGTCTGATTTTGTGGCCGGGCCCACTCAGGGTCCGATTTTGTGGGTGGGGCCCTTTAGGGTCTGATTTTGTGGGTGGAGCCCCCTGGGTCCATTTTGGTGGGCGGGGCCACTCTGGGTCCGATTTGGTGGGCTGGGCCCTTCAGGGTCCGATTTGGTTGGCGGGGTCACTCTGGGTCCGATTTGGTGGGTGGGGCTCCTCAGGGTCCAATTTGGTGGGCGGGGCTCCTCAGGGTCCGATTTGGTGGACGAGGCCCTTCAGGGTACGATTTGGTGGGCGGGGCCACTCTGAGTCTGATTTGGTGGGCGGGGCCCCTCAGGATCCGATTTGGTGGGCTGTGCCACTCTGGGTCTGATTTTTTGAGCGGGGCCACACTGGGTCCGATTTGGAGGCCAGGGTGGCTCAGCTTCCGATTTGGAGGCTGGGGTGGTTCAGCCTCCGATTTGGAGGCCGGGGTGGCTCAGCCTTCCTATTTGGAGGCCGGGGTCACTCAGCTTTCTATTTGGCGCGCCGGCCCTTTAAGACTCATTTCGGTGCGCCGGCCCTTTAAGAATCACTTTGGCGCGTCGGCCCTTTAAGACCCATGGTGGCTCACTGGGCTTCTAAATCCACTTTGGCGCACATTCTCTCTCAGGGGCATGTGTCATGTGATGAAGCTAGATTTGCATTTGTGCTGTGGGTTTCGCTTTAAGAGCTGATATTATGTGGCAAAAGCTCTGTCCTTGGGGCGTCATGTGACGATCGTAGGCGTTGGCATAGTAACTGAGTCTGCCTGCGCATATCAATGAGCTTAACTGCCATTTCAATCGCCTCAGGGCACGTTTTGCCATTTCCCATTGACAAGCATTGGAGACAGTGTGTCATGTTGGACACTGTTCACACCAGGGTGTCCGGCAGACAGCGGTAATACCCTGTTGGGTATTCTGTTCCAGTCGGGATAGGGTTAACCAGGTTGTCATGCTGGCTGAGGGCTGGGCCACGCCCTAGGTCTTTAAATAGTTCGTCCTGACTATGGGCGTCGCCGACTATAGCTTTAGCCTAGTGCTAGCAATACCGGTCAGCAGTGGTGGTGTTGGAGCGTCTGATATCTGGTGCAGTATATCCCTCAGTGGTTCTTTCTCCAATCTGTTATATATATATTTGGTTGCCCTTGCACATTATTGTATTCCCTTGTGTATTTACTGTGTGGTGTTTTCTTTTACCCCTGTCCATACGTATTTGTGGGGTCTGGTGTCTGGTCCCCTCACTGGGTGGAGGGAGGTGGGTTCAGCTTAGGGCTGGACAGGAGACAGGGACAGGGTGGAGGCTCAGGCAGGCACACCCTCAGTGTAAACCCTGGGTAGAGGGACAGACAGGGTTCCCCTAGTCTGAGGGACATCACAGGGGTCCTGGGGTTTTTGCCTAAAGTAACCTAGGCATTCCATGACATTATAGTCGGCCCAAATAATAAAGTGAAAGAAAAAAAAAAAAAAAAAAAAAAGGAATATAGGGGTTACTTATTATGGATCCTATACTTTCCCTAACCAAGCAGCTGGAGGCTCTATCCATACAGGTCACTGAACTCAGGGGGGCGGTCCAGCAACAAGGCCTGTCAGCTCCTGCAGTACCTGCTGAGGCTGCAGCCAGGGCAGCTGAGCCCAAGTTTCCCCTTCCTGAACGATGTGCTGGTGATCGTGGTAAGTTCACGGTGTTTCGTGAATCATGCAAATTGTATTTCCGTATGTGTCCACATTCCTCAGGTAATGAGGCTCAACGCGTGGGCTTGGTGATTTCTTTGCTGAGTGGTGACCCACAGGCCTGGGCCTTTTCACTCCCTTCAGACTCACCGGCATTTGAATCTGTAGATTTTTTTTTTTCTCTGCTCTGGGTTTGATCTATGACGATCCAGATAGATTAAACTTAGCAGAGTCTAAGATACGCTCACTGCTACAGGGTGATCGACCAGCTGAGGATTACTGCACGGAATTCCGGCGCTGGGCGGTGGACACGCTGTGGAATGACCCTGCGCTTAGAAGTCAATTTTTGCATGGGGTTTCTGGAAGGGTTAAACAGACTCTCCTAATGTACGAGACTCCCGCCTCTCTGGAGGCTGCGATGGCACTTGTAGTACGCATAGACCGACGTCTCCGTCAGGGGGCGCTGGTTTCGTTGCCTCCGGGAGGTGGGGGAGTGGTCGGTGAGGTTGCCGCGGGTGAATCCGTGGAACCCATGCAGATCGCTGGTATAGCACAGTCACCGAGTAACAAGCCTAAACGTCCTTGGCACAGAAGGCAGGGGCTCTGTTTTTTTTGTGGCAAAGGAGGACATTTTATTAACGCTTGCCCCTGGTACCTAAGAGGGGCGCGCCGGCGGAAAACTGATAGGCTCAGAGGGTTTGGAGGAGTCTAGTCTGAGCCTTTGTGTATCCTCCGTCATGGTTTCCCAGTGTATGCTCCCTGCTAGGGTGGTACTTGGGGGGCAGATGCTCTCTATTACAGTATTTATTGATAGTGGCTCAGCTGCCAATCTCATTGATGAGAGGTTCGCGCATACAGCGGGATTTCCGGTGGAGAAATTGCCGAACCCCATCCGGGTGGTTACCATCAATGCTTCCCCGTTGTCTCAAGGGGAGATCACAGAGTGTGTGTTGGATATACGACTCCACATCGGAGTATTACACTCAGAGCGGGTAACTTGTAAGGTGCTTAGTAACTTACCGGCTCAGATGGTTCTGGGCTTTCCATGGTTGTCAATGCATAATCCTGTTATTGATTGGAAGACCCAGGACATAATTCAGTGGAGCAGGGAGTGTCAGGAGAGGTGCCTGGCTACATGTATTTCCGCTTTGACCCCCAGTATCCCGGAGCCGTTGCTGGATTATGCGGATGTATTTTCTGAGAAGGGTTGTTCGGAACTACCACCGCATCGCCCCTATGACTGTGCTATTAGGTTGAAACCAGGGGCCAAGTTACCTAAAGCTAGAATGTTTAATATCTCAGGTCCCGAGAGGCTAGCTCTCAAGGAATACATTGCGGATAGCCTGAGCAAGGGTCATATTAGACCTTCCTCTTCTCCTCTGGCTGCTGGCTTCTTCTTTGTTAAAAAGAAGGATGGCGGTTTACGCCCGTGTCTGGATTTCAGAGAACTCAACCAGATTACGGTCCGTGATCCTTACCCTATGCCACTTATACCCGATTTATTCAACCAAGTGGTTGGTGCCAGGTGGTTCTCCAAACTGGACCTCAGGGGGGCGTACAATCTTATAAGAGTCCGTCAGGGGGATGAGTGGAAGACAGCGTTCAATACCCCTGAGGGTCACTTTGAGAGTTTGGTAATGCCGTTTGGGTTGACTATGGCACCGGCGGTCTTTCAACACTTCATTAATGATGTCTTCTCTCAGTTGTTGGGGAGGTTCGTTATAATTTATCTTGACGACATCCTCATTTTCTCTCGCGACCATGATACACATATAGAGCATGTTAGACAGGTTCTGCAGTTGCTCAGAGAGAACAGGCTCTATGTCAAGCTTGAAAAATGTGTGTTTTTCGTACAGGAGCTACCGTTCTTGGGTTATATAATCTCCGCCTCACGTTTTAAGATGGACACCGCAAAGGTGCAGGCGGTACTACATTGGGATCGGCCTGATAATCTTAAGGCGCTTCAGCGATTTCTTGGCTTCTCCAATTACTATAGGAAATTTATTAAGAACTTCTCTATGATTGCCAAACCACTGACTGACATGACTAAGAAGGGTACCGACTTTTCTGACTGGTCTGAGCCTGCGGTACAGGCGTTTGAATTCCTCAAGAATAGTTTTGCCTCAGCGCCCATTCTGGTGCAGCCCGATGTCTCCTTACCGTTTGTCGTGGAGATGGATGCGTCGGAGGTTGGAGTGGGGGCTGTACTGTCTCAGGGCCCTTCTTGGGCCAAGTTGCATCCGTGTGCCTTCTTCTCCAAGAAGCTGTCGCCTGCGGAGTGTAATTATGATATTGGCAACAGGGAACTATTGGCCATCAAATTGGCATTTGAGGAGTGGCGACACTTCTTGGAGGGGGCTGTTCATCAGATTACTGTGATAACCGACCATAAGAATTTGCTTTATTTAGAATCTGCTAAGCGCCTGTCCTCCAGACAGGCTCGCTGGGCATTATTCTTCACCCGGTTCAACTTCATTGTTACCTATCGCCCTGGGTCGAAGAATGTTAAGGCAGACGCTTTATCCAGGTGTTTTCCTGGTGGAGAGTTATGTGAAGAGCCGGTGCCTATTCTCCAAAAGGGTGTGGTGGTATCTGCCATCACGACAGAGATTGAGGCAGAGATTGCGGAGGCTCAGGAGGTGGTACCGCCGGGGTTGCCTGCTAATAAATCTTTTGTGCCACTACATCTACGCTCTAGAGTGTTGGGCGAACATCACGACACGGTACTGGCAGGTCATCCAGGGGTTAAGAGCACTCTGGAACTGGTATCGCGTCGTTTTTGGTGGCCTAAAATCCGGCAGGATGTGGCCTCATATGTGGCTGCCTGTAACACGTGCGCACGGGCCAAGACTCCTCGTTCCCGTCCCGCTGGTAGCTTGCAGCCTCTCGGGGTGCCCAGTAAGCCATGGACTGAGATTTCCATGGATTTTATTACTGACTTGCCCGCCTCGGCAGGGAACTCGGTCATTTTGGTAATTGTTGATAGGTTCTCCAAAATGTCACATTTCGTTGCTTTACCGTCTTTGCCCAATGCTAAGACTCTTGCTCAGATATTTATTCGCGAGGTGGTCAGACTTCATGGTGTCCCGTCTGACATTGTGTCTGATCGAGGTACGCAGTTTGTGGCAAAGTTTTGGAGAGCTTTTTGTTCTCGCCTTGGAATCAAATTATCTCATTCATCGGCTTTCCACCCTCAGTCGAATGGACAGACTGAGCGGATGAACCAAAACCTGGAGCAATACTTGCGCTGCTTTATTTCCAACAATCAGGAAGAGTGGTCAGCGTTTCTTCCTCTGGCAGAATTCGCAATAAACAGCCATTGCCAGGAATCGTCTGGAGAATCTCCTTTTTTTTTGTGTGTATGGTCAACATCCTCAATTTTGCACCTTGCGTCAGGGGTGCTCAGTTGGCGTCCCTGAGGAGGACCAGTTGGGAGCTCAATTGTCATCTGTTTGGAGGAGAGTCAAGCAGCGCTTGTTGAAGGTGGGTTCCAGGTACAAACGGGTGGCTGACTGCAGACGTGTGCCAGGTCCGGACCTGTGTGTGGGTGATTGGGTGTGGTTATCTACTAGGAACATTAAGCTCAAGATACCGTCACTTAAGTTGGGTCCTAGGTTCATTGGCCCATTTAGAATCTCCGCAGTGATCAACCCCGTGGCATTTCGTTTGGAGTTGCCGGCTGTGTATAAGATTCATAATGTATTTCACAAAGCATTGCTAAAGAAGGTCGTGGGTTTGGTGGATGGTTCCCCCGGGCCACCACCTCCCGTCTTGGTGGATGGAGCATTGGAATTTGAGGTGTCCAAAGTGGTGGACTCTAGGGTTGTGCGTCGCACTCTACAGTACCTGGTCCACTGGCGTGGCTATGGTCCTGAGGAGAGGACATGGGTGCCGGCCTCTGACATTCATGCTGATCGACTGGTTACTATGTTCCATCGTCGCCATCCGGACAAGCCAGGTCCTCGACATGGTGAGGTTCCGGAGGTCCCTCGTAGAAGGCGGGGTACTGTCATGTTGGACACTGTTCACACCAGGGTGTCCGGCAGACAGCGGTAATACCCTGTTGGGTATTCTGTTCCAGTCGGGATAGGGTTAACCAGGTTGTCATGCTGGCTGAGGGCTGGGCCACGCCCTAGGTCTTTAAATAGTTCGTCCTGACTATGGGCGTCGCCGACTATAGCTTTAGCCTAGTGCTAGCAATACCGGTCAGCAGTGGTGGTGTTGGAGCGTCTGATATCTGGTGCAGTATATCCCTCAGTGGTTCTTTCTCCAATCTGTTATATATATATTTGGTTGCCCTTGCACATTATTGTATTCCCTTGTGTATTTACTGTGTGGTGTTTTCTTTTACCCCTGTCCATACGTATTTGTGGGGTCTGGTGTCTGGTCCCCTCACTGGGTGGAGGGAGGTGGGTTCAGCTTAGGGCTGGACAGGAGACAGGGACAGGGTGGAGGCTCAGGCAGGCACACCCTCAGTGTAAACCCTGGGTAGAGGGACAGACAGGGTTCCCCTAGTCTGAGGGACATCACAGGGGTCCTGGGGTTTTTGCCTAAAGTAACCTAGGCATTCCATGACACAGTGCATTCCAATGACGGGAAAAAAAAATTTCAAATGCAAATTGCACAAAAACTACAAATCCGATCGACACGAAAAATACTTAGCACACCTCTCATGGACGCTGGCTTCGAAACGACACCTCAACGGCGTCTGTGCGTGTAGCGGTTCGGGCTGTATTAATTGCGGAAATCAACTTAATAATAATAATAACTAGATGTGTATTTCCTGAAGGAAGTACAGATAGTGGTTTGAAATGGTGCCCGGGCTGCCCCTTTAAGAGAGACTTGCCTGCTGCCCCTGCAAGACTTTCAACTCAGGATCCAATTTAACTGTGGGTGCCTCTCAGAGGTCACTTTGGCATGTGGGGCCCCTCAGGGTCTGATTTGGTGAGTGGGGCCCCTCAGGATCCGATTCAGTGGCCTGGGCTCCTCAGGGCTTGAATTGGTGGACGGGGCCTCTCTGGGTCAGATTTGATGGCGTGGGGCCCCTCAAAGTCCGATTTGGTGGGCGGGGCCACTCTGGGTCCATTTTGGTGGGCGGGGTCACTGGGTCCGATTTGGTGGGCGGGGCCCCACAGAGTCCGATTTTGGTGGGCGGGGCCACTCTAGGTCTGTTTTGTAGGCCGTGGTCAATCAGCCTCCGATTTAGAGCCTGTGGTCAATCAGCTTTCGATTTGGCGTGCCGGCCCTTTAAGACTCATTTTGGTGCACCGGCCCTGTTGGGGTCATGTAAAGTTCGTAGGCGTTGGCATAGTAACTGGATCTGCCTGCGCATATCAATGAGCTTAACTGCCATTTGAATCGCCTCATGACTGCCCAATGTTTTCCTATGGCAAAATTTTCCCATTGAAATGCATTGAGACAATGCATTCCAATAACGGGGAAAAAAATTTTCAAACGCAAATTGCGCAAAAACTACAAATCCGATCGACACGAAAAATACTTAGCACATCACTCGTGGACGATGGCTTCGAAACGACGCCTCAATGGATTCTGTGCGTGTAGCAGTTCGGGCCACATTAATTGCAGAAATCAACTGAATAATAAGAAGTTAGCAACGTTCGGATTACAATATAAATACTAGATGTGTATTTCCTGAAGGAAGTACAGATAGTGGTTTGAAATGGTGCCCGGTCTGCCCCTTTAAGAGAGACTTGCCTGCTGCCCCTGCAAGACTTTCAACTCAGGATCCGTTTTAAATGTGGGTGCCTCTCAGGGGCCACTTTGGCCTCAGGGTCTGATTTGGTGGGTGGGGCCCCTGAGGATCCGATTCGGTGGCCTGGGCTCCTCAGGATTTGAATTAGTTGCCGGGATTCCTCAGGGTCCAATTTTGTGGGTGTGGCCCCTCAGGGTCGGATTTTTTGGGTGTTTGCCCCTCAGGGTCCGATTTTGTGGGTGGGTCCCCTCAGGGTCCGATTTTATGGGTGGGGACCCTCAGGGTCCGATTTTATGGCCGGGGCCCCTCAGGGTCTGATTTTATGGCCGGGGCCCCTCAGGGTCTAATTTTGCGGGTGGGGCCTCTCAGGGTCCGATTTTGTGGGTGGGGCCCCTCAGGGTCCGATTTTGTGGCTGGGGCCCCTCAGGGTCTGATTTTGTTGATTGGGCCCCTCAGGGTCCGAGTTTGAGGGTGGGGCCCCTCAGGGCTTGAATTGTTGGCCGGGATCCCTCAGGCTCCTATTTTGTGGGTGTGGCCTCTCTGGGTCTGATTTGGTGGGTGGGGCCACTCTGGGTAAGATTTGGAGGCTGGGGTCGCTCAGCCTCCAATTTGGAGGCCGGGGTCGTTGAGCTTCCGATTTGGAGGCCGAGGTCAAAGAGCCTCCGATTTGGAGGCCGGGGTCGATGAGCTTCCGATTTGGAGGCCGGGGTGGCTCAGCCTCCGATTTGGAGGCCGGGGTGGCTCAGCCTCCGATTTGGAGGCCGGGTTGGCTCAGCCTCCGATTTGGAGGCCGGGGTGGCTCAGCCTCCGATTTGGAGGCCGGGGTGGCTCAGCCTCCGATTTGGAGGCCGGGGTGGCTCAGCCTCCGATTTGGAGGCCGGGGTGGCTCAGCCTCCGATTTGGAGGCCGGGGTGGCTCAGCCTCCGATTTGGAGGCCGGGGTGGCTCAGCCTCCGATTTGGAGGCCGGGGTGGATCAGCCTCCGATTTGGAGGCCGGGGTCGATCAGCCTCCGATTTGGAGGCCGGGGTCGATCAGCCTCCGATTTGGAGGCCGGGGTCGATCAGCCTCCGATTTGGAGGCCGGGGTCGATCAGCCTCCGATTTGGAGGCCGGGGTGGCTCAGCCTCCGATTTGGAGGCCGGGGTGGCTCAGCCTCCGATTTGGAGGCCGGGGTGGCTCAGCCTCCGATTTGGAGGCCGGGGTGGCTCAGCCTCCGATTTGGAGGCCGGGGTGGCTCAGCCTCCGATTTGGAGGCCGGGGTGGCTCAGCCTCCGATTTGGAGGCCGGGGTGGCTCAGCCTCCGATTTGGAGGCCGGGGTGGCTCAGCCTCCGATTTGGAGGCCGGGGTGGCTCAGCCTCCGATTTGGAGGCCGGGGTGGCTCAGCCTCCGATTTGGAGGCCGGGGTGGCTCAGCCTCCGATTTGGAGGCCGGGGTGGCTCAGCCTCCGATTTGGAGGCCGGGGTGGCTCAGCCTCCGATTTGGAGGCCGGGGTGGCTCAGCCTCCGATTTGGAGGCCGGGGTGGCTCAGCCTCCGATTTGGAGGCCGGGGTGGCTCAGCCTCCGATTTGGAGGCCGGGGTGGCTCAGCCTCCGATTTGGAGGCCGGGGTGGCTCAGCCTCCGATTTGGAGGCCGGGGTGGCTCAGCCTCCGATTTGGAGGCCTGGGTGGATCAGCCTCCGATTTGGAGGCCTGGGTGGATCAGCCTCCGATTTGGAGGCCTGGGTCGATCAGCCTCCGATTTGGAGGCCGGGGTGGCTCAGCCTCCGATTTGGAGGCCGGGGTGGCTCAGCCTCCGATTTGGAGGCCGGGGTGGCTCAGCCTCCGATTTGGAGGCCGGGGTGGCTCAGCCTCCGATTTGGAGGCCGGGGTGGCTCAGCCTCCGATTTGGAGGCCGGGGTGGCTCAGCCTCCGATTTGGAGGCCGGGGTGGCTCAGCCTCCGATTTGGAGGCCGGGGTGGCTCAGCCTCCGATTTGGAGGCCGGGGTGGCTCAGCCTCCGATTTGGAGGCCGGGGTGGCTCAGCCTCCGATTTGGAGGCCGGGGTGGCTCAGCCTCCGATTTGGAGGCCGGGGTGGCTCAGCCTCCGATTTGGTGTGTCGGCCCTTTAAGACTCATTTGAGTGCGCTGGCCCTTTAACAATCACTTTGGCGCGTTGGCCCTTTAAGAGCTAGTTTGGCTCACTGGGCTTCTTTTAAATCCACTTTGGCGCACACATTCTCTCTCAGGGGCATGTGTCATGTGATGAAGCAAGATTTGCATTTGTGCTGTGGGTTTCGCTTTAAGAGCTGATATTATGTGGCAGAGGCTCTGTGCTGGGGTTCAAGTGAAGTTCGTAGGCGTTGGCATAGTAACTGGGTCTGCCTGCGCATATCAATGAGCTCAACTGTCATTTCAATCGCCTCAGGGCACGTTTTGCCATTTCCTATTGAAAAGCATTGGAGACAGTGCATTCCAATGACGGGAAAAAAAATTTTCAAACTCAAATTGCGCAAAAACTACAAATCCGATCGACACGAAAAATACTTAGCACATCACTCGTGGACGATGGCTTCGAAACGACGCCTCAATGGATTCTGTGCGTGTAGCAGTTCGGGCCACATTAATTGCAGAAATCAACTGAATAATAATAAGTTAGCAACGTTCGGATTACAATATAAATACTAGATGTGTATTTCCTGAAGGAAGTACAGATAGTGGTTTGAAATGGTGCCCGGTCTGCCCCTTTAAGAGAGACTTGCCTGCTGCCCCTGCAAGACTTTCAACTCAGGATCCGTTTTAAATGTGGGTGCCTCTCAGGGGCCACTTTGGCCTCAGGGTCTGATTTGGTGGGTGGGGCCCCTGAGGATCCGATTCGGTGGTCTGGGCTCCTCAGGATTTGAATTAGTTGCCGGGATTCCTCAGGGTCCAATTTTGTGGGTGTGGCCCCTCAGGGTCGGATTTTTTGGGTGTTTGCCCCTCAGGGTCCGATTTTGTGGGTGGGTCCCCTCAGGGTCCGATTTTATGGGTGGGGACCCTCAGGGTCCGATTTTATGGCCGGGGCCCCTCAGGGTCTGATTTTATGGCCGGGGCCCCTCAGGGTCTAATTTTGCGGGTGGGGCCTCTCAGGGTCTGATTTTGTTGATTGGGCCCCTCAGGGTCCGATTTTGAGGGTGGGGCCCCTCAGGGCTTGAATTGTTGGCCGGGATCCCTCAGGCTCCTATTTTGTGGGTGTCGCCTCTCTGGGTCTGATTTGGTGGGTGGGGCCACTCTGGGTAAGATTTGGAGGCTGGGGTCGCTCAGCCTCCAATTTGGAGGCCGGGGTCGTTGAGCTTCCGATTTGGAGGCCGAGGTCAAAGAGCCTCCGATTTGGAGGCCGGGGTCGATGAGCTTCCGATTTGGAAGCCGGGGTGGCTCAGCCTCCGATTTGGAGGCCGGGGTGGCTCAGCCTCCGATTTGGAGGCCGGGTTGGCTCAGCCTCCGATTTGGAGGCCGGGGTGGCTCAGCCTCCGATTTGGAGGCCGGGGTGGCTCAGCCTCCGATTTGGAGGCCGGGGTGGCTCAGCCTCCGATTTGGAGGCCGGGGTGGCTCAGCCTCCGATTTGGAGGCCTGGGTCGATCAGCCTCCGATTTGGAGGCCGGGGTCGATCAGCCTCCGATTTGGAGGCCGGGGTCGATCAGCCTCCGATTTGGAGGCCGGGGTGGATCAGCCTCCGATTTGGAGGCCGGGGTGGATCAGCCTCCGATTTGGAGGCCGGGGTGGATCAGCCTCCGATTTGGAGGCCGGGGTGGCTCAGCCTCCGATTTGGAGGCCGGGGTGGCTCAGCCTCCGATTTGGAGGCCGGGGTGGCTCAGCCTCCGATTTGGAGGCCGGGGTGGCTCAGCCTCCGATTTGGAGGCCGGGGTGGCTCAGCCTCCGATTTGGAGGCCGGGGTGGCTCAGCCTCCGATTTGGAGGCCGGGGTGGCTCAGTCTCCGATTTGGTGTGTCGGCCCTTTAAGACTCATTTGAGTGCGCTGGCCCTTTAACAATCACTTTGGCGCGTTGGCCCTTTAAGAGCTAGTTTGGCTCACTGGGCTTCTTTTAAATCCACTTTGGCGCACACATTCTCTCTCAGGGGCATGTGTCATGTGATGAAGCAAGATTTGCATTTGTGCTGTGGGTTTCGCTTTAAGAGCTGATATTATGTGGCAGAGGCTCTGTGCTGGGGTTCAAGTGAAGTTCGTAGGCGTTGGCATAGTAACTGGGTCTGCCTGCGCATATCAATGAGCTCAACTGTCATTTCAATCGCCTCAGGGCACGTTTTGCCATTTCCTATTGAAAAGCATTGGAGACAGTGCATTCCAATGACGGGAAAAAAAATTTTCAAACGCAAATTGCGCAAAAACTACAAATCCGATCGACACGAAAAATACTTAGCACACCTCTCATGGACGCTGGCTTCGAAACGACACCTCAACGGAGTCTGTGCGTGTAGCGGTTCGGGCCGCATTAATTGCGGAAATCAACTTAATAACTAGATGTGTATTTCCTGAAGGAAGTACAGATAGTGGTTTGAAATGCTGCCCAGGCTGCCCCTTTTAAGAGAGACTTGCCTGCTGCACCTGCAAGACTTTCAACTCAGGATCCGTTTTAACTGTGGGTGCCTCTCAGGGGACACTTTGACCTCAGGGTCCGATTTTGTGGGTGGGGCCCTCAGGGCCCGATTTTGTGGGTGGGGCACCTCAGGGTCCGATTTGGTGGGTGGGGCCCCTCAGGGTCCGATTTGGTGGCCGGGTCCCCTCAGGGGCTGATTTGGTGGGTGGGGCCCCTAAGGGTCCGATTTTTGTGGCCGGGGCCCCTCAGGGTCTGATTTGGTGGTTGGGGCCCCTCAGGGTCCAATCTTGTGGCCGGGGCCCCTCGGGGTCTGATTTTGTGGGTGGGGCCCCACAGGGTCCGATTTTGTGGCCGGGGCCCCTCAGGGTCCAATTTGGTGGGCGGGGCCCCTCAGGGTCCAATTTGGTGGGCGGGGACCCTCAGGGTCCGATTTGGTGGGCGGGATCCCTCGAGGTCCGATTTGGTGGGCGGGGACCCTCGGGGTCCGATTTGGTGGGTGGGGCCCTCAGGGCCCGATTTTGTGGGTGGGGCACCTCAGGGTCCGATTTGGTGGGTGGGGCCCTCAGGGCCCGATTTTGTGGGTGGGGCACCTCAGGGTCCGATTTTGTGGGTGGGGCCCTCAGGGCCGATTTTGTGGGTGGGGCCCCTCAGGGTCCGATTTGGTGGGTGGGGCCCCTCAGGGTCCGATTTGGTGGCCGGGTCCCCTCAGGGGCTGATTTGGTGGGTGGGGCCCCTAAGGGTCCGATTTTGTGGCCGGGGCCCCTCAGGGTCTGATTTGGTGGTTGGGGCCCCTCAGGGTCCAATCTTGTGGCCGGGGCCCCTCGGGGTCTGATTTTGTGGGTGGGTCCCCACAGGGTCCGATTTGGTGGGCGGGGACCCTCAGGGTCCGATTTGGTGGGCGGGATCCCTCGAGGTCCGATTTGGTGGGCGGGGACCCTCGGGGTCCGATTTGGTGGGTGGGGCCCCTCGGGGTCCGATTTGGTGGGCGGGGACCCTCAGAGTTCAATTTGGTCAGCGGGGCCCCTCAGGGTCCGATTTTGTGGTTGGGGCCTTTCAGAATCCAATTTAGTGGGCGGGGCCTCTCAGGGTCCGATTTGGTGGGCGGGGCCCCTCAGGGTCCGATTTTGTGGTTGAGGCCCCTCAGGATCTGATTTTGTGGCCGGGGTCCCTCAGGGTCCAATTTTGTGGCCGGGGCCCCTGAGGGTCCAATTTTGTGGGTGGGGCCCCTCAGGGTCCGATTTTGTGGGTGGGGCCCCTCAGGGTCCGATTTTGTGGTTGGGGCCCCTCAGGGTTCAATTTTGTAGGTGGTGTCCCTCAGGTTCCGATTTTGTGGCCGGGGCCCGTCAGGGTCCGATTTTGTGGCCGGGGCCCGTCAGGGTCCGATGTTGTGGTTGGGGCCCGTCAGGGTCCGATTTTGTGGCCGGGGCCCGTCAGGGTCCGATGTTGTGGTTGGGGCCCCTCAGGGTCCGATTTTGTGAGTGGGGCCACTCAAGGTCTGATGTTGTGGCCGGATCCCCTCAGGGTCCGATTTTGTGGGTGGGGCCCCTCAGGGTCCAATTTTGTGCCCGGGGCCCCTAAGGGTCCAATTTTGTCGGTGGGGCCCCTTAGGGTCCGATTTTGTGGGTGGGGGCCCTCAGGGTACAATTTGGTGGGCAGGGCCACTCTGGGTCTGATTTGGTGGGCGGGGCCACTCTAGGTCTGATTTGGTCAGCGGGGACCCTCAGGGTCCGATTTTGTGGGTGGGGCCCCTCAGGGTCCGATTTTGTGGTTGGGGCCTTTCAGAATCCGATTTAGTGGGCGGGGCCCCTCAGGGTCCCATTTGGTGGGCGGGGCCCCTCAGGGTCCCATTTGGTGGGCGGGGCCCCTCAGGGTCCCATTTGGTGGGCGGGGCCCCTCAGGGTCCCATTTGGTGGGCGGGGCCACTCTGGGTCTGATTTGGTGGGCGGGGCCACTTTGGGTCCGATTTGGTGGAAGGGGCCACTTTGGGTCCGATTTGGTGGAAGGGGCCACTTTGGGTCCGATTTGGTGGGCGGGGACACTGAGTCTGATTTTGTGGGTTGGGCCCCTCAGGGTCCGATTTTGTGGGTTGGGCCCCTCAGGGTCCGATTTTGTGGGTTGGGCCCCTCAGGGTCCGATTTTGTAACCGGTGCCTCTCAGGGTCCGATTTTGTGGTTGGGGCCCCTCAGGGACCTTTTTTGTGGGTGGGGCCCCTCAGAGTCCGATTTTGTGGGTTGGGCCCCTCAGGGTCCGATTTTGTGGGTTGGGCCCCTCAGGGTCCGATTTTGTAACCGGTGCCTCTCAGGGTCCGATTTTGTGGGTGGGGCCCCTCAGGGACCTTTTTTGTGGGTGGGGCCCCTCAGAGTCCGATTTTGTGGCTGGGGCCCCTCAGGGTCTGATTTTGTGGCTGGGGCCCCTCATGGTCTGATTTTGAGGGTGGGGCCCCTCAGGGTCTAATTTGGTGGGCGGGGCCCCTCAGGGTCTGATTTTGTGGGTGGGGCCCCTCAGGGTCCGATTTGGTGGATGGGGCCCTTCAGGGTTCGATTTGGTGGGCGGGGCCACTCGGAGTCTGATTTGGTGGGCGGGGCCCCTCAGGATCCGATTTGGTGGGCTGTGCTACTCTGGGTCTGATTTTTTGAGCGGGGCCACACTGGGTCCGATTTGGAGGCCAGGGTGGCTCAGCCTCCGATTTGGAGGCCGGGGTGGCTCAGCCTCCGATTTGGAGGCCGGGTCACTCAGCTTTCGATTTGGCACGCCGGCCCTTTAAGACTCATTTCGGTGCGCTGGCCCTTTAAGAATCACTGTGGCACGTCGGCCCTTTAAGAGCCAGGGTGGCTCACTGGGCTTCTAAATCCACTTTGTTGCACATTCTATCTCAGGGGCATGTGTCATTTGATGAAGCTAGATTTGCATTTGTGCTGTGGGTTTCACTTTAAGAGCTGATATTATGTGGCAGAATCTCTGTCCTTGGGATGTCATGTGACGTTCGTAGGCGTTGGCATAGTAACTGGGTCTGCCTGCGCATAATAATGAGCTCAACTGCCATTTCAGTCGCCTCAGGGCACGTTTTGCCATTACCCATTGAAAAGCATTGGAGACAGTGCATTCCAATGACGGGAAAAAAAAATTTTCAAACGCAAATTGCGCAAAAACTACAAATCCGATTGACACGAAAAATACTTAGCACACCTCTCATGGATGCTGGCTTCGAAACGACACCTCAACGAGGTCTGTGCGTGTAGCGGTTCGGGCCGCATTAATTGCGGAAATCAACTTAATAATAATAATAAGAAGAAGAACTAGATGTGTATTTCCTGAAGGAAGTACAGATAGTCGTTTGAAATGGTGCCCGGGCTGCCCCTTTAAGAGAGACTTGCCTGCTGCCCCTGCAAGACTTTCAACTCAGGATCTGTTTTAACTGTGAGTGCCTCTCAGGGGCCACTTTGACCTCAGGGTCCGATTTTGTGGGTGGGGCCCCTTAGGGCCCGATTTTGTGGGTGGGGCCCTCAGGGTCCGATTTTGTGGCCAGGGCCCCTCAGGGTCCGATTTGGTGGGTGGGGACCCTCAGGGTAAATTTGGTGAGCGGGGCCCCTCAGAGTTCAATTTCGTGAGCGGGGCCCCTCAGGGTCCGATTTGGTCAGCGGGGCCCCTCAGGGTCCGATTTGGCGGGCGGGGCCCCTCAGGGTCCAATTTGGTGGGCAGGACCCCTCAGGGTCCCATTTGGTGGGCGGGGCCCCTCAGGGTCTGATTTGGTGGGTGGGGCCCCTCAGGGTCCGATTTGCTTGGCGGGGGCCATTCTGGGTCTGATTTGGTGGGCGGGGCCCCTCAGGGTCCAATTTGGTGGGTGGGGCCCTTCAGGGTCTGATTTTGTGGCTAGGGCCCCTCAGGGAACGATTTTGTGGCCGGGGCCCCTCAGGGTCCGATTTTCTGGATGGGGCCCCTCAGGGTCTGATTTTGTGGGTGGGGCTCCTCAGGGTCCGATTTTGTGGTTGGGGCCTTTCAGAATCCGATTTGGTGGGCAGGATCACTCAGGGTACTATTTGGTGGGCGGGGCCCATCAGGGTCCGATTTGGTGGGCGGAGCCCCTCAGGGTCCAATTTGGTGGGCGGGGCCCCTCAGGGTCCGATTTGGTGGGCGGGGCCCCTCAGGGTCCGATTTGGTGGGCGGGGGGGCGCACTTTGGCGCACATTCTCTCTCAGGGGCATGCTTCATGTGATGAAGCTAGATTTGCATTTGTGCTGTGGGTTTCGCTTTAAGAGCTGATATTATGTGTCAGAAGCTCTGTCCTGGGGGCATCATGTGACGTTCGTAGGCGTTGGCATAGTAACTGGGTGTGCCTGCGCATATCAATGAGCTTTACTGCCATTTCAATCGCCTCAGGGCACGTTTTAAGTTTCCCATTCAAAAGCATTGAGACAGTGCATTTCAATGACGAGAAAAAAAATTTTCAAACGCAAATTGCTCAAAAACTACAAATCCGATCGACACGAAAAATACTTAGCACACCTCTCGTGGACGCTGGCTTTGAAACGACACCTCAACGGAGTCTGTGCGTGTAGCGGTTCGGGCCGCATTAATTGCGGAAATCAACTGAAAAATAAGAATAAGTTAGCAGCGTTCGGATTACAACATTAATACTAGATGTGTATTTCCTGAAGGAAGTACAGATAGTGGTTTGAAATGGTGCCTGGGCTGCCCCTTTAAGAGAGATTTGGCTGCTGCCCCTGCAAGACTTTCAACTCAGGATCCGTTTTAAATGTGGGTGCCTCTCAGGGGCCACTTTGGCCTCAGGGTCTGGTTTGGTGGGTGGGGCCCCTCAGGATCCGATTCGGTGGCCTGGGCTCCTCAAGATTTGAATTAGTGGCCGGGATTCCTCAGGGTCCAATTTTGTGGGTGGGGCCTCTCGGGGTCTGATTTTGTGGATGTGGCCTCTCAGGGTCCGATTTTGTGGGTGTGGCCCCTCAGGGTCCGATTTTGTGGGTGGGTCCCCTCAGGGTCCGATTTTATGGGTGGGGCCCCTCAGGGTCCGATTTTGTGGTTGGGGGCCCTCAGGGTCTGATTTTGTGGTTGGGGCCCCTCAGGGTCCGATTTTGTGGCCAGCGCCCCTCAGGGTCCGATTTCGTGGCCGGGACCCCTCAGGGTCCGATTTTGTGGGTGGGGCCCCTCAGCGTCCGATTTTGTGGCTGGGGCCCCTCAGGGTCCGATTTTGTTGGTTGGGCCCCTCAGGATACGATTTTGAGGGTGGGGCCCCTCATGGTCCAATTTTGTGGCCGGGGCCCCACAAGGTCCGATTTTGTGGCCGGAGCCCCACAGGGTCCGATTTTGTGTCCGAGGCCCCTCAGGGTCCGATTTTGTGGTTGGGACCTCTCAGGGTCTGATTTTGTGGTTGGGGCCCCTCAGGGTCCGAATTTTTTGGCTGGGGTGCCTCAGGGGACGATTTTGTGGCCGGGGCCCCTCTTGGTCGGATTTTGTGGGTGGGGCCCCTCAGGGAATGATTTTGTGGGTGGGGCCCCTCAGGGTCCGATTTTGTGGGTGGAGCCCCTCAGGGTCCGATTTTGTG
The DNA here is from genome assembly GCF_039654945.1 of Dendrobates tinctorius. Lineage (NCBI taxonomy): Eukaryota > Metazoa > Chordata > Amphibia > Anura > Dendrobatidae > Dendrobates > Dendrobates tinctorius. Next base: position 10,419,619 of record NW_027361752.1, on the reverse strand, counting down.
GTTGGGGCCTTTGAGAATCCGATTTGGTGGGCGGGGCCGCTCAGGGTCCGATTTGGTGGGCGGGGGCGCACTTTGGCGCACATTCTCTCTCAGAGGCATGCGTCATGTGATGAAGCTAGATTTGCATTTGTGCTGTGGGTTTCGCTTTAAGAGCTGATATTATGTGGCAGAAGCTCTGTCCTGGGGGCGTCATGTGACATTCGTAGGCATTGGTATAGTAACTGGGTGTGCCTGCGCATATCAATGAGCTTTACTGCCATGTCAATCGCCTCAGGGCATGTTTTAAGTTTCCTATTCAAATGCATTAAGACAGTGCATTCTAATGACAGGAAAAAAAATTTTCAAACGCAAATTGCGCAAAAACTACAAATCCGATCGACACGAAAAATACTTAGCACACCTCTCGTGGACGCTGGCTTTGAAACGACACCTCAACGGAGTCTGTGCGTGTAGCGGTTCGGGCTGCATTAATTGCGGAAATCAACAGAAAAATAAGAATAAGTTAGCAGTGTTCGGATTACAACATTAATACTAGATGTGTATTTCCTGAAGGAAGTACAGATAGTGGTTTGAAATGGTGCCCGGGCTGCCCCTTTAAGAGAGACTTGCCTGCTGCCCCTGCAAGACTTTCAACTCAGGATCCGTTTTAACTGTGAGTGCCTCTCAGAGGCCACTTTGGCCTCAGGGTCTGATTTGGTGGGTGGGGCCCCTCAGGATCCGATTACTTGGTCTGGGTGCCTCAGGGCTTGAATTGTTGGCGGGGATCTCTCAGGCTTCGATTTTGTGGGTGTGGCCCCTCAGGTTCCGATTTTGTGGTTGGGGCCCCTCAGGGTCAGATTTTGTGGGTGGGGCCCCTTAGGGTCTGATTTTGTGGGCGGAGACCCTCTGGGTCCTATTTGGTGGGCGGGACCACTCTGGATCCGATTTGGTTGGCGGGACCACTCTGGGTCCGATTTGGTGGGTGGGGCCTCTCAGGGTCCGATTTGGTGGGCGGGGCCACTCTGGGTCCGATTTGGTTGGCGGGACCACTCTGGGTCCGATTTAGTGGGTGGGGCCCCACAGGGTCTGATTTGGTGGGCGGGGCCCCTCAAAGTCTGGTTTGGTGGGCAGGGCCTCTCTGGGTCCGATTTGGTGGGTGGGGCCACTCTGGGTAAGATTTGCAGGCTGGGGTCGCTCAGCCTCCGATTTGGAGGCCAGGGTCGATGAGCTTCCGATTTGGAGGCTGGGGTCAAAGAGCCTCCGATTTGGAGGCCGGGGTGGCTCAGCCTCTGATTTGGAGGCCGGGGTGGCTCAGCCTCCGATTTTGGAGGCCGGGGTGGCTCAGCCTCTGATTTGGAGGCCGGGGTGGCTCAGCCTCCGATTTTGGAGACCGGGGTGGCTCAGCCTCCGATTTGGAGGCCGGGGTGGCTCAGCCTCCGATTTGGAGGCCGGGGTGACTCAGCCTCCGATTTTGGAGACCGGGGTGGCTCAGCCTCCGATTTGGAGGCCGGGGTGGCTCAGCCACGGATTTGGAGGCCGGGGTGACTCAGCCTCCGATTTGGAGGCCGGGGTGGCTCAGCCTCCGATTTGGAGGCCGCGGTGGCTCAGCCTCCAATTTGGGAGGCCGGGGTCAAAAAGCCTCCGATTTGGAGGTCGGGGTGACTCAGCCTCCGATTTGGAGGCCGGGGTGGCTCAGCCTCCGATTTGGGAGGCCGGGGTCAAAGAGCCTCCGATTTGGAGGCCGGGGTGGCTCAGCCTCCGATTTGGAGGTCGGGGTGGCTCAGCCTCCGATTTAGAGGCCGGGGTGACTCAGCCTCCGATTTGGGAGGCCGGGGTCAAAGAGCCTCCGATTTGGAGGCCGGGGTGGCTCAGCCTCCGATTTGGAGGCCGGGGTGGCTCAGCCTCCGATTTGGGAGGCCGGGGTGGCTCAGCCTCCGATTTGGGAGGCCGGGGTGGCTCAGCCTCCGATTTGGGAGGCCGGGGTGGCTCAGCCTCCGATTTGGGAGGCCGGGGTCAAAGAGCCTCCGATTTGGAGGTCGGGGTGGCTCAGCCTCCGATTTGGAGGCCGGGGTGACTCAGCCTCCGATTTGGAAGCCGGCGTGGCTCAGCCTCCGATTTGGAGGCCGGGGTGGCTCAGCCTCCGATTTGGAGGCCGGGATGGCTCAGCCTCCGATTTGGAGGCTGGGGTGACTCAGCCTCCGATTTGGAGGCCGGGGTGGCTCAGCCTCCGATTTGGGAGGCCAGGGTCAAAGAGCCTCCGATTTGGAGGTCGGGGTGGCTCAGCCTCCGATTTGGAGGCCGGGGTGGCTCAGCCTCCGATTTGGAGGCCGGGGTCGATCAGCCTCCGATTTGGAGGCCGGGGGAGTCGATCAGCCTCCCATTTGAAGCCTGTGGTCATCAGCTTTCGATTTGGCGTGTCGGCCCTTTAAGACTCATTTCGGTGCGCCGGCCCTTTAACAATCACTTTGGCGCGTCGGCCCTTTAACAATCACTTTGGCGCGTCAGCCCTTTAAGAGCTAGTTTGGCTCACTGGGCTTCTTCTAAATCCACTTTGGCGCACATTCTCTCTCAGGGGCATGTGTCATGTGATGAAGCTAGATTTGCATTAGTGCTGTGGGTTTCGCTTTAAGAGCTGATATTATGTGGCAGAAGTTCTGTCCTCGGGGCGTCATGTGACGTTCGTAGGCGTTGGCATAGTAACTGGGTCTGCCTGCGCATATCAATGAGCTTAACTGCTATTTCAATCGCCTCAGGGCACGTTTTGCCATTTCCCATTGAAAAGCATTGGAGACAGTGCATTCCAATGACGGGAAAAAAAATTTTCAAACGCAAATTGCTCAAAAACTACAAATCCGATCGACACGAAAAATACTTAGCACACCTCTCATGGACGCTGGCTTCGAAACGACACCTCAACGGAGTCTGTGCGTGTAGCAGTTCGGGCCGCATTAATTGCGGAAATCAACTTAATAATAATAAGAAGAAGAATAAGTTAGCAGCGTTCGGATTACAATATAGTGGTTTTTTCAAACCACTATAACTAGATGTGTATTTCCTGAAGGAAGTACAGATAGTGGTTTGAAATGGTGCCCGGGCTGCCCCTTTAAGAGAGACTTGCCTGCTGCCCCAGCAAGTCTTTCAACTCAGGATCCATTTTAACTGTGGGTGTCTCTCAGGGGCCACTTTGGCCTGTGGGGCCCCTCAGGGTCTGATTTGGTGGGTGGGGCCCCTCAGGATCTGATTTGGTGGGAGGGGCCACTCTGGGTCCGATTTGGTGGGCGGGGCCCCTCAGGGTCCGATTTTGTGGCTGGGGCCCCTCAGGGTCCGATTTTGTTGGTTGGGCCCCTCAGGATCCGATTTTGAGGGTGGGGCCCCTCAGGGTCCGATTTTGTGGCCGGGGCCCCTCAGGGTCTGATTTTGTGGTTGGGGCCCCTCAGGGTCTGATTTTGTGGCCGGGTCTACTCAGGGTCCAATTTTGAGGGCGGGGCCCCTTAGGGTCCTATTTTGTGGTTGGGGGCCCTCAGGGTCCGATTTAGTGGGTGGGGCATCTCAGAGTCCGATTTGGTTGGCGGGGCCCCTCAGGGTCCGATTTGGTGGGTGGGGACCCTCAGGATCCGATTTTGTGGTTGGGGCCCCTCAGGGTTCAATATTGTAGGCGGGGCCCCTCAGGGTCCGATTTTGTGGCCGGGCCCTTCAGGGTCCGATTTTGTGGCCGGGGCCCATGAGGGTCCGATTTTGTGGCCGGGGCCCCTCAGGGTCCGATTTTGTGGCCGGGGCCCCTCAGGGTCCGATTTTGTGAGTGGGGCCCCTCAGGGTCCGATTTTGTGAGTGGGGCCCTTCAGGGTCCGATGTTGTGGCCTGGGCCCCTCAGGGTCTGATTTTGTGGCCGGGGCCACTCTCGGTCCGATTTGGTGGGCGGGGTGGCTCAGCCTCCTTTTTGTAGGCCAGGGTCTATCAGCCTCCCATTTGGAGCCTTGGGTCACTCAGCTTTCGATTTAGCGCGCCGGCCCTTTAAGACTCAGGGTCCGATTTTGTGGCCGCGGCCTCTCAGGGTCCGATTTTGTGGCCGGGGCCCCACAGGGTCCGTTTTGGTGGGCGGGGCCCCTCAGGGTCCGATTTGGTGGGCAGGGCCTCTCTGGGTCTGATTTGGTGGGTGGGGCCACTCTGGGTAAGATTTGGAGGATGGGTTGCTCAGCCTCCAATTTGGAGGCCGGGGTCGTTGAGCTTCCGATTTGGAGGCCGGGGTCGATGAGCTTCCGATTTGGAGGCCGGGGTCGATGAGCCTCCGATTTGGAGGCTGGGGTGGCTCAGCCTCCGATTTGGAGGCCGGTGTGGCTCAGCCTCCGATTTGGAGGCCGGTGTGGCTCAGCCACCGATTTGGAGGCCGGTGTGGCTCAGCCTCCGATTTGGAGGCCGGGGTGGCTCAGCCTCCGATTTGGAGGCCGGGGTGGCTCAGCCTCCGATTTGGAGGCCGGGGTGGCTCAGCCTCCGATTTGGAGGCCGTGGTCGATCAGCCTCCGATTTGGAGGCCGTGGTCGATCAGCCTCCGATTTGGAGGCCGGGGTCGATCAGCCTCCGATTTGGAGGCCGGGGTCGATCAGCCTCCGATTTGGAGGCAGAGGTGGCTCAGCCTCCGATTTGGAGGCCGGGGGTGGCTCAGCCTCCGATTTGGAGGCCGGGGTGGATCAGCCTCCGATTTGGAGGCCGATGTGGCTCAGCCTCCGATTTGGAGGCCGGGGTCGCTCAGCCCCCGATTTGGAGGCCGGGGTCGCTCAGCCCCCGATTTGGAGGCCGGGGTGGCTCAGCCTCCGATTTGGAGGCCGGGGTGGTTCAGCCTCCGATTTGGAGGCCGGGGTGGCTCAGCCTCCGATTTGGAGGCCGGGGTGGCTCAGCCTCCGATTTGGAGGCCGGGGTGGATCAGACTCCGATTTGGAGGCCGGGGTGGATCAGCCTCCGATTTGGAGGCCGGGGTGGCTCAGCCTCCGATTTGGAGGCCGGGGTGGCTCAGTCTCTGATTTGGTGTGTCGGCCCTTGAAGACTCATTAGGGTGCGCTGGAACTTTAACAATCACTTTGGCGCGTTGGCCCTTTAAGAGCTAGTTTGGCTCACTGGGCTTCTTTTAAATCCACTTTGGCGCACACATTCTCTCTAAGGGGCATGTGTCATGTGATGAAGCTATATTTGCATTTATGCTGTGGGTTTCGCTTTAAGAGCTGATATTATGTGGCAGAGGCTCTGTGCTGGGGTTCAAGTGAAGTTCGTAGGCGTTGGCATAGTAACTGGGTCTGCCTGCGCATATCAATGAGCTCAACTGCCATTTCAATCGCCTCAGGGCATGTTTTGCCATTTCCTATTGAAAAGCATTGGAGACAGTGCATTCCAATGACGGGAAAAAAAATTTTCAAACACAAATTGCGCAAAAACTACAAATCCGATCGACACGAAAAATACTTAGCACACCTCTCATGGACGCTGGCTTCGAAACAACACCTCAACGGAGTCTGTGCGTGTAGCGGTTCGGGCCGCATTAATTGCGGAAATCAACTTAATAATAATAATAATAATAACTAGATGTGTATTTCCTGAAGGAAGTACAAATAGTGGTTTGAAATGGTGCACGGGCTGCACCTTTAAAAGAGACTTGCCTGCTGCCCCTGCAAGACTTTCAACTCAGGATCCGTTTTAACTGTATGTGCCTCTCAGGGGCCACTTTGGCCTCAGGGTCTGATTTGGTGGGTGGGGCCCCTCAGGATCTGATTCCTTGGCCTGGGCTCCTCAGGGCTTGAATTGTTGGCCGGGATCCCTCAGGCTCCTATTTTGTGGTTGGGGCCCCTCAGGTTCCGATTTTGTGGGTGGGACAACTCTGGGTCTGATTTGGTGGGCGGGGCCCCTCAGGGTCCGATTTTGTTGGTGTGGCCCCTCAGGGTCTGATTATGTGGGTGTGGCCCCTCTGGGTCCAATTTTGTGGGTGGGCCCCTCGGGGTCCGATTTTGTGAGTGGGGCCCCTCAGGGTCCGATTTTGTGGCCCGGGCCCCTCAGGGTCTGATTTTGTGGTCGGATCCCCTCAGGGTCCGATTTTGTGGGTGGGGCCCCTCAGGGTCCGATTTTGTGGCCGGGGACCCTCAGGGTCCGATTTTGTGGCCGGGGCCCCTCAGGGTCCAAATTTGTGGTTGGGGCCCCTCAGTTTCTGATTTTGTGGGTGGGGCCACTCTGGGTCTGATTTGGTGGGCGGGGCCCCTCAGGGTCTGATTTTCTGGCTGGGGCCCCTCAGAGTCCGATTTTGTGGGTTGGGCCCCTCAGGGTCCGATTTTGTGGTTGGTACCCCTCAGGGTCCGATTTTGTGGTTGGGGCCCAATTTTCAAACGCAAATTGCGCAAAAACTACAAATCCGATCGACACGAAAAATACTTAGCACACCTCTCGTGGACGCTGGCTTCGAAACAACACCTCAACAGAGTCTGTGCGTGTAGCGGTTCGGGCCGCATTAATTGCGGAAATCAACTGAATAAAAAGAAAAATTTAGCAGCGTTCGGATTACAACATTAATACTAGATGTGTATTTCCTGAAGGAAGTACAGATACTGGTTTGAAATGATGCCCAGGCTGCCCCTTTAAGAGAGACTTGCCTGCTGCACCTGCAAGATTTTCAACTCAGGATCCGTTTTAACTGTGGGTGCCTCTCAGGGGCCACTTTGGCCTCAGGATCCGATTTTGTGGGTGGGGCCCTCAGGGCCCGATTTTGTGGGTGGGGCACCTCAGGGTCAGATTTGGCGGGTGGGGCCCCTCTGGGTCCGATTTGGTGGCCGGGTCCCTCAGGGGCTGATTTGGTGGGTGGGGCCCCTAAGGTTCCGATTTTGTGGCCGGGGCCCCTCAGGGTCTGATTTGGTGGTTGGGGCCCCTCAGGGTCCAATCTTGTGGCCGGGGCCCCTCAGGGTCCAATTTTGTGGGTGGGGCCCCTCAGGGTCCGATTTTGTGGCCGAGGCCCCTCAGGGTCCGATTTGGTGAGCGGGGCCCCTCAGGGTCCGATTTGGTGAGCGGGGCCCCTCAGGGTCTGATTTGGTGGGCGGGATCTATCAGAGTCCGATTTGGTGGGTGGGGCCCCTCAGGGTCCGATTTGGTGGGCGGGGACCCTCGGGGTCCGATTTGGTGGGCAGGATCCCTCGGTGTCCGATTTGGTGGGCGGGGCCCCTCGGGGTCCGATTTGGTGGGCGGGGACCCTCGGGGTCCGATTTTGTGGGTGGGGCCCCTCGGGGTCCGATTTGGTGAGCGGGGCCACTCTAGGTCTGATTTGGTAGGCGGGCCACTCTGGGTCCGATTTGGTGGGCGGGGCCCCTCAGAGTTCAATTTGGTCAGCGGGGCCCCTCAGGGTCCGATTTTGTGGTTGGGGCCTTTCAGAATCCGATTTAGTGGGCGGGGCCCCTCAGGGTCCAATTTGGTGGGCGGGGCCCCTCAGGGTCCGATTTTGTGGCCGGGTCCCCTCAGGGTCTGGATTTGTGGGTGGGGCCCCTCAGAGTCCGATTTTGTGGCTGGGGCCCCTCAGGGTCCGATTTTGAGGGTGGGGCCCCTCAGGGTCTAATTTGGTGGGCGGGGCCCCTCAGGGTCTGATTTTGTGGGTTGGGCCCCTCAGGGTCTGATTTTGTGGCCGGGGTCCCTCAGGGTCTGATTTTCTGGCCGGGTCCCCTCAGGGTCCAATTTTGTGGGTGGAGCCCTCAGGGTCCGATTTTGTGGTTGGGACCACTCAGGGTCCGATTTTGTGACCGGGGCCCCTCAGGGTCCGATTTTGTGACCGGGGCCCCTCAGGGTCCGATTTTGTGACTGGGGCCCATCAGGGTCCGATTTTGTGGCCGATGCCCCTCAGGGTCTGATTTTGTTGGGGCCCCTCAGGGTCTGATTTTGTTGGGGCCCCTCAGGGTCCGATTTTGTGGCCGGGCCCCTCAGGGTCCGATTTTGTGGGTGGGGCCCCTAAGGGTCTGATTTTGTGGGAGGAGCCCCTCTGGGCCCAATTTGGTGGGCGTGACCACTCTGGGTCCGTTTTGGTGGGCGGGACCACTCTGGGTCCAATTTGGTGGGTGGGCCACTCGGGGGCCGATTTGGTGGGTGGGGCCACTCGGCGGTCGAATTGGTGGGCCACTCGGGGGTCGATTTGGTGGGCGGGGCCACTCGGAAGCCGATTTGGTGGCCGGGGCCACTCGGAGCCCGATATTGTGGGTGGGGCCACTCGGGGCCCGATATGGTGGGCGGGGCCACTCGGGGGCCGATTTGGTGGGCGGGGCCACTCGGGGGCCGATTTGTTGGGCGGGGCCACTCGGGGGCCGATTTGGTGGGCGGGGGCCGATTTGGTGGGTGGGGCCTCTCGAGGGCCGATTTGGTGGGCGGGGCCACTTGGGGGCCGATTTGGTGAGCGGGGCTACTCTGGTTCCGATTTGCTGGGCGGGGCCACTCTGGGTCTGATTTGGTGAGCGGAGCCCCTCTGGGTCCGATTTCTTGAGCGGGGCCGCTCAGCCTCCAATTTGGATGCCGGGTTGGCTAAGCCTCCGATTTGGAGCCTGGGGTCACTCAGTTTTCGATTTGGTGCGCTGGCCCTTTAAGAATCACTTTGGCGTGTCGGCCGTTTTAGAGACAGGGTGGCTCACTGGGCTTCTAAATCCACTTTGGCGCACATTCTCTCTCAGGGGTATGCTTCATGTGATGAGGCTAGATTTGCATTTGTGCTGTGGGTTTCGCTTTAAGAGCTGATATTATGTGGCAGAAGCTCTGTCCTGGGGGCGTCATGTGATGTTCGTACGCGTTGGCATAGTAAATGGGTGTGCCTGCGCATATCAATGAGCTTTATTGCCATTTGAATTGCCTCAGAGCACGTTTTAAGTTGCCCATTGAAAAGCATTGAGACATGCATTCCAATGACGGGAAAAAAAATTTTCAAACGCAAATTGCGCAAAAACTACAAATCCGATCGACACGAAAAATACTTAGCACACCTCTCATGGACGCTGGCTTCGAAACAACACCTCAACGGAGTCTGTGCGTGTAGCGGTTCGGGCCGCATTAATTGCGGAAATCAACTGAATAAAAAGAAAAAGTTAGCAGCGTTCGGATTACAACATTAATACTAGATGTGTATTTCCTGAAGGAAGTACAGATAGTGGTTTGAAATGGTGCCCGGGCTACCCCTTTAAGAGAGACTTGCCTGCTTTTAACTGTTTTAACTGTGGGTGCCTCTCAGGGGCATCTTTGGCCTCATGGTCCGATTTTGTAGGTGGGGCCCCTCAGGGCCCGATATTGTGGGTGGGGCCCCTCAGGGTCCGATTTGGTAGGTGGTGCCCCTCGGGGTCCGATTTGGTCTGCTGGGCCACTCTGAGTCCGATTTGGTGGGTGTGGCCACTAAGGGTCCGATTTGGTGAGCAGGGCCCCACAGGGTCCGCTTTGGTGAGCGGGGACCCTCAGGGTCCGATTTAGTGGGCGGGGTCACTCTGGGTCCGATTTAGTGGGCGGTGCTCCTCAGGGTCCGATTTGGTGGGCTGTGCCACTCTGGGTCCGTTTTGGTGGGCGGGGCCACTCAGGGTCTGATTTTTTTAGCGGGGCCACGCTGGGTCCGATTTGGAGGCCAGGGTGGATCAGCCTCCGATTTGGAGGTCGGGGTGGCTCAGCCTCGGATTTGGAGCCTGGGGTCACTCAGCTTTCGATTTGGCGCGCCGGCCCTTTAAGACTCAATTCAGTGAGCTGGCCCTTTAAGAATCACTTTGGCGTGTCGGCCCTTTAAGAGCCAGTTTGGCTCACTGGGCTTCTAAATCCACTTTGGCGCACATTCTCTCTCAGTGGCATGCGTTATGTGATGATGCTAGATTTGCATTTATGCTGTTGGTTTCGCTTTAAGAGCTGAAATTATCTGCCAGAAACTCTGTCCTAGAGAGGTCATGTGAAGTTCGTAGGCGTTGGCATAGTAACTGGGTGAGCCTGCGCATATCAATGAGCTTAACTGCCACCTCACGACTGTCCCATGTTTTCCCTATGGCAACATTTTGCCATTGAAATGCATTGAGGAAAATGTTTTTTCAAATGCAAATTGCGCAAAAACTCCAAATCCGATCTACATGAAAAATACTTAGCACACCACTCGTGGACGCTGGCTTCGAAGCGAGGCCTCAACGGAGTCTGTGCGTGTAGCGGTTCGGGCCGCATTAATTGCGGAAATCAACTGAATAGTAATAATAATACTAGATGTGTATTTCCTGAAGGAAGTACAGATAGTGGTTTGAAATGGTGCCCAGGCTGCCCCTTTGAGAGAGACTTGCCTGCTGCCCCTGCAAGACTTTCACCTCAGGATCCGTTTTAACTGTGGGGGCCACTCGGGGGCCGATTTGGTGGGCGGGGCCAGAGAGAGAGAGAAAGAAAGAAAGAAAGAGAACAGAGAGAGAGAAACAGAGAAAGAAAAATTCTATAAAGATACTATAGCAGCCCAGATCCCATTGTAGTGCCTACCTGAGCCTCCTGGTGCAGGACATATCATGATCCGCTCACATGGCCGACATCCCCGATTCCAAGGCGATCCACTGTCCGCGCTATCAGAGGAGGACACGGTAATGGATCTGAAGCATTCCCTGAAGTGCCTCCATGGTTCCGTCACAATCTCCTCCCGAAATTACCTCATTTCTGGTCAGCTTCCAGCACGTCACTTCCGGTAGAAAGTTACGTGCAAGTTTTAAATTGCTCCTTGGGGCTCCGCTGTGTACTCCTGTGTCTCGCGGGGAAAGTATGCTCCCGGCTGGGGCAGTCTCTCTCTCAAAATCGGGACTGTCTCGCTGGATCCGGGACAGTTGGGACACGGGAGGTATAAATGCTCCCCACCATACACCTCGTACACCCCCGGCTCTGCTCCGCTCCATAAACACACGGCTCTGCTTCATAAACACTCAGCTCCCCTCCGTACCCCTCGTACACACACGGCTCTGCTCCGTACACCTCATACACACACGGCTCCGCTCCGTACACCTCGTACACACACGGCTCTGCTCCGTACACCTCGTAGACACACGGCTCTGCTCCATACACCTTGTAAAACCCCTCCTGACCCCACACAAGTACACACATGGCTCTACTACATCCACCTTGTAAACCCCTCCTGACCCCACACAAGTACACACACGGCTCTGCTACATCCACCTTGTAAACCCCTCCTGACCCACACAAGTACACAAACGGCTCTGCTACATCCACCTTGTAAAACACCTCCCTGACCCCACACAAGTACACACATGGCTCTGCTACATCCACCTTGTAAACCCCTCCTAACCCCACACAAGTACACGCACGGCTCTGCTTCATCCACCTTGTAAACCCCTCCTGACCCCACACAAGTACACACACGGCTCTGCTACATCCACCTTGTAAACCCCTCCTGACCCCACACAAGTACACACGCGGCTCTGCTACATCCACCTTGTAAAACCCCTCCTGACCCCACACAAGTACACACACGGCACTGCTACATCCACCTTGTAAAACCCCTCCTGACCCCACACAAGTACACACACAGCTCTGCTACATCCACCTTGTAAACCCCTCCTGACCCCACACAAGTACACACACGGCTCTGCTACATCCACCTTGTAAACCCCTCCTGACCCCACACAAGTACACACGCGGCTCTGCTACATCCACCTTGTAAAACCCCTCCTGACCCCACACAAGTACACACACGGCACTGCTACATCCACCTTGTAAAACCCCTCCTGACCCCACACAAGTACACACGCGGCTCTGCTACATCCACCTTGTAAAACCCCTCCTGACCCCACACAAGTACACACGCGGCTCTGCTACATCCACCTTGTAAAACCCCTCCTGACCCCACACAAGTACACACGCGGCCCTGCTACATCCACCTTGTAAAACCCTCCTCACCCCACACAAGTACACACACGGCTCTGCTACATCCACCTTGTAAAACACCTCCCTGACCCCACACAAGTACACACATGGCTCTGCTACATCCACCTTGTAAACCCCTCCTGACCCCACACAAGTACACGCACGGCTCTGCTTCATCCACCTTGTAAACCCCTCCTGACCCCACACAAGTACACACACGGCTCTGCTACATCCACCTTGTAAACCCCTCCTGACCCCACACAAGTACACACGCGGCTCTGCTACATCCACCTTGTAAAACCCCTCCTGACCCCACACAAGTACACACATGGCACTGCTACATCCACCTTGTAAAACCCCTCCTGACCCCACACAAGTACACACACAGCTCTGCTACATCCACCTTGTAAACCCCTCCTGACCCCACACAAGTACACACACGGCTCTGCTACATCCACCTTGTAAACCCCTCCTGACCCCACACAAGTACACACGCGGCTCTGCTACATCCACCTTGTAAAACCCCTCCTGACCCCACACAAGTACACACACGGCACTGCTACATCCACCTTGTAAAACCCCTCCTGACCCCACACAAGTACACACACGGCTCTGCTACATCCACCTTGTAAAACCCCTCCTGACCCCACACAAGTACACACGCGGCTCTGCTACATCCACCTTGTAAAACCCCTCCTGACCCCACACAAGTACACACACGGCTCTGCTACATCCACCCTGTAAAACCCCTCCTGACCCCACACAAGTACACACACGGCACTGCTACATCCACCTTGTAAAACCCCTCCTGACCCCACACAAGTACACACACGGCTCTGCTACATCCACCTTGTAAAACCCCTCCTGACCCCACACAAGTACACACGCGGCCCTGCTACATCCACCTTGTAAAACCCTCCTGACCCCACACAAGTACACACACGGCTCTGCTACATCCACCTTGTAAAACACCTCCCTGACCCCACTGTCCCACACATAAATGTTACCTCATCCATCCAGACCAGCACCGTAATGACAAGCGACCAGCACAGCAGAGTCCTGCAGACGCCCTGATCATGTGACCCCTGACTCCTCCCCTCCTGTGACCTCATCACAGGTCCTGTGACAACACCGCACACAAGATTACAGCCGAAGGAAGCGATGATCATTGCTGGCAGTAAGGCTGTGTGCACACGATGCGGATATCCAGTGGATCCGCAGCGGATTTTACTGCGCAGAAACATTGCATATCCGCATTGTGATGTACAGTAGCCTTAACATCAATGAAAAAAAAAAACGTACAGCAGACGCTGCGGATTTTTCTGCGCAGTTTTCCTGCGGTACAAAATCCGCAGCATGTTACTTTTGTGCGGTTTTCCATCTCCCCTGTCACCAAATCCGCAGGAGGAAAACCACAGAAAAACCGCAAGAAAACCGCAGGAAAAATGGAAAAAATCCGCAGGAAAAATGCAGGTCATTTAACCTGCGGATTTCTTCCATTCTGAGTGGAAAAATCCGCAGGGCTAAAAAGTCGTGTGCACTCAGCCTAAGGGGCTGCGTCACTGCGTGGGTCCCTCGTGGAGGGCGCAGGATGGGGTCAGTACATGGGGGGCGTGGCGGCGGCCGGCGGGTATCCCAGACAGCGTGAGTGGGTCCTCCCATCTCGCCAGGGCCCTGGCACTTGCCCGGGTGCTGACGCCGGCCCTGGCCTACGCATATCAATGAGCATAACCGTCACCTCACGACTGCCCCATGTTTTCCCTATGGCAACATTTTCCCATTAAAATGCAATGAGACAATGCATTCCAATGACAAGAAAATGTTTTTTCAAACGCAAATTGCGCAAAAACTACAAATCCGATCGACACGAAAAATACTTAGCACACCTCTCGTGGACGCTGGCTTCGAAACGACACCTCAACGGAGCCTGTGCGTGTAGCGCATCGGGCCGCATTAATTGCGGAAATCAACTGAATAGTAATAATAATACTAGATGTGTATTTCCTGAAGGAAGTACAGATAGTGGTTTGAAATGGTGCCTGGGCTGCCCCTTTAAGAGAGACTTGCCTGCTGCCTCTGCAAGACTTTCAACTCAGGATCCATTTTAACTGTGAGTGCCTCTCAGGGGCCACTTTGGCCTCAGGGTCTGATTTGGTGGGTGGGGCGCCTCAGGATCTGATTCCTTGGCGGGGATCCCTCAGGCTCCGATTTTGTGGGTGGGGCCCCTCAGGCTCCGATTTTGTGGGTGGGGCCCCTCAGGGTCCGATTTTGTGGGTGGGGCCCCTCAGGGTCCGATTTTGTGGGTGGGGCCCCTCAGGGTCCGATTTTGTGGGTGGGGCCCCTCAGGGTCCTATTTTGTGGCCGGATCCCCTCAGGGTCCGATTTTGTAGGCGGGGCCCCTCAGGGTCCGATTTTGTGGCCAGGGCCCCGCAGGGTCCGATTTTGTGGCCGGGGCCCCGCAGGGTCCGATTTTGTGGTTGGGGCCCCGCAGTGTCCGATTTTGTGGGTGGGGCCCCGCAGGGTCCGATTTTGTGGCCGGATCCCCTCAGGGTCTGATTTTGTGGGTGGGGCCCCTCAGAGTCCGATTTTGTTGGTTGGGCCCCTCAGGATCCGATTTTGAGGGTGGGGCCCCTCAGGGTTCGATTTTGTGGCCTGGGCCCCTCAGGGTCCGATTTTGTGGTTGGGGCCCCTCAGGGTCTGATTTTGTGGCCGGATCTACTCAGGGTCCGATTTTGAGGGTGGGGCCCCTTAGGGTCCTATTTTGTGGTTGGGGGCCCTCAGGGTCTGATTTTGTGGGTGGGGCCCCTTGGAGTCCGATTTGGTGGGCGGGGACCCTCAGGGTCCGATTTTGTGGCCGGGGCCCCTCAGGGTCCGATTTTGTGGCCGGGGCCCCTCAGGGTCCGATTTTGTAGCCGGGGACCCTCAGGGTCCGATTTTGTGGCCGGGGACCCTCGGGGTCCGATTTTGTGGCCGGGGCCCCTCAGGGTCCGATTTTGTGGCCGGGGACCCTCGGGGTCCGATTTTGTGGCCGGGGCCCCTCAGGGTCCGATTTTGTGGCCGGGTCTACTCAGGGTCCGATTTTGTGGGTGGGGCCCCTTAGGGTCTGATTTTGTGGGTGGAGCCCCCTGGGTCCATTTTGGTGGGCAGGTCCACTCTGGGTCCGATTTTGTGGGTGGGGCTCCTCAGGGTCCAATTTGGTGGGCGGGGCCACTCTGGGTCTGATTTGGTGGGCGAGGCCACTCTGGGTCCGACTTCGTGGGCGGGGCCACTCTGGGACCGATTTGGATGCCAGAGTTGCTCAGCCTCCTTTTTGTAGGCCAGGGTCTATCAGCCTCCGATTTGGAGCCTTGGGTCACTCAGCTTTCGATTTACCGCGCCGGCCCTTTAAGACTCATTTTGGTGCGCCGGCTCTTTAAGAATCAATTTGGCGCGTCGGCCCTTTAAGAGCCAGGGTGGCTCACTGGGCTTCTAAATCCACTTTGGCGCACACATTCTCTCTCAGGGGCATGCGTCATGTGATGAAGCTAGATTTGCATTTGTGCAGTGGGTTTAGCTTTAAGAGCTGATATTATGTGGCAAAAGCTCTGTTCTGGAGATGTCATGTGACGTTCGTAGGCGTTGGCATAGTAACTGGGTCTGCCTGCGCATATCAATGAGCTCAACTGCCATTTCAATCGCCTCAGGGCACGTTTTAAGCTTCCCATTGAAAAGCATTGACACAGTGCATTCCAATGACGGGAAAAAAAAATTTCAAACGCAAATTGCGCAAAAACTACAAATCCGATCGACACGAAAAATACTTAGCACACCTCTCATGGACGCTGGCTTCGAAACGACACCTCAACGGAGTCTGTGCGTGTAGCGGTTCGGGCCGCATTAATTGCGGAAATCAACTTAATAATAATAATAAGAAGAAGAAGAATAAGTTAGCAGCGTTCGGATTACAATATAGTGGTTTTTTCAAACCACTATAATAATAATAACTAGATGTGTATTTCCTGAAGGAAGTACAGATAGTGGTTTGAAATGGTGCCCGGGCTGCCCCTTTAAGAGAGACTTGCCTGCTGCCCCTGCAAGACTTTCAACTCAGGATCCGTTTTAACTGTGGGTGCCTCTCAGGGGCCACTTTGGCCTGTGGGGCCCCTCAGGGTCTGATTTGGTGGGTGGGGCCCCTCAGGATCCGATTTGGTGGGCAGGGCCACTCTGGGTCCGATTTGGAGGCCAGGGTGGCTCAGCCTCCGATTTGTAGGCCAGGGTCGATCAGCCTCCGATTTGGAGCTTGGGGTCACTCAGCTTTCGATTTGGCACGCCGGCCCTTTAAGACTCATTTCGGTGCGTCAGCCCTTTAAGAATCACTTAGGCGCGTCGGCCCTTTAAAAGCTAGTTTGGCGCACTGGGCTTCTAAATCCACTTTGGCGGACATTCTCTCTCAGGGGCATGCATCATGTGATGAAGCTAGATTTGCATTTGTGCTTTGGGTTTCGCTTTAAGAGCTGATATTATCTGGCAGAAACTGTGTCCTGCTGGGGTCATGTAAAGTTCGTATTCGTTGGCATAGTAACTGGGTGTGCCTGCGCCAGGGCCGACTCCAGGTTTTTGAGGGCCCCGGACGAAAAATTCTCAGTGGGCCCCCCCTTAACACATACCACGACTCATGCCGTGTGACATCCGTGGTGACCGCCAAAAACGGACTTGTCTCCGCGTGGATCACACGGACACGCATGTGATACACACAGACACTCGCTCTGTGGCAAAACACGTTCATGTGAAGGAGGCTACTGATTAGTAGTGTACGCATGAAAGAAAGAAGAGAGCGAGAGAAAGAACAGAGAGAGAACAGAAAGAAAGAAAGAGGGGAAATAAAGAACAGAGAAAGAAAGAGAGAAAGAATGGAAGGAAGAACAGAGAGAGAAAGATACAGAGAGCGAGAGAAAGAAAGAAAGAACATAGAAAGAACGAACAGAGAAAGAAAGAGAAAGAAAATAAAGAACAAAGAGAAAGAAAGGAAGAACAGAGAGAGAAAGAGAAAGAAAAGAACAGAGAGAAAGAGAAAGAAAGAGGGTAAAGAAAGAAAGAACAGATAGAGAAAGAGTGGAAAGAAAGAACAGAGAGAAGGAAAAAAGAAAGAAAAAGAACAAAGAGAAAGAAAGAGTGGACAGAAAAAAAGAACAGAGAGAGAAAGAAAGAAAGTAAGGGGAAAAAAGAACAGAGGGAGAGAGTAAAAAAGAGGGGAAGAAAGAACGGAGAGAGAAAGAACACAGAGAAAAAGCAT